>NC_137881.1:17639943-18239943 GCF_963924005.1 Protomyctophum bolini | reverse complement strand
CATTTTCCCTGCATCCCTCCACATCTGCCATGAGGCCGATTTCTGTAAAACACATTGTTTATATTAGTCGCACAGATTTCATCCAAATCTCACACAAATAGGTACACATTACCTCTGTAGTGTCTGTGTGATCAAGACGAGTCTGTTGGATTTCTCAGATTCTACACTGTTTGGCTAAGATTGGCTTCCAAAGTTTATAGGAGTGGCTTGTTTTGTACAAAATGCTGCAAATCATGAACGCATGGCACAAGTGCAGTGAAACTGTACACACATTTCCCACTAGGCTGAGGAAGCAATGCCACTTGACATTTTTCAAATCAGTGTCATAATCAAAGGTGTAAGAAGACATAGCACCCTTTTTACATTGGCCTGTTATATAGCGCCACCAGGAGGCCACCATAACCTGACCTGGCCTTTTGGAGACCTGACTTTTTCTAGTTTTGTTTTTGTTCATTCCTAAGCCAATTTTGCTGATCTTGTCTAATCAGCACAACTGATAATATTTCTAATGTGATTAATCCGTCCTCAAATCTAAACTAATTTTAAATTAATTAAAACGTCTAGGTGTGCCGTCATGCAATTTCAACCAATTGCTTGGTCAGAAGAACTACCTATATTAATATAAATATTTCATTCAACTTTTGTCTTTTTTTCTTCTGGGGCGACTCCTCTGCAAACCACCAGAGGGGGGCTCAAGTACCAGTGGTTGGAACCCCTAATGTCATACAATGGAGAAAATCTGTATTTTTGTTAAATTCCCATTGACAATAAATGGAGAATTAACCTCATATGTGTCCAACTCCAAATAAATACTAATCCAATACATACTGTACTGTACATACATACATACATACATACATACATACAAACAAACGAGTGACATACACACAACCCTATACACACACTTTCAATCCCATCCTATCGCTAACCTCATCATTTCAGGTCTGGAATGTGGAGTCCGATGGACCAGTGGACAGCGGAAACTCATGGAGCACAGATGGATTAAAAAATTACTAACTGTAACACCCACTGGTCTTAATGAAAGAATTTTTGATTTTATCCCTTTCTGTTCATTTATCTGTCAAATCAATAAATGGTATCCAGGCCTTGCTGTGAACTTTTACTCCTTTATGGTTTTAGGTTGTTTTATTAATGTCTATTTTTATATCCATTTTACCATTGGGTTTTATAGAGGACAATATGCGGTCTAGCTTAACTTGGACTCAGGGGGGTGGACGCCTCTGCCTTGCATAGTCCCCAGTGAATAGGCATTTTGCCCTTCACTGGTAACCCTATTTTGGATTAGTTTTAAATATATGAAGGTATTGTGGGCTGGGCTTTTTACAAAAAAGCCCCCCTTTTAAATACTACACACATACATACATACATACGTACATACATACATACATACATACCTACACATACATACATTTCAGAAGTTTTAGCAGTTTTTAAGGACCCACTTTTAGCCGGCCAGTGCACCAGAGCAAACTCTTGCCTTTTTTTAAACCCTACCCATTTAACCAAATACATACATACATACATACTACTTAAACTCCATTTCCCTTTCCCCCACAGGAGGCGCCGGTGTGAAGCGCGGGATCGGTACCCTAAGATCCCGGGTAATGATGAGTAGGCCTCTATACGGAAACAACCGTGACCAAACAGGCCCCTCTGAACCCTCTCAGAACCACCCGATCCCGCAGCCTCTCACTACTGGCGCCTCACAGCCACACACGTCACCACCCCCTCCATCCCCAGCACTTCCCTGTATACCCACCTCTCACACGGCCAGGCCTAAGAAAAAGGTGTTGGACTGGAACATCATGGTCCGAAAGCCGGTGGCCATCTTGGGGGACTCCAATTTAAGTAGAATCCCACCATCACACCACACTGAGCTCCAAATAGACAGCTACCCTGGGGCGACCTTCAACCACCTGACCAAGATTTTGGAAAAGGCGGAGGTTCACCCCAGGGTAGAAGAAGTCATTCTCTCGGTGGGCATCAACTGCAAGGACAATGATACAGACCAGACCTCCTATAGGCAGCTAAGTGGAATGCACAAGGAGGCACAACGGACCTTTCCCAACGCCAGCATCCACATTCCCCTCATCAACTTCTCCCAGTTCCTAACAGTCAAACAGAAAAAGAACCTCACACTCATGAACCAGTACATCACAACACATTTCCCATACATCCCACCAGTTGACCCTGACCAGTTTCACACAAAACCCGACAACATACACTGGACACACACCACAGCAGTCACAATATTTAACCATTGGTGCACACATTTAAATTTTCCCTAAACAGGAGCCGCAGCCTGGATTCCTGCCCTATCTCTCCTCTTCCTCTGGTACCTACCTTGTTCCCAACAGGCTCCCCTCCTCCTCCTCCTCCTCCTCCTCCTCCTCCTCCCTCTCCTCCCCCCTCCCCCCCTCCCCCCTCCCCCACACCGCCCACCACCATTCTTCCCCCCTCTTCCTCTCAACGTCCAACAGCCATTCAGTCCCTCCGACCAGCACCTGACCCCCACTCCAATGTGTTGAACCTGTCCAGGTCCGTCCGTCTCACGGCCGCAGAGGCCCAGTTGCTGGAGAGGGGTCTCGCCTACATTCCTCGACCCACAGGGACGGATTGGGAGGCACTTCGAAGGGACACACATAGATACCATAGGAGACTTAAATTAATAGACTACTTCCAAAACACACAGACAGACGGACCTACACCCTTTGTCCTGCCCTCCACCTGGGAGCCTAAACTCTCCCAGGTGGACGGCAGGATACGAGACCTCATACAGCTAGATAACCATACACTTAATCAGTACCACCCATCACCAGACAGACCGGACAACCTGACCACAGACGAACGGAACAGCATCACAACACTGCGGAACAACACACAAATAGTTATTAAACCAGCTGATAAAGGTTCAAAAATAGTCATTTTAGATAATTTCCAATACACATATGAAGCCAACAGACAACTATCCAACACTAGATATTACACTCACATAGCAGCCAGCATACAACCACAGACTCAGATCAAACTCAGACAAATCATTACAACACTTTATCACCAAAACTACATCACCTCCAAACAACGCGACTTCCTCTATGGACCCGATAACCCCAGACCTAGGATTTTCTATCTACTACCCAAAATCCACAAGGATCCTCAGACTTGGACTATTCCCTTCGAGGTGCCTCCCGGCAGACCCATAGTATCAGACTGCAGCAGTGAGTCCTACCACATAGCACAATATATAGACCACTTCCTCAACCCCCTCTCCACCATACACGCCAGTTATTTAAGAGACACATATGATTTCCTGGAAAAAATCAAGCCCATAGCTGTGCCACCACACACATACATTTTCACCATAGACAATGCCATTTTACAACTATTAGAACTTAGTCTCAATTGCAATGATTTCACATTTAATAACAAACACTATTTACAGATAGAGGGCACAGCTATGGGCAAGAAATTTGCACCCGCTTATGCCAACATTTACATGAGTGAGTGGGAGAGAGAGGCCTTGGCAAAGTGTCCACTACAACCCACCATGTATTTCAGATTTTTAGATGACATCATAGGGCTCTGGCCACACACCTTACAACAGTTTGATAACTTTTTACAGATCTTGAACACACACCATGCTTCCATAACCATCAAACACATAATTCATCCAACAGAGATTAACTTCCTGGACACCACTGTATTTTTTCATACAATAGACCAGACACATAAACGACTACTGACAAAAATATATTTTAAGGACACAGACACACACGCACTACTCCACAAACACAGTTACCACCCAAAGCACACTTTTGCAGGCATCATCAAATCACAAATCATTCGGTTTTTCAGGATTTCATCCAATAGGGAACACTTCAATCAGGCCACACACACACTCTTTACAGTCCTCCGAAGGAGAGGTTATAGTAAAAGACTTTTACGTACCATCAGGAGCAATGCCCTGGCCTCTCTCTCCCCCACCCAGTCACTCTCCACCAACACTCTGCCTCCTACCCCTAACCCTCTCATCCCCAATTCTAACCCTAACCTCAATCCCAGCTTTCTTCCCCAGCCACCTCAGAGCATGCACCCGGATCAGAGGCCCCTCTCTAGCGCAGGGACAGGGACGGACCTGGACGGGGCCCACACATTACCCTCTCCTCTATGTCTTCCCTCCTCCAACTCTTCTTCTCTCACCATCCAGGCCATCGGCTCCTCTACAATTAAAACATTACTCCCATTCATAACCACATTTTCACATACACTCCAACCACTTCACCACAAATTTAAACAAAATTTCACCACTACACAACAATCCTACCCCCCATTACAAGCACATCAAGTCATTTCAGCACTTAGAAGGAACAAGAACCTGGGAGACCTCCTTGTGCATTCCAAATTTTCCACTTTACCTCCCAAGCCCCCACAGCCACATACACTCCATTTCAAACCCCGCAAATTCATCAACAACCCCCATAGTCACACTTCCTCCCCCATTACGGACCCTCTGTCTCTGACCACACCCAACATAGTCTACATCATCACCTGCACACAATGTCATAAACACTACATAGGAGAAACCGGACACACACTAGAAACACGACTCAAACAACACTTATATCACATCAAACGAGCAGACATAAACACAACCCTATACACACACTTTCAATCCCATTCTATCGCTAACCTCATCATTTCAGGTCTGGAATGTGGAGTCCGATGGACCAGTGGACAGCGGAAACTCATGGAGCACAGATGGATTAAAAAATTACTAACTGTAACACCCACTGGTCTTAATGAAAGAAGTTGATTTTTATCTCTTTCTGTTCTTTTATCTGTCCCATCAATAAATGGTTTCCAGGCCTTGCCTTTATGGTTTTAGGTGGTTTTATTACTATTTTTATATCCATTTTACCCTTGGGTTTTAGAAGACATTTCGGACATTGGTTTAGGTATGCGGTCTAGCTTAACTTGGACTCAGGGGGGTGGACGCCTCTGCCTTGCATAGTCCCCAGTGAATAGGCATTTTGCCCTTCACTGGTAACCTTATTTTGGATTTGTTTTAAATATAGGAAGGTTTTATGGGCTGGGCTTTTTACTAAAAAGCCCCCCCTTTTAAAATACTACACACATACATACATACCCACCTACATACATACATTTCAGACGTTTTAGCAGTTTTTAAGGACCCACTTTTAGGCCAGTGCACCAGAGCAAGCTTTTGCCTTTTTTTAAACCCCACCCATTTTAACCAAATACATACATACATGCATTGCATGCATGGATTTCAGGGTGTTCATTTGAACAGGGATCTCTGTTCTATTGCCTGTGGTTCTACGATGCAGGGCTTACACTGTGCGTTCAGACAGGCCTGCCTGCGAGAGAGTGTGTCTCACCATGCATATCTCATTCTCTCACTTCCTCCCTCCCTCTTTCTCCTACCTTCATCCCCCCCCCCCTCACACACACACCACCGCCGTCATCGGCTCTCACCCCTCTCTCCCTCCCTCGCTCCCTTCCATCTTCCATCCTTTTGCACACATCCTCCTCACTCTCGTGGACTTCCTTCAAGCCTTTGCCCCCTCCCTCCCTCCCTACCTACCGCTCTCATGCATGCTCTTGCTTTCTCCCTCTGTCCTCCCTGTCTCTGTTTAATCATCTGTTCTTCTTTCTCTGTCGTCGTCGTCGTTCCCCCCCCCCCCCCCCCCCACCCTCTGACTCTCATCGTCATTCTCTCTGTCCTCAAAGGCCTGCAGCACATTTTCACATAATCACACTCTACTGTCTAGCTGGGTGATCATCAACTATATATATATACACATACATGCATGCACGCATACATACACACACACACACACACACACACACACACACACGCACACATACATGCACACGTACACGTGTGCATGTATCTGTTTTTTTGCTGCAGTGCTGGACCAGAAAGGCAGTACGTTTCCACTTCCCTGCATGCGTGCGTGCAAAGCCGTGCATGCATGCGTTTATGTGTGTGTGCGTGCGTGCATGTGTCTAGGGGAAGGGGGAGGGGAAGGTTTGATCTTCAGACTGTGGAGCAGTTTCCACCTGTCAACCATCAGGCTGCATGTTGAACAAGTGCTGAGCCCTGTCACCATGTCAGTCTTGTCTTGACTTTATGTACACTGTATATAACCCATATACACTGATATATAAGACCAGGGCTGGGTAACTTTGAAGATGGAGAGGGTCACTATAGTTCCACACTCACTCCAGGGCCACATTGCATATTATACTGTTGCAGCAATGCTATTATTTGAATTTAACTATAGCTAAACTTTTGGGGACCCCCCCCAAAAGTCATGTGTGACCCCCCCTGGGGTTCCCGAATCCTGACCCACAGGTTGAGAACCACTGATGTAGTAGTAGTAGACCCATGATGAAGAGTATTCCTTTATTAATGGTCCTGAGTGATGATGATCAAATTCCTCTGTAAGCAAGCAGCAAATTTGGATAACAAGATGATAATATACCAGGCAGTATCACAGGAAAAGTTCTTAATCCTTGCCGAGCCATCAGGCCCATATAGGGCAGGAGGCTATCTCCTGTTTCTGTAGCATGAGGCCTGGACATGACGCTAGCATGTCGCAGGGACTTACCCCCCAATCCAACCCTTGATGCTGAGTGCCAAGCAGGGACACACTGGGTCCCATTTTTCACAGTCGAACCTCAACCTCCCATGCAGTCCCATGGCAGACACTCTAACCACAAGGCCACTGAGCTGGTCGGAAAAGTTCTTAAGTCACAGATAACTACTGAAACTACTGAGACGTCACTAAGCGTGTAATGCTGCATGTCAATGAGTCACTAATTTGTGCTGGCGTCAATGTGCCATGTTTGCCTTATCTGTAATGCTGCATACTGTCTGTGCAAAGACACTTTATTTATATTGTCTTTATTAACGTTTCGATGTGTTCTTGTTGCTTTCTGCCCCTCCCTCCCACCCCTCGGTTGTCAGCTTTTCGCCTGGCCAACTTGTAATTCCTGCATTCGCTACTGCTTCGATGTCTCCCTTTTGACTGATACCTGTCCATTTAAACTCTAGAGTCTAGACGGCCCTGCCCCAAAGTTATTAGTGCAGCTGCGCCTGGCAGCCGGCGAAAACTAGAGTTCTCAACAGGCCTGGAAATTGAGCCCCGGCCCTACCTGGGCCCTCATCAAACCCTGTACATTCAAGACACTGCCCCCGCTGCCACCCTTATAGATCTCCATATATGGAGCTGACCTGTTCTGACATTCCATATGTTGGTCTGACCTCATCCTGTACACTCAAGAAACGCTCCATATATGGCCAATAGAGCGTCGCAGTCCCTCCCCCTTTCAGAACGACGAGTGGCCCAGGAAATGAATCGCAATCCATTTTCCCCATAGGCTTTTCTTAAAATATTTATTTAAAGACGGTTACGCCGCGGATCGTGATAAATCATGACAATGAACACTATGTTTTGGGCCGATCAAATAATTTATAAGAAGAAAAACAAAACAAATAGTGTTGTCTCCTGCCTTTATTTTCTTCTTTCTAATGATTTGATCGGCCCAAAATATTGTGTTCATTGTCATGATTTGTCACGATCCGAGTTGGCTTTGTCCGCGGCGTAACCGGCTTTAAATAAATACTTTAAGAAAAGCCTATGGGGAAAATGCATTGCGATTCATTTCCTGGGCCACTCGTCGTTCTGAAAGGGGGAGGGACTGCGACGCTCTATAAGGGCGAGGTCGCTTCTCGCCCTGGCCTCAGGCGTCTTACTGGTAGAGAATATCTGGTCACGTTTTGTGATCACGATGTGAGTCATAACAGATACATGATGATGACTGAAATTCGGAATAACCCCTTGAGTTGTATCTCGTTTTTGAGGGGTCCTGGACTCCTGGACACAATAGATCCCCCCCCCCCCCCCCCCAAAATAAATAAATAAATAACATTAGACAACAAAACAGAAACAACCAAATCAACCAAACAATATCAAATATGACAAAACAAGTAAACAAACAAACAAGATGACAAGATACAAAAAAAATAGTATCATGGGCACAGTGTCCTGATGATGAAGCAGTTGCCAAGGCATTCAGCATATCTATGGTTATTCTGTATACAGTAGTAGGCTACATAATGTGCATTGGTCAAACAAATTAACTTATATTTAAAACATACAATAAGGTTTGGAAGATATAATATAACAATGATATACATTCCAATGCTTTTGTATAGGCTACATACATGTAACATATGTTTGAGAGTCTGTGGCTAACGCTAGATATTAAACATTGTATCGTGTTTCTTTCTCTATTATCCGAGTGGGCACCATGTTGACAACCCCCCAACCACACACACACACACACACACGCACGCACGCACGCACGCACGCACACACACACACACACACACACACACACACACACACACACACACACACACACACACACACACACACTCGTGTTCCTGCCCTACCCAACACCTCATGACCCGCCACAAAATGCTGCTTTCTCTCCCGATAGATGGCCATGACACAAAGACAAAGGCCTGTGGGAGGGGCTTACCGACTGGGCCATCTGCGTGGGGAGCTGTGTGTGTGTGTGTGTGTGTGTGTGTGCGAGAGAGAGAGAGAGAGAGAGAGAGAGAGAGAGAGAGGGGGTGATGGAGGGAGGGAGTATGCTATGAAAAGAAGAAAAGTGAGTTGGTTGGTATTGTAGGTTGCTATCTCTATATCCCTTCAAGCTAATCGATTCCTGAGTAGGCTAGGTATAGGTAGCCTATTTGGACTATATGGTCCATATAGTCTGTAAGGATATGGACCAGACACCAGAGCTAATTTAGCACTTTTCATTCAGATAATTTGATAGGCCTACCTGGGGGCTGGGGCTTGGGGAGCTGGATCATGGTGGCACAAGCTACCAAACACCAGAATTCTTATAGGACTTTAATAAACACATACACATTGAATATGGAGGAGGAGGATAATAAAATGTGTATTAAATACAACAGCTGAAAGTGGAGAAGGAATCGAACTGACGCCATTATTTTGCTCTTTGTATCCGACACTCTCGCTTGGATTTCAACACCAGGTGGAAATGGGACCTAAAGAACAAAAGCTCCAGACTCCAGGATAATGGAGTAGTATGGAGGACCGTCCTATGTAGTTCATACTCAATACAGAAGACATTTGGACTTTAATTATACGACTACATCCCCACCCAGTGGTTGATAAGATAATAACAACTTATTTCCCCTTGGGCTTATTTTAGTCTCTCTCTCTCTCTCTCTCTCTCTCTCTCTCTCTCTCTCTCTCTCTCTCTCTCTCTCTCTCTATATATATATATATATATATATATATATATATATATATATATATATATATATAAAATACATTTTCAGGTGGGTTGCCAATTCCAATCAGAAGAGAGTACGCATTTATCATCTATTTTCTTTGTGTCATTCCTTCCAATTTGACTGGAGAATTTGACTTCTCTATGGGAACGATGGAACCAGAAGATGGCCACCTATGCTATGCCCTATATGTGCTCATGGTAGGCTATAACAAACTAACTAAGCATAATAAGGACATTACTGTTCCTAATATATGTAAACGAATCAGCTTGTGACTGCAACTTGTTCCTGTTCGCAGATGACTCAGCACTGCTGACTCAGCACTGCTGAGTCATCCTGACAGGAACAAACTGCAGGTTGCTATGTAAAAATGCTATCTATAATGTAATGCTTTTTCCAAATGAAACAAATATTATTAAAAAAAAGGCCCTCAGCTCTGAACTCGGTAGAATCTGCACCTGGCTCGCTGATAACAAACTATCTTTACACCTGGGAAAAACTGAATCCATTCTTTTTAGATCAAATAGTAATCTCAGCAAGGCAGATGGCTTAGAGTGGGTGACAATACACACGAAAAGATGAAATGACCATAGGTTCCATCCTGGACGCAAATCTTTCCGGTGATAAAATGGCCACCAACGTAATCAAAAAAGTCAACCAAAGAACAAGATTCCTAGTATACAGGGTCAGGATCTCCTCACTAGTCAACAAAAACACCTTGAAGACCCTAACAGGAGTCCTTGTACGAGGTTTCTTCGACTATGCATTCACCTCTTGGTACCACAGCACCTCAAACGCCCTTAAGACATGGCTCCAGCCTCACCCCCCGAACCCACCTCATTCCTGCCCACTTTGACTGTCTGGAATGGCTTAGGGTTGACGACAGAGTACAGCATCTTGCAATGGGTCTGGTCCACAAGATTCGATACACCACCAAGATGTACCCATGTCTAAATACTTCCTTAGTGTCAGCGAAGTCCACACCTATACAACACCAGAGGGAGTTCAACAAACCATGTGCAACCCAGGTTCGGCACAAACAAGGGACAAAATTAATTTCACTCCTATGCCACCAAAATGTGGAACACCCTACCAACAGTCATTAAGACATGCAAATCCCTTGACTCCTTCAAAACCGCTCTCAAAGGGCACAAAGGGCTGCAATTCGAAACTGGCCCCCGTAAAATCTGAATCCCCCCCCCACCCCTTTTCACCTTTTTTTCCCTTTTTACCTCTATGATGATTTCCTGTTTTTGGCTATAGAAGTGTATATTTGTACGCCTCTAAATGTTATGATGAATCTGTTAATCTGTTAATCTGTTAATAAATACTTCAATCAATCAATCACTTTTGAACCCAGCACCTCTAAGTGATGTGTGTATTTTATTAGTTTTTACAAGGAAGAAAGAAACCATCATGATAGTTTGCAGATTTCACCACCATTTCAGCTCCCCAGCCAATCAGTGCCCTATAAAAAGACGATCATTAGTTAAAAAATCAAGGGTTTATTTATTTATTTGTTTGTTTATCATTATACAAATATACTGGAACGTCCCAGTGGAACACTTTATATGGGAATGCTGTGGGTTTATGTTATGTGTGCCTTATATTGTTGCTACACTGTTCATTAAAGCAAAAAAAAAAAGAGCAAAAAGGTTAATGTCTTCTGGGGAAGTGAACCCTACCAGACCACTATATCTATCTATCTATCTATCTATCTATCTATCTATCTATCTATCTATCTATCTATCTATCTATCTATCTATCTATCTATCTATCTATCTATCTATCTATACTGTATTTATTATACTGTATTATTTGTTGTATGCCCATACTTGCACACTCCGAACAGTAGGAGGCGTTATGCACCTAGACCATAGACACGTTGGTTGTGTAACGCGCCAATAAAAAGCAGGAAGTCCCGTGAAAGAATCTGCGTAGTCTCAGTCTGTAATTCCGGTTGCCGCTAGAAATCTAGGAGCGGCTGTCTGTGTCTGTGTCACTGTGCTGCTGACTGTCGGAAGCAACGGGCGGGCAAAGTTTTAGCAAACAAAGTAGTAGTTTTCGGTTTTACTCGACGGGCAACCCAACAAAATGGTGAGTGAAGTCATTTTAGTCACTGCTGACTGTCTTTATTGATGTCCAAAGCTAATTATTAGTAGATATAGGCGATGAAATGAAATAATAGGACGGCCCTGCCGCCTGGCTTGTGTGTGTGAACCATGCAGCGCTTCTGTTTTCAGTATTTTGTTATGGGGGTTTTCATTCATACCCGCAAACCAAGACCCTTACAATGAATTTCATAAATAATACACGCAACCTATAGATGTTTTCATCAGAATATGGAACTTCGAAATCACATTGACATGGCTAAATCGTATAAATGATTTTTTTTTGTGTTGAGGTCCAATGGATCACACGACGCTCATCCGTCCCGAGCGTCATGGCGGAATCTGTTTTTTTGCACGTCCTCCATTTACAACCCTGGCATAGATAAATGTTCAGATTTCAAATATAAAGTGCGTATACCCCGTGGCCACGGATGTTACAATTCTCTTCGGGCGGGTATAACTACCCGTATCTTCCGCATTGTTCAACGAAGGAGCATTGTTTTATCCGATCAATGGTCATTGTCTTGATGAAAATAAGGTGGACCATCTTGCAAACAAGTGTAATGCTTTATGTTGTAGTCCATTCACAGTTAACAGTTTTTGTATTGAATTGTGCTTGAAATGTACTGCAATTCTACAAACTGTTAATACATACTTAAATCAATCATTTTATCATAGTTATAATGTATCGGAGTGCAGTACACCCACTAGCCGATAGGGTAGTACGTGCGTAGCTGAAAGCATGATATGGCAAAAATGATAAAATGGCCACCGATCGAATTAAATCATTTATTGATCAATACGGAAGATACCGGTACTGTCTTCCTCCCGCCCGAGTCGAATTGTAACATCTGTGACCATGGGCTAAGCACTTAATATTTGAAATGGCGGAAGTGCTAAAACTATAAACCATAAAATTGAATGCCCGAGTATGAGATTATGATCCCAAAAGTAGAGTCATAGATCCCCTCCACTACCAGCAAATCAAACCTAAATCTGGGCTTGTTGCATGCCGGGTTGGGCGTAGTTTAGAAATTAGAATCATGCGTATGATGCGTTGCGCATAGGCCATACTAGGCTTAGGCCTTCCCTGCAACATTAGCTTTCCAAAAAGCATTAAGCCTTTGGATTTGCCAGGCTGGATTTCCACAACTGCCTTTCTTCCCCATTCATGTAGCCTGCCCTGTAGAAAATAAATGTCTTGTTGCCACCAATTCAGAATTATCATTCTCTTGAAGTGCATTTAACTTTTAACACACCTCTTCCTACGCAGAGGGAATGCATTTCCATCCATGTCGGCCAAGCAGGAGTCCAGATTGGTAATAGCTGCTGGGAGCTATACTGTCTGGAGCATGGCATCCAGCCTGACGGACGGATGCCCAGTGATAAGACCATTGTAGGTGGGGACTCTTCCAGCACATTCTTCAGTGAGACTGCAGGAGGACAGCACGTGCCCAGAGCTGTCTTTGTTGACCTGGAACCCACTGTCATTGGTCAGTTAAACTATTTGTTTTGCAACTTTAAATGAATACTTTTATAATTTATTTGTTTTTGTCGAACTCCTGAGCCGATAATCCAATATTAATAAATAAAGTGTTAATGTATTTTCTTTTTTTATGTGGCCACACCCAACAGTTAATTTAGTATACCTGTTTTTCTTTTCACCATGGCACAAACCACCTGAACTGAAGCCCGCCCACAGCGGTTATATGATAATGGGGGAGGGATTGTACTTAACCCCTTCAGGACGGGTAACCCTTTTGGGGTTCTTATGTATGCAACATAACATTTTTGAACAAATATTTGAAGTTATTCCAGAAAATTTGGGTCAGGATTTAGAAGGATTTTTTTTTTTTTTTTTTTTAAGAATCGGCCTCGGTCGTAAATGGGTAGTACAGTACTTGGTAGTAAATGTACTTTGTTACTTTACACCACTGCTCATCAGTAGGCCTCTCAGTGATTACACTTGAGAGTTGTTTTGGGGTTTATATTTTGTATAGTTTTGCATTAGACAGGTTTCTTACTGCAGTAGACACTGCAGTACTCATGCAATCTTTTTTGGGGGTCAGCAGGTATAAAAAGTAAAACCCTGAAGAGAAGAAAAGTATTAATGATTGTCAACGATTTCTTTTGCACCTTCCATTCACAGATGAGGTGCGTACAGGAACTTACCGTCAGCTGTTCCACCCTGAACAGATGATCACAGGAAAGGAAGACGCAGCCAACAACTATGCCCGTGGACACTACACCATCGGCAAGGAGGTCATTGACCTAGTCCTGGAGAGAATTCGCAAGCTGGTGAGAGCCTTAATGATTTTGTTCTCTTTTTTTTTTTTCAAACTGCTTGAATTCAGCTTTAACTGATCAAAGGAAACTTTTCCCCCCCCTTTTTTCAGTCTGACCAGTGCACTGGCCTCCAAGGGTTTCTCATCTTCCACAGCTTTGGTGGAGGCACTGGTTCTGGTTTTGCTTCCCTGCTGATGGAGAGGCTTTCGGTTGATTATGGAAAGAAGTCCAAACTTGAGTTTGCGGTCTACCCAGCCCCCCAGGTGTCCACAGCTGTAGTGGAGCCCTACAACTCCATCCTGACCACCCACACCACCCTGGAACACTCAGACTGTGCCTTCATGGTGGACAATGAGGCCATCTTTGATATCTGCTGCAGGAACCTGGACATCGAGAGGCCATCCTACACAAACCTCAACAGGCTTGTCAGTCAAATTGTGTCTTCAATCACCGCCTCCCTTCGCTTTGACGGAGCCCTGAACGTGGACCTGACGGAGTTCCAGACCAACTTGGTGCCGTACCCTCGTATCCACTTCCCTCTGACCAGCTACGCCCCGGTCATCTCTGCCGAGAAGGCCTATCACGAGCAGCTGTCTGTATCCCAGATTACCAACTCCTGCTTTGAGCCGGCCAATCAGATGGTGAAGTGTGATCCCCGTCATGGTAAATACATGGCCTGCTGTCTGCTGTACCGTGGAGACGTGGTGCCCAAAGATGTAAACTCTGCCATTGTAGCAATCAAGACCAAACGCAGCATCCAGTTTGTGGACTGGTGCCCCACAGGCTTCAAGGTGGGCATCAACTACCAGCCTCCCACGGTGGTTCCTGGAGGAGACCTGGCCAAGGTCCAGAGGGCCGTGTGCATGCTCAGCAACACCACCGCCATTGCTGAGGCCTGGGCACGCCTTGACCACAAGTTTGACCTGATGTATGCCAAAAGGGCCTTCGTCCACTGGTATGTCGGTGAGGGGATGGAGGAGGGGGAGTTCTCCGAGGCCAGAGAGGACATGGCTGCCCTGGAGAAGGATTACGAAGAGGTGGGTGCTGACAGTGTCGGGGAGGAGGATGAGGAGGGGGACGAATACTAGGCCACTTGTCTTCTGGTTTGCCGTTGGCTGGAAGTAATAGGTTGGGGGGGGGGAAATGGGCCATGTGAGATCCTCTCTTTTGATTTCCATTGGTTTCTGTTTGTTAGTGCTTGTAACTTGTGATTAAATGAACCCAATGGGTATATGATAAATTGATTGTCTTGTTCTATCCTTCATTTGACTTGTTTATAAAGGTTTTGTGTGTTCCTATTTGAGGCCCAGCTGAGCTTCAGCAAAACCTTCAGTTCAGGTTTAGTCTTCTAGTCGCTGGGATTCATCTTTGGAAAAAGAACAGCAGTTTCTCAGGTTTGCAGAACTTTCATTAAAGGGGATTTTCACCCACCATTGTAACCTCTGGCCCAGGTCATATTAAACTATTGATCCCCATAATAAGGAAAAGTAATTCTTCCCTAAAATAAAATATACAAGCGGAAAACCATATCTTCCTATATCATATGAAAATAATTGTAGTTATTAAAATATACTAGCTACAGATATATTTAATATAGGCTTAAAGCAAATGTTCATTATTAAATGCATGTGGGAGGGAATAATTATAAACCCCCAAAAATCTGGTAACAGTGGACCGGAATTCTGACCGGATGTTTCTTGTGTTATTACTGACAAGATTTCATGCACAATCTGGTATTTCATATGGAAGCATTTTCTCGGGTGGTTTTGCATCCAATTATCTATGTTGAATGTGGTTCATGTCTTACCTTCAGAGACTCCAGGAAATTCTGTCTTCCTCCCACTATAATTTTTTTTAAACTAAAACTAAATGGCATGGCCTTACAAATGTCCCCCACACAAATATAAATTCCAGAGATAGTTTTAAGGCCAAGAGGTTGAATTTCACATATTCTCTTGTGGGGCATGTAGGAGCTCCTTTATATGAAATCCATGCAATTATAGCCTATAAAATGACTTCACCAAACGTTTAAACAAATAAGCGAAGACTCTTGTTTGGACCAACAGTCGGTGAGTCATATATTGGAGAATTTGGAGATCACTTCAATATGATGAATGGATATTTTTGTAAATGGATGCAACAGGTGTCACTGTCTACATTACTAAAATGTCCTTAAGAAACCACTGTATAAGCATAGCACAGGAGGGCAGTCATACAGTAGATGCCAAACATTGAGTCATACATTGGAGATGATGAATGGATAATGGTGGCTGGCCTGGAACAGGTGTTACTGTACATTTCTAAAATGTCCCCATGAAACTTCACAGTATAAGAGCTGCCACAAGAGGGCAGTCAGATTACATGGCATAAGTAAATCAACATTTATTTTGTTTTTGGGCACTGATCATTTTTTGTTGAATAAAAGTGGTTGTGTCCTTGGGCTAGGCTACATCTTAAGACACTACCCTGCTGAAAAAAGCCTGTTTGCTGTTTTTAGCTGGTTTATGAGACAGGACAAACTGGTCAAGCTATGGTGGTGTTGGTTTGTCACTGTCAGTTATTGATTGATTAGTTCAAGTAAACGCCTGCGGTTTCCAAGGCTAGTCAACAAGTGATCAACTAAGCTGGGACATTTCTGAGGTCTGTTTCCTGCTCTAGGGTCGTTTGACTCTTATAACGTATGGTATTCAGCACTGAAATCATTTTTGTAATTTTGTTTGTAGGCCTACTGTACTGTTGTACTGTACCTCAATGTTTAGTGGCATCTTCAATTGATTTAAACAACGGACATGGAGGAATGATACGAAGGTCTGACAGCAGAGTAATATGTAGACATGTCACATGTCAAGACAGGACATTTTATTGTTCATATACTGTAGTCCACATGAAAATGCATGATACATTTCTCATATCTTTGTGCTGAACATGTGATTATTCATTTCATTCAATGACACATGATTAATGCCTGTATTAGGTATTACAAAAATAATACTAATTTTAAAGCACCAGATGGGAGTTAGATCTAGATAGAAAGATAGATGCATATATATAAACCGTTAAAACATTTTTATAGTTCATATTGCATATATTATAAATGAGAATTAAGCAACGTTCTTCATTAAAACATAAATTAATATAATAAAATTAACTTGACAGATCTTATCACACATGGTAAGGCACTTTTCTACTGGATTGGGTTGGTATTGTAAGTGCTAAGACTTATTTCTTGTTAATCCTTCAAACAAGATGGGTAAAAGACAAAGTAGTGTGACTTTCTGATTCAACATTTATTTAAATGATCAAGAACTGCCCTGAGAACTGTATTTTCCTCTCTGATCAAAATGAAGTAGACATAACAAAATATCAGAATTAAATGGCCTATATCCTAATGAAATTTCACTATGCCATCCTGGGTTCTACAAAGAAAATAATACATATGGACACTCAGGCCAGGCATTTGTATTTCTAATAAAAAGTATTTATTACTAAACTAGGTGTCTGTTTTGGTTTCTGCAAGTGACAACTCGCAGGCTTTTTGTAATACCCACCAGGGAGAGAAAAATGTCTCCCTGTATGTTTTAGCACGCTGCATTAAAATAAGGAAGTACAAATTGTGAATATATAAAAATATTGATCACACCAGCATCACTGTGAAGCATTTGCGAGTGAAAGGTTTGCCACACAAATCTTTCACTGAACAGTGAACACACAGTTAAGCTTGTCCCACTATCAGGCAAATTGTGGGGAAAGCTGGTCATTTATCATTGCAGCATGAAAATTAAATAAAATAAACCTCCTCAATAATCCTCATTAAGTATTTTTTCCCCCTCAGCATAGATTACAGTTATACTTTTTAGACACTATGATTTTAGATTTTCAAACCTGTGTTTTTTTTTAAAACATGATGGTGTACTAACTACACCAAGAACAACTAAAATGAGAGATGGCAATGGCCGTTTCTACAAGGTCTCGCTTCATTAAGACGGTGTGTTATGTGTTATGTCCTAAGGCGTTTCTTTTGTTCAGGGCCTTTTTGAGTGCTCTCAATGCTGTGCAGCAGCCCCTTGGTGCGATCCTGTCCATTTTCTTCAGAGGTCAGCTTAGGACAAAGACAAATAAAATTAGGTTCCTTGAGACGTTTCCATTTAGCCTCCGTGTACAAAAATGTGGTCGGGCTCGACAGGCAATGGTTTTGAGCAATACCTACGATTTGAGAATCTCAAGCTATTCAGATTATTTTAGACATTTGGGACAGACGCAAACAGAGCCACCGCTTACCTTCCTCTTACTTGCTCCATTCTCTGTATTTACTTGGCTAGGCAGATGCAAGCCCAATGCGTTCTCAAGGTCTAGAATAACGGGAAGACAGACAGACGCATTGTATTGTATCCAAAACACGCATACATGAATGTCTGCTAATGAGATCTCTCACACTACAGGTTCGTATCAGGATACACCTTGAGCATTTTAAATAATGAATGAGCCTGAGAGGGATGTTGTTTCAAAACGCCTCCCTCCAGTCACTACCACAAAACCTGCAAACACATAGGAATATGAAGAGTACCTGTGAGGATGAGGTCGATTTCGTGCACTGCCAAGTCAGCATCATCCATGCTGAAACACATTGGGGGCTTGAACTTGAGGACATTGCGATGTGGTCCGTCGGCACTAAGTAGGATACGTTGTTCCTTAAGCCTGGGGACAAAAATAGTTTACCTCTTAAACATTTTAATTGGGGGGACGGGAGGTTAACCCGTTAAAAAAACCTGGGAAAGCATCTGTGGGTTTTCTTTTTGCGTTGGCTATTCAAAAATAGCAGATATATAAGCCCACACTGCTGCTCATGTACCTTTTATGTACTGGGGGATTCGGAGTCCCTATTAGTACTAGGGAGATGTAATATGCTTTCTCAGAGTACTGATGAATATTTCCCACCAACAAAAATATATACATCAGTACCCAGAAGCAGATCCAATTCTGAGCTGGGTTATTGATTTCCAAATCTGTCCAAGAGATGGCCATCTAAAGGCTGTTTTATACTCGTATACATGTCTGTCAAGGCTGACAAAAAATGTGATTAAAAACGTAAAAGTAGGCGCCACTTCAATATGGATCTCTTGGACTTATTCATGTGGCCAATCTGCTATCAGTCGTCCATGTTGGGCAAGGCTTTTAAAAAGTTAAATATTTCTAAAAGATTAAACATACGTTACAAATAACTTTGTCTGGCGGTTTGCAAGATTAGCCACATACAGATTCACAGACACATAGACCAACAGAGTCTCTTCTAGACGCCTTGGCCATCTGGCCGATATAGGAGCCACGTTTTGTCCCCTACAGCCAGTGTCCTGTTGAAAGTCACAGACTGGTTGTGGTACATTTTTTTACTCACTTGTATATGACTTCCTGTGCCTCTGCTGTAGCAGGAGTGAGTTTCACTCGGTCTTTCACAAGCTCCACCCCAACAAAGAGGCCGCGACCCCTGTCAGACATGACACCATATCATTTTGACCTAGTCACCCCACACACATGCATGCACGCACTCACAAATCTTGCACTTCTTTTGGAATAAAATGAAATTGGATTGAAAATGTATTATGTATCTATTGCAAAACATATGATACGTAGCTTGCAGAGTTAGTTCAGTCAGATTTACTCGAGGGGTTTCATGCTGTGCTCAAAGGTGCATACATATACTGTCACAGCCCCTGTAGTTGGTCTACTAGGGCCTGTGTGGTTTGTTAGGTAGTCTTGTGTTTTCCACAGGTCCTGCCGAGTTGCCAATCAGGTGTGTTCCCAGGGTGCACTATAAGAGGCCACATTCAGGCTCTCTCTCTCCTTCCATGAGAGCAGCAGCATCTGTTTGCACCATTCAACACCCCACACTACACCCACCACACATCCACTCAATTACACTACTGATTAACACACTCCACCTTAGTACTGTAGTATTGTTTGATTAATATGTTTATTGTAAGTGCCTGTGACACTCGGTTTTAACTTCAATGTTTTCTTTAGTTTGAAGTTAATTTGTTATTTACCTTGCTCATTCTGGTTTACCTTTATTTTGACACTTCCTGTTACCAACACATATCTAGCTGAAGCCTGTTAGCTTCACTCACACCAGAACCACTCACCACACTCAGCCAGAGTGACACAGGGAGAGATGCAGTGTTTCTAGCAGCAGAGCCACATGGTATGATATGTTTGCAACTTCATGTTTGCCCAGTTGACTCGACACTATTGAAAGTTTTGTAGCTTCAGTATACAATATGTGGACCGTTTATCCACAGTGTCCATCACAGTACTGATTGTTTGGTGACACAGTGCCTGTTTGCTGTGCTTCCTGTATGAACTATGAAGCTCAAGGTGGCCTTCCAGCCCTTAGCACCCTCGATAAGCGGAGCGAGGTACAGCAGTGTTTGTTTGTTTCATTTGAGTTCATGATTTAATTTATGGTCTATTGTATTTTGTTGTGGTATTTCGTTTGGTCTCTGGTATCTTGGTTATGGTGCAATTTGCATTTGCCTGGGTATTGGTCTTGCATTGAAATTAACTTAGTTATTGTATCACTGCATTATTTATAATTGACCTTTAAATGAACATTTTTATTGTTTATCGTATACTGAAGTGATGAATCTAATGCACTGCTTTATTGTGAGCGAAACTATGATTATTGTGGTGAGTGAAACTATGAAATGTATGATTCTAAAAAGTATTTATTTATTCAATTTGATAGTTTTCACGGTGTACCAGTGATCATCTTCTGTACCTGAAGACAAATAAATTACACCCGTTGAGACCCTCCACATCTGATTATTTCACAATTCGAGGGCAGCTACATTTATGTTGTAAATAAATATTGGTTTGTGCACTTTTAAACAGCCGTGTGTCTTCCTCCTTTGTTATGGCCCAAGAGCCAGGTCATAACAATACTCAAGGGGTTAATATGCTGCATTACTATGGGGGTGTATTCAGTGTGTGCAAGACCCACATGTAATTCGCTGATGTGGCAGTCAGCTGACCAATTGGGCAGGGTATTTAAGCTCACTAGTCTGCATTCTACCTGCCTTCCTTCTGAAGGTTGTTCCTGGTTGTTGTTGTGTTATGCGCCCACCACCATGCACCACCCAGGTGGGCTCTGTTATTTCTGTTCTCCATGGGGGGGTTGTTATTGTATATCTATCTCCCTGCTCTTAATGTTTAATGATGGTGTTTAATTGTGCTGAGCAGTTAGAAACATGTAGCAGAGCTGAACACCAAGATAAAGTATTATATGCACACTTGTAGTCTCATTCTTAAAAAAAAAAAGCAGTTTGAATTGCCTTTTGTTTAAAGGCTATTCAATATACTTGACTTGTTTTGCCTTACTGTGTGTGTGTGTGTGTGTGTTTGTGCGCGCGGTTGCGTGTGTGTGTGTGTGTGTGTGTGTGTGTGTGGTGTGTGTGTGCGCGCGCGCACAAACGTGTACACCTGCTCTTATCTGTTTTTCTACCTGATATCACCTACTAACGGATGCTTCTCCTTCAACTGCTCCAGCAGGTTGCACAGGTACAGCCCCACACGCAGTGCATTCCCCTGGAGGTCTTCTTTCTGGATCACGTCCAGGACAGCCAGGCCGATGGCACAGGACACCGGGTTCCCGCCGAACTGAGACATCCAAAACCAAGCCGGCACCGGGAGGACAGAATTATATACAGGTTAGGTTCACACCACACAGATATCTGATGGGGAGGTCACCAAGGGATAACGGTAAGCACTACATTTTAACACATTTAGACCTGAGGACGATTCTACAAATGTCTTCTAAATCCTGACGGTTTTCTGAAAAACCTATGTCAGTGGTTCTCAAACTATTTCATGTCAAGGACCCCCAGAATCTAATTGGCCGCGACCCCTAATCTCAAAATATGATGTTCCAGGGACCCCACAGAAGCAAAGATTTTAGTTAAAAACGTTCGCTCTGAAAGAATATGTAGGCTACTGTATATTCAAAGATTTGTGCCACATTTTCACCATTTCACCAATATCAGAGTGCCACGCTATAAAGAGCTTGTAGATCTGCTGTTTTTCAATAGCTAAAGTATAAGATAATGCTTAAAACACCAAAAAGGGGTTCCCGTCCAGAATGGGTTCAATTGCAATGTGTCTGTAATATTATATACAGTAACGTATACACTAGTGGTGTATCATGCATTTGTAACAGTTAGTCCAACGGTTTGAATATAGTGTTTCCGTTTTTTTGGTTAAACTGCGAAGATGGAGAACTGTAAGTTCCCAGTTCGATCCCACCGGGCTCACCCAGAGTTGGTGTCCTTGAGCAAGACTCTGAACCCCCAATTGTTCCCATTGAGCAGGTTGGTGCCTTGCATGGTTTCCTCCGCCATTGGTGTTTGAATGGGTGAATGTAATGCACATTCACCCAATCTATGTAAAGCTAAATGCACGATTTACCATTTATCTATGAAATCTGTCCACCAGAGGGTGCTGAGAACATCAAAGACAAACATTGACTAAAACACACTAGAAAGGTGTGCAGAGATCTCCAGCAGGAGGCATGTACAGTGTAGGCTAATGAGTTAAAGTTCTACCTACAGCTGTCAAAGGGTAGCATGGCATGTTGTATATAATCTCTACTGGATAACCCAAGGGGCCAAGGGCACATGGCCTGGAAAGGCCATGCAACAACAGCAAAGTAATAATTAGTTTGATAAACCTCAACATGACCGTAAGAAGATCTTTCAAGTGAATATAAGACTCTTACCGTATTGAAGTATTCCATTCCGGAAGACATGAAGGCCTCTGCCACCTCTCTGGTGGTGACCACACAGGACATGGGGTGCCCGTTGCCAATTGGCTTACCCATAGTGACGATGTCGGGCACAAAGTCCTCACCCTGCAGCTGGAAAGCCCAGAAGTGAGTGCCGACACGACCAAAGCCCACTTGGACTTCATCTGCAATGAATAAACCCCCAGCCTGACGCACATATCTGTGGAAATGACAGGAGAAGGCAGTGGTATACAGGAGTACACACACACACACACACACACACACACACAGCCAAAGGGTGTCTGTGATGTACAAGAAACAAGCAAACCTATATTGTTGGTTTTACGAAATGATGCCTGTGAGCTAGTTCAGGCTGATACCTTTGACAGATTAACTAACACTCGTGTGCAACACTATGTGGGCGATGTACTTACTGTATGTGACGTCATCGTGTTTAAAGCAGCTGACATGTCACATACAATTATTAACAGTTGGTGATCTATTTAAGCTCACCTGATTCATTGTCTGTGCCACACTGAATGGTAGGATATGCGTTTTGATTGCTCCCACCACCGCCCCAGCACAACCAGGAGGCTCTGCTTTCCCTAAGGGTTCTGTTTTCCCCTGGCGGAGGTTTGTTATACAGTATGTACATCTCCCTGCTCCCTCTTAAATGGTTGTCTTAGGGAGTAATGTATAGCAGAGCCTGAACAGCAAGATCAAATGTAATATTCACACTTGTACTTCTCAATCCATTTATGAGTTATCTGACTGAGTCGGTAGTGTCTACATCCTTAGTTTGCCCACATGTTTTACAATCTACAGCAGTGGTTCCAAAAGTGTGGTCTCTCAAGGACCTACTGTAGGAGTCCTTGAGAGAGTTCCAGGGGGTCCCCAGCTAAATGATAATCAGGAACCAAATGGACCCTTATGGGTCTGTAACTCTGAGTGTACAAATGGAACCAACACTCTCAGAGTTAAATTAAGTTTGATTTTACAATATACATTGGGTTCCCAGAGATAGAAATGCCATTAAATTGGGGTCCGTAGCCTAATTCAGGTCAAACCTGTGCGTCCTTGAAATTAAAATCACTGCCAGAGGCGTAAAAATCTGCTCTTTGCTTCCTTGGCATATATTTTCTAATGAGGGTTACAGGCTAATGATTGTCTATTTGGGGGTCCTTGACATGAAAACAGCATACACAGCATGAACATGAAAAAAAAAAAAAAAACTTAATTCAGCCATGTAACGGTTCTAGTTGTAACTAAAAACAGAAATAAGGCACATGAAGCGTGGAGGTGTTATTATAGTCTCCGGTGTACATACTCTGACACTTTCTGGAAGTAGCCCACTGGGGGAATGATCTGACCGCCACAGCTCTGCAGCGACTCAGCGATAAAAGCAGCAATCTGCACAAGAGAAGATCGTATCAGACCCAACAGCAAGCCAGTCTGCGAGACTGGAAGAGGGGAAGACGATCCACATGCAGACCCTCGCCTGGTCATAAAATATCCCACAGCAAGAATTATCAACTGCATACTTTGAACAAGTTAAGACACTTAACACTATCTTTTACATATTGCAACGGAAATGGTTAAAGGGTTACAATCCCATCATACGCCAAATTGTCCATTTTGTCTTCGTCCTCCCAACGACGTAGGCTACATCTGCACAAAAATCCGTTAGAAGCTGCTAAAGTCATTCTTTGGCTGACATCCACTTCTTGTCACTGAGAGGCCGGGACATTGCCTCGGGTTGTGCTTTGGGACAGAGGATTAACGGCCAACGCGGGCGGGCCTTAAACACTTGTTCTCGTGCTCTGTGAGGGGACCTGGGATTTGGCCCTAAACATGCCAAGTCCTCGGCCTGAACCTGAGAAGTGGATGAAAAAGCGACAGAGGAGAGAGAAGAGAAATTGTCAAATTGTGGACCACCAAGGTCAATGGTTCTGTAGATGCCTGTATTTAATGGGAGTAAGAAATGCAAATGATTCTTTTAGGTTCTTGATTATGTGACCATTTCCATATGTAGACCACCTTAATAGTAGATTTCTTTATCAAGTAGCCTACAATTTACAATTTAGGCATTTAGCAGACGCAATTAATCATCTGCTTGCCTGCACATAGCCTTGTGCAAGATTGAAATAGATAAAATATGTTCATACCTTTATTGGTATGAACCTCAAACCAAGCTGAGTCAGCAATAGGCTTGAGCCCTGTGAGGCGTGCTCAAGTGAGGCACAAGCTGAGTGAGTTCCTACGCCGAGCGGCACGATGACACACCTGCCTTGAAAGTTAAACAAATCTGTGGTTTGCCAATGGCATACCATGCTAATGATATTCTTTGGCGATATGGTTAGGTATGCTGTATTATATTGTTTTCACATTACCGATAGGCGGAGCTGGGGGATCATCAAAGCAATGGTGCTGAGTTATACACTTTAAACCATACATTCAGTTCTATTAGTTCATACAAGTATGATTTCATCAAAGCTTTTCACTGTTATTAGGTTAGAGCAGGGGTTCTCAACGTTTTTGGCTGGGGACCCACCCCCGGAAATGCTTTTGTCATGTCTCGCAACCCTCGCCCGGCATACAAATGGACCGCTACAATAACCTTAACAATAGAGAAAATACATCATAAATCATAAATCATCATAGTACATGTTTATACATGTACTATGTAAACTCTTAAGTTCCATTTTCCAGCCATTCAGTTGCAAAAAAACAAAACGGGTTGAGAACTCCTGGGTTAGAGCACTGTTTCTTAAATTGGGGTGCAGGGACCCTCAGGGTTCCTTGAGTGGGGGGTGGGGGGGTACAAATGGACCCTTATGCTGGGAACGCACAAAAAAAAGCATGCACTCACACTCTTTATTGTGCGCACGTTTCGACAAAGTGCCTGTGGGTTTCAAGCATTACAGTTTTGAGTGTTATCCTGGTGATAGTGTAATGGTGTTGTTATCATTATATGCAGCCATATACTCATGAAAATAGATAATACAGAATGGGGTTAGTAGTGAGCACCACACTCTTTCAAAACGTCTCCTCACCTTGTGTCCTTTATCATGGGCATTTGTTATTATGTCTTTGACATCGCCAGCGTATGCTGTGGCAGGGTCTGGGTGGTCTGCTCTGTATTTGCCTCTATAGACATCGGGGCTGGGAGCCTGGGATGTTGGAAGAAGAGGAGAGCGGTAGTGAGTTTTACCTTTGATTGACAAGGAACAGGTCGAGGCCTTCTGTTGTTTGACATGAAACTCTAAAATAGTCTCCACGTTTACTTCTGACTCTGGTTCTGGTTTTTATGACTCTGGTTCAGAAAGCTGATTCTGTCCCACAACCTGAGAAGTCTGGATGGTTCACTTCTAAGCACAGCTTGCTTTACTTTTACTTGATACATGGGGTCTTATTGAGTTACCTGGGGGACCCCCCTAGGTAACTCAACCCAACTCAACCAGTTGGTATGCAATCCCATACAGTATGTAGGCTACTGAATGCACTGTAGATAACATGTAGACAAGACAACACAAGATCATGTACTGTAGAGACCATAAGAATTCACTTCAACACAGGTAATTATAGCTTATAACCCGTGTTGCATGTTGCAACTTACTGTTTATTCTAAATCGGTTACAAATCCAGTACTCAATTCTGACCTGTGATAAAATACTCGATAAACACACACCTAGGACCACATATACAGTATATCAGTATCATGGCGTTTCAGTCTTGTTTACAATACTCGTACACACAGGATGTGACAGGATGAAAAGGAGCGCCTATGAAAAACAAAATCGGTTTACTGCTATAATGTACATCCATTAGTCTAGGACCTGGCTAAGATATGTATGCACTTCATTTAGGAGAGAATATCGCAACTGTCCTTGACTAATATGACCCCAGCGAACAACTTGGGAACTGTGAACAATTCTCTATCCGGGGCGAAATACCTGAAAATGACCACGCCCTTTAAAAAATCACCGCTACTTCAAACATGGCTCTATCTTCTAAATCGTTGGAGCTACAGGTTTTCTGAGGTGCTCAAAATGTGCTGAGGTGCTCAAAATTACAATACATGGAAAAAACTAAAATATTGTAAAGATTTTGGCTGTGTCAGTTACACAGTTACAGTGTCAGGGACTCAATCAGAATCAAGGACTGGAATGAATAATCCAAAAATAGTCTCCACATTGTCTTACAGTACAGGCATAGTGAAACAGCTCTCAAAGTCACACTTTTAGCGTACAAACAAACACAAACAAAAAGCAGATTCTAAAACCCAGTACAGTTTTTTTTAATGTCAAATTGATGTTGATTTAGTTATTTGTATTAGGAAGAAAAACTCTGGATCTTCTAATGGTCAAATCAACAAGAATTTGACATTTAATAAAGAAAATGCAACAATATTTTAAATGCTGGATATTAAATGAAAAAATAAATAAAAAAACATTTGACATCATCACATCATATCATAAACAACTTCTAAAAAAGTGATGTGGCCACTTCAGAAAATGCAGTTGATATTGTGGGAATGTTTGAGACATTAAAGGATGTTTGATATCCACCTGAAGTTAACCAGGCCATAAAAAAGCCAGCTGAAGTTTCTCTTTTTTATTACTACTAGAACTTTTCTATGACCATACATTGGTCAACTTTTTGGTTGGTAAACTCTGGTGTGAATAGAACAAAAACTAAAAAGGGATTCCTAAAAAGTCTTAAAGGAGAATTCCATGCTAGAAGGCTTTCTTACGTTTCTTTGTAGTCGTTACGTCCCCACCAAAGAGGTCCAGGTGTTTTCTTTTGTGCAAAAACTCCTTATTGGCTATTTCCCCTACCATAAGCATGGAAGGAATTGAATGGGGCTATGGGGTGTTGTACTAATTCTTATCGAAATAAGTAGTAAAGTGTGCCGCTTGGGAAATTATTTACATTATGAAGAGAGGATATATATACAAAAAATATATAATTTGAGCGATGGGAATAAGTGAATTAGCACAACACCCCATAGCCCCATTCAATTCCCATTCCATTCAATGCAATTCATTTAGGGCTTATGGTAGGGGAAATGGCCAATAAGGAGCATATAAGCTCTTATGAGCATATAAGCACTGCATAAATACATTTGGATGGAAATACTGGAAAGGATTCATATTAAAAACTCAAAGATCTATTGGAAGATGCTGAATGGCGCTGGTGGCGGTAATGAGAATAAGCATTGTCCTTTTTCACCTAAACATTTATCAAACCCTGTACACCCAAGACACGCTCCATATATGGCCAGTACAGAAATCATTCCATATGTTCATCCCCCATGCCATATGCCAAAGGGCCAGCGCTCGCCCAGCAGTCTGCTGTCACCTAGGCGGATACGTGTATGCGGATGAGGTCGCTTCTCGCCCTCAGGTGTCTTGTAGTGGAATAGAAGTCTGTGACGCGTTGTGAGCTTGTAGATTTTCAGCATGCAACAAGGTCTAGAATTTGCCATTACGATGCCATCAAGGCCCACCAAAATACATTTTAGTCAACTAAATCAACTGTAGATTTAGTCAACTAAAATCTTACATTATATGACTAAAACTAAATGACATTTTATTCAAAAGACTGACAGCATTTTTTTTATTTAGTTTAGACAATCAGTGATACTGCTACTCATGCTGTTGGTCTCCCCTCATTTGTGGACAACGCCCATCATTTGCAGAAGAACATGAAGAAAAGATATTTGTTTCAAGGTATAAGAACTTGTTTTGTAATTCTTTGCTGCTAAGGCTGCAAGGGCATTGTTTGCGGTGCCAAAACACACAAACCAAGGTGCAGACATGGAGCTCCTGGTTTACTGGGATGGGGTTTGAATCCCTGCTGTGCCCTATTGTGTTTTGGCATTAACATTTAACTGTCACGTTAATTGTTAGATCTATTATACAGGCATATGAAGACAGTGTATCCAGCTCTATACTTATCAGCTCTGTGCATAATTTGTTGTCAGACGGTGACACCAGCTGTTACCTGTGGCTTGTGTTGATGTCATAACTATAGGCCGGGTAACCTTGCTACACTGTTCTACACCAGACAGGATTATATAGGATGTACATGTCTGTATACTTATTTTAATAATACTCTTCTGTATTCTATGACAGACTTCTTCTAACTTCTTTACTGAACAAGGCATGATCACTGCCTTTCTGACTTGGATTAAACACAAAACACAAAGTTCAGGCCTGTGCGTTCACAATAAGCTGATTTCTTTTTTCAAATTCGATTAGAGTTTTCAGACGAAACTATGAAGAAGTTGTGATGTACCAAAATCTTCCATTGACTTCCATTATAATTTTCGGAACTTTAATATAACTTTAACACATTTCAAATATTCAAACATTGTGTACTAAACGTAAACTGCCCACCTGTTTGTTTACCCTGTATAATATGAGTGTATAATATTGTATGCATCATTTTACAAAATTGTTTAAACGTCCATGTTTCATTACTTAATGTGACATTAACTTTGTCCTTACAATCGTATAAGATATTTGTAAATAAGGTGCCTTTTTAGTATCATTTTTGGGTTATCGTTTTGTCATGCTCTGTTTGTGCTCCATCCGTTGAGATCAAACTGTTGTTGCTAAGCTAAAATAAAGTAAATTATTTTTCCTGAAACCAGTGTGTGGCCAATCTCCTTTCACTTGTGCTCCATACCATGTGATCATGGTCTTGAGTTGAATGAATAAATTACACACTGTACAATCAAACCTGCACCTTTTATATATTGCTTTTAGCTAAATATGAGGTTGACCCATGTTTTTTGTTCAGTTTTTCTCTGCTTTTAAAAATGTCTACAGTTTTAATTTTATAATTATATTTATTTATAATTTATGTGTTTGACATTAGTCTTGCTTTTGTGTACAAATGCTTTTGTCATCCTCGATTGGAAATCACTTTGTACATTTAAAAGCAACAGAAGTCGACCCAGACGGCTATACTAGGCCTACTGCATGTTCCACTCCCACAGTGAGACACCTTTCACCTTTTACAAAATAGCACAAGGGCCCCGACCTTATCTTATCTGAACAAGAACAGAACAGGAACTTGACCTGTGCTGTGTAAACTGTGTTAATTCACACACAATGTTGTTTAACTAGAACTCTTAAGTGCTAATTCTAATGTATTATTATTCATGTAGCATTATTACGACGAATATGTGTTGAGGAATTAACCACTCAAACCCTATACCAGGGGTGGGCAATTATTTTTCCCAAGGGGCCAAATGAGAATCAGAAAATATTTTGGAGGGCCGGGCGAAAAGGCTGAACTTAAATATCAATTTTATCTATACTATACTTTTATTGTGTGTTGAATAGCATACAATAGCCAATCTACAAGCCAATCACAATGCAACACAACGTGTTGCATTGTGCATTGCAAAAGTTTTAGACATTTTAGAAAATGTTCACCTACAGTATGACATGGCCAAAATTAACACCAGGGTTAATATAACAATACTTGTGCCTGACGTATGTATACGCACACACACAATGCACGCTCACTCTTTCGTTGCCAGCAGCACGGAATGTGTACAGTGTACACAAACCGATACACGAAAGTGAACCCACGGTAGCCTGTCAAAACCCAGTGGAGCAAGTTGAGTCATGGTGTTTTGATAGAATGCAGGAGGTTCAGACGGGCAGCATGCACTCACCACATGAACAGATTGTTTCTGCTCCCCACTCGCCAGCTGGTGGAACTTATATGGGCTGATGTCAATGAGTGACGAGACGTGGCCATGATATGCACTGAAAACAACCAAAAAACGCAGACAACACGGAACACAGCTGCAGTGATAGTAATGGTTCAATATGCTGCCAATGCGGAAAAGACATGCACTGTGTTGGATACATAAACACAATCATCAGTGCGTTGTAAAATTGACACATAAATAGCACTGTTCTTTGTTTAAATGTATCACGTTAAAGTATGACTAATAATTATAATAAACAACAATAATGACACATTGTCATTGCTCATTTTTAGAGCTGGAACCAGTCAAGTAAACGGGGCCATGGAATATTGCTTACTTGTCAAGTGTAATGATGTCTTTGTGGCCTGTGTACTGCCAAGCCAGTCGAAGGGCCAGATCGTTGGCTTCAGACCTGACGTTCAAAGGGAAAAGGTCAATTTTGAGTTACTCAGTCACCACAGAATACACAGGAGTAGTCATGTATGACCATGTCACTAACAAGCAAGACAAGGTTATTTGCTGCTCTGCATGAAGGCCTACACAATGGATACATTGCATGTGTATAACAAACAAACAAGAGACCAATAATTGTTGGATAGACAAATTTCACTGTCATCTGCCCATAACATTTTAAGATACTTGCATGCAAGTGTAAATTGTGACCGGAGGACACTGTAGCCTAGGCCAGGGATCACCAAAATCACTAGTTGACAAATGTGGCCTGAGGTGAGGGTGGCGCTAGAGATAGGTGATGGTTCACTTGATGTACACAAGTTCACCCACACCCCTCGCCAAACAGGTACAGGGGGTGGTACAGGGCTACTAACATCCCCCAAATGGAATTTCCGTGTCTTAAATCTCTCTCACCTTTCTCTGTCAACATGTGAATTTCATGCTATCTCAATATCACAGCCAGTCCCCCTCATCCTCATTGTGCTCTATCGCCCTCCAGGAACTCTCGGGAACTTCCTGGAAGAACTAGACTCTCTGATGAGCTCGTTTCCGGAAGATGGCACCCCTCTGATTCTACTGGGTGACTTCAACCTTCCTACCGCAGACAAGTATCTTCCCGTTACATCCCTTCTGGCCTCATTTGACCTCTCCCTATCTCCCTCCCCTCCCACTCACAAGGCTGGTAATGTTTTGGACCTTGTGTTCTCCAGAGCCTGCTCTCCCTCCACACTCTCTGTTACCCCCTTAATTAGGTCTGACCACCACTTCATAACCTTCTCCCTCTCTCTCTCCACCCTCCCGCCTAAACCTGTTAACCCTCCGAACGTCACCTCCCGACGCAATCTCAAGTCCCTAAACCCCTCCTCCCTCTCATCCTCTATTCTCTCCTCTCTACCCTCCCTGGAGTCCTTCCTCTCCCTCTCACCTGACACTGCAACCTCATCCTTCCTCTCCTCTATCTCATCTGCATTCGACCAACACTGCCCGCTCTCATCCAGGCCAGCTCGCTCATGTCCACCGGCTCCCTGGCTATCTGAAACTCTCAGATCTGAACGAACACCTCTAAGGGCAGCCGAAAGAAAGTGGCACAAGACAAAGCTACCAGATGACCTTTCCCACTTTCACTCACTCCTCTCTGCCTTCGCCCTCTCACTAACCACTGCTAAAACCTCTTTCTACCACACCAAAATCCAATCCTGTACTTCTAACCCAAGGAAGCTCTTCTCCACTTTCTCCTCCCTCCTTAAACCCCCTCCCCCCACTCAACCTGCATCCCTCACTGCTGATGTTTTTGTCAACTACTTCGAGAAGAAGGTTGATGATATCAGCAGCTCCTTTCCTCCCCTCCCACATAAAGTGGCATCTGACTCAACCAACACTAACCCCAACATACCATGCATGATTTGTATTGTTCTAGAAGCCTCGTTTTTTTTGTCTTTAATCTTTCCTTCCAGAAGCCTCGTTTTTTTGTCTTAAATCTTTCCTTCCAGAAGACTATTTTTTTTTGTCTTAAATCTTTCCTTCCATGTTTTCTCTCCATTAACAGTTAGAATGAGAGAAATTATGTAATTATGCAATGATGTAAAAAAAATATGCTGACAGGCCACGTCTACTGTAGTTAAGAGCCTATATTTTAGAAGGGGAAACGCTGATGCTTCCGCATTTTCCCACCTTGCTTCATGATACAGCCTTGTACATTTGCATATATGCGAGTTATTATAGTTTCTAAGGTGTCCCAAGACAATGTAACGGGTCTGAGGTTTGTAAGAGAGTGTTTTTGAAAAGCTATTGCACAGTTCCTCTCTGATCTGAGTTGAGAGCCCTCTACCCTCCTCCCCTCCCTTCTCTCCTATATCCTCTCCTCTCCTCTCTGCCATCTTCTCACTGTGTACATTTGCACATCTACGATCATAGCATAAAGTTGCGCTATAATGCAAACTGTGTTGTTGTCGAGTGTTTCTCTTTAATGTCTTAGCCAGCATGAAATCTGACATTCAATGCGTGCTTGTGACAATGTACTGTACTGATGTTTAGTGTCTGGAAAATAATATAGTATAAATAAAGCAGGGGGGGAAACGCATAGCCACCCCCGCTGGAAAATGTTATTTGCTTTTGGGCTTGAGAATATAATGTGACCTATTCTTTTAGCTCGTGCATTATATAGACCATCAGGGGAGAACATTAAAAATAAAGTCTGACATTTGGTTTTTATTTTCTTTCAATTCCCTTTTTTCTTTTTAAATGGAACCAACTGTTTTTTCTCTTCAGATTTAGTTGTGGTGACCTTGAGATGTATAATGCCTTGGTGCGGCTTTCATTCATTTGTTTGAATACCATCAGAGATGCAGTGATGTTTATTAGACTTAAAACGTGTTAGTTTGGCTTTTTTGTTTTGTCTCACCTTAGTGGCAGAATCTAAATTTACTTTGGTAGTTTACATGCAATAATAAGCCGTCTTTCATTAAGGATTTGAAAGTCCTTGAGAAATAAATGTTTTGTGAGAGTGCACACAAAAGGGAAACAAAATGGCATCTAATTGTAATTGTTCTTGACCTTACAAATAAAGTTAATCATAACTGTGTGCTTGTGTGTACTCTGTACTGCATATCCATTCCCTACAATCTTCATAGGCCTGACTTTCGAGTCCCAAAAGAGAACTTTGTTGTCACAGGATGGCTAGTGCATGTCGCTTACAACAAAATCGTTAATCAATGGCAGTGTGCACACATTGGCCTCAGGTTAAGGTTCCACGAGATCTGAAATGGGATCGCAGGATTCAGAGTCCTGAGTGCTAACCGTTACACCATGGAACCCAGAGTCTGTTAAATCGGGTATTGCCTCATCTTCTTGACAACTCTGATGAAATGTTTGAATAAGTTCATGTACTAAGAATGTACATGACTTTGGCACGTCAAAATGGCATTTTCAGGCCTGGGTTGTGGCTCAGCGGTCGAGGCACCTTGGCCGGCAGCCCGAGCCTGGCAGTGTGACGCGGGCTCGATTCCCTATCCCGACGGCCTTTACTGCATGTCACTCCCCCATCTCTCTCCCCCGTTTCCTGTCAGCCTACTGTCTGTCCCTCTATAAAAAATCACACCCGTGTGAACCGAGTGGTGCAACTTCTCTCTCTCTCTCTCTCTCTCTCTCATTAGCAAGCAACAGCAGCACTGTCTCTCTCTCTCTCTGTTTCTGGCGCCCCTACTGGTACATACTGGTGCTCATTAACGTCACATAGGTGAACCAACCAACACATGTCACGGACATTGCTGTTCCTTGGAGTGGTTGCACCACTCAAAAAATATAAAATAAAGGGGAAAAGCCACACAAAAAAGGTATTCTGTGGTGTCATATATGACTAGGCCACTGTGCCATTGGTAGCAGCCAATTCACACTGCTTTTTTGTAAATCGTACCTGGAAGTTATGCGAGAACGCCCACTGAGTGGGCACAATCCCAAAAGTGGCATTACACTGGACCCCAGAAGGCAAGAGAAAGAAAGGGAGGCCTAAAATGACATGGCGTAGGACGATAGAGGAGCTCCAGCAACAATATCAGAGCTGGGGGACCATAGAGAAGATGGCCAAAGACAGATGCAAGTGGAGAAACTCTGTTGCTGCCCTATGCGCCAGCCGGCGTAAATGGGGATAAGTAAGTAAGTACTATTTTGATATAGTATTAATAGTACTTATTGCTATAGAGTGTTTGTTCAGTAATAGGGGTGTCTCTGACTCTTCAACACTTCAGAAAACAGAAAAGGAATTTTCAGGTCATACAGGTTACAGGATAAACAATTGAAAGTAGAAGTGATGACAGAGAAATGAGCAGAACTGTAACAGAGATGATAAATGGATACTCTCTCCTAATTGGCTTACATTTTTCAATGCACCTGAACATTTATTTTTTATTAAAGAGCTGTAGAGATAGGGAGACCCCGTTACTGAACTAACAGCACTATAACTTACCCTACCTCTTAAGTTAAATTATTTAATTAATTAATTCCATTAGCAGGATTATGCCCACATCAGGTAAACGTTCACAGAGGAGAGATATCTCAAATTTAAGGGTAAAGAAATCATGCACATACCCAGAGTTAACAAAGTAGCAGACAGAGAGCTTGTCGGGTAGTGTGGCTTGAAGTTTCTGGGCGTAGTTTACAAGGTTGTCATGTAGGAAGCGAGAGTTGGTGTTCAGCAGTTCCATCTGCTCAGCCCCAGCCTTCACAACATCTGGGTGGCTGTGGCCCACTGAGGAATCAATGAAAGAACACGAGGATTAGAGCACACATGCACTTCCAAACGCTTTGTAGCAAACATAAGTCGATACTTCAGACACATCCATTTCCATGTTGAACATGTGTAACATATAGTAGTAAGTTGCGTGGCAGAACACCTCTATAGCCTTATGCTGCAGCAGGCAAAAAGCCATCACAATTTCCATATGTGACTGTCACAATATGGAAATTGTGATGGCTTGTTGCCCCATCACAGAGGCAAATGTACTTTTTACACAACACATTTGTGCTTTTACTCAACTTAAGTAAAATCTGAGTCTACAGACTTTCCCTTGTAACTTGACTATTTATACACTGTAGTATTGATACTTTTGCTTAAGTAAAAAATAAGAGTACTTCCTCCACCTCTTGCAAAATGCGGGTCTGAGCTTACCATGGGCTACGTTGTTTATGCAATCCAAGTAACGCTCCCTTTTTTCATCATACATGTACTGGCCTTTGGCTCGCACAATCTTGATTGGGTCATGGCTGAAGAACACCTTGCAAGATGGCCTGCAATGGAAGATCCACAATGATTGCAAACGCAGTGAGTACTAACTATGAGACCTAGCAGAACATGTCTGTCTGTCTGTCTGTCTGTCTGTCTGTCTGTGTGTGTTGTAACACCACAGGTAGGCCTAAATATTCCTGTAATTTTCGTTTCCTATACATTTTGTTGAATTTGAATTATTATTTAAAATTTTGTTTCTCAAACTTTCAATACAAATTCAACATTCAAACATACCGGTATTTCAAAATAATTTCCTAGATAAATACAAAAATCTAATTTAAAGATTAAAAGGAACTGAATATATAATAGCAGATCTGCAATTAAGCTCAGAACAAGCTTGTAGATTCTTTAATGTTTTGTTTGGGTAGGCTATATAAAAAATCTTAAACTTTAAACACTTAATTTTATTTGGGGTTCTTGATGGTATCCTCCTATATTTGCCTATAGGACATGTCATGTTGTCTGTTGATTGTCATGCACTTGAACGTGGAGATTGATTTGTGCATGACCGTTCAAAAACTTTTACTTCAATGTAACACTGCATTCCATGCAGTTAACACATGATCCATATAGAAATAATGCGTTTCCATACCCGACGTGCTTCTTCCTCAAGTCGATGGTCTCGCTTTTGTTGAAAACTTCCGTCGTCATCCTGATGTTTGTTGTTCAATACGAACCGAAATTTCCCCGAAAACAATAAACTCTTGTCTCTCATATGCACGGACCGGTCACGGACGGACAGCTTGACAGCAGCGGAGCAGCTGAGCCTACCGCAAGATCGTGCACAGTCTCGCTCACTTATGGTCCTTGTATGCACAAGGGCGCGCACGCGCACTCACACAACCACGGCAGAGCCTCTCTCACACTAGGCTCTATGTGCGAGTGCGACCTCCTATGCCCCCTAGGCGTCACAATAATAATTTGCCATGCTATCTGGTGATCAAGTCAAGTGAGTCGAGATCCTCCTTTCAAATTATTTTGTCGTCGTGTTCACTCAATATGTTCATGTAACTGTATTTCTATATATCCCCAGCTAACATGTCCATCTGGGCCCCACTTGGGTTTTGACATGGGCTATGGGCATGGGTTCCGAGTGGGCCGTGCACCCAGTTTTCACAAAGGGCCCACCCGTGTTAGCCCATATGGGCTTATGCGGGTTTTTAAGTGGGTCTTAGGTGGTATCCAAATGGGCCATTTTATTTCAGAACCATGTGTGCGCCACCTGTGTTTGCCTATATGGGTTTGAACTGGGATCTGATTGGGCCTTAAGTGGGTACCAGCTGGGCGAATTATATGTGACCCATGTAGGCCACACTTGTGCCTCATTGTCTTCCGTCCTGTTTCTGTTTTCCCCTGCTGTCGATTGTTCATTCCTACAGATAGGATGCAGTGTTTCCAGTTTTCTGTAGTAGTTTCTTCAAGTCAATGTGTGACCATGGGCTATAGCCAATATCGTACGGCATACTATAGCGCGCCGTTTTTCATCATTTTTGAAGATTTGAAAAAAATGACAAAATGACAAAAACGATGGGTTATAGCCCATGTTTTTTGAAATTTTGAAAAAAAAGTTAGCCTCGTTTCTCATCATTTTGGACCGTGGGCTATAGCCCATATCGTACGGCATACTATAGCGCGCAGTTTTTCATCATTTTTGAAGATTTGAAAAAAATGATGAAATGACAAAATCGATGGGTTATAGCCCATGTTTTTTGAAATTTTGAAAAAAAAAGTTAGCCTCGTTTCTCATCATTTTGGACCGTGGGCTATAGCCCATATCGTACGGCATACTATAGCGCGCAGTTTTTCATAATTTTTGAAGATTTGAAAAAAATGACGAAATGACAAAATCGATGGGTTATAGCCCATGTTTTTTGAAATTTTGAAAAAAAAAGTTAGCCTCGTTTCTCATCATTTTGGACCGTGGGCTATAGCCCATATCGTACGGCATACTATAGCACGCCGTTTTTCATCATTTTGGAGGATTTGAAAAAAATGAAAAAATAAAAAAACGATGGGTTATAGCCCATGTTTTTTGAAATTTTGGAAAAAAAATTAGCCTCGTTTCTCATCATTTTGGACCATGGGCTATAGCCCATATCATACGGCATACTATAGCACGCCGTTTTTCATCATTTTGGAGGATTTGAAAAAAATGAAAAAATAAAAAAACGATGGGTTATAGCCCATGTTTTTTGAAATTTTGAAAAAAAAAGTTAGCCTCGTTTCTCATCATTTTGGACCATGGGCTATAGCCCATATCGTACGGCATACTATAGCACGCCGTTTTTCATCATTTTGGAGGATTTGAAAAAAATGAAAAAATAAAAAAACGATGGGTTATAGCCCATGTTTTTTGAAATTTTGAAAAAAAAAGTTAGCCTCGTTTCTCATCATTTTGGACCATGGGCTATAGCCCATATCATACGGCATACTATAGCACGCCGTTTTTCATCATTTTGGAGGATTTAAAAAAAATAAAAAAATAAAAAAACGATGGGTTATAGCCCATGTTTTTTGAAATTTTGAAAAAAAAAGTTAGCCTCGTTTCTCATCATTTTGGACCATGGGCTATAGCCCATATCGTACGGCATACTATAGCACGCCGTTTTTCATCATTTTTGAGGATTTGAAGAAAATTCAAAATTTCAAAAAACATGGGTTATAGCCCATGTTTTTTGAAATTTTGAAAAAAAAAAGTTAGCCTCGTTTCTCATCATTTTGGACCATGGGCTATAGCCCATATCGTACGGCATACTATAGCACGCCGTTTTTCATCATTTTGGAGGATTTGAAGAAAATTCAAAATTTAAAAAAACATGGGTTATAGCCCATCGTTTTTTGAATTTTTGAAAAAAATGTTATCCTCATTTTTCATCATTTTTGAACATGGGCTATAGCCCCTACCGTACGGCATACTATAGCACGCCGTTTTTCATCATTTTTGAGGATTTGAAGAAAATTCAAAATTTCAAAAAACATGGGTTATAGCCCATCGTTTTTTGAATTTTTGAAAAAAATGTTATCCTCATTTTTCATCATTTTTGAACATGGGCTATAGCCCCTACCGTACGGCATACTATAGCACGCCGTTTTTCATCATTTTTGAGGATTTGAAGAAAATTCAAAATTTCAAAAAACATGGGTTATAGCCCATCGTTTTTTGAATTTTTGAAAAAAATGTTATCCTCATTTTTCATCATTTTTGAACATGGGCTATAGCCCCTACCGTACGGCATACTATAGCACGCCGTTTTTCATCATTTTTGAGGATTTGAAGAAAATTCAAAATTTCAAAAAACATGGGTTATAGCCCATCGTTTTTTTAATTTTTGAAAAAAAATGTATCCTCATTTTTCATCATTTTTGAACATGGGCTATAGCCCCTACCGTACGGCATACTATAGCACGCCGTTTTTCATCATTTTTGAGGATTTGAAGAAAATTCAAAATTTCAAAAAACATGGGTTATAGCCCATCGTTTTTTGAATTTTTGAAAAAATGTTATCCTCATTTTTCATCATTTTTGAACATGGGCTATAGCCCCTACCGTACGGCATACTATAGCACGCCGTTTTTCATCATTTTTGAGGATTTGAAGAAAATTCAAAATTTCAAAAAACATGGGTTATAGCCCATCGTTTTTTGAATTTTTGAAAAAAATGTTATCCTCATTTTTCATCATTTTTGAACATGGGCTATAGCCCCTACCGTACAGCATACTATAGCACGCCGTTTTTCATCATTTTTGAGGATTTGAAGAAAATTCAAAATTTCAAAAAACATGGGTTATAGCCCATTGTTTTTTGAATTTTTGAAAAAAATGTTATCCTCATTTTTCATCATTTTTGAACATGGGCCATAGCCCCTACCGTACGGCATACTATAGCACGCCGTTTTTCATCATTTTTGAGGATTTGAAGAAAATTCAAAATTTCAAAAAACATGGGTTATAGCCCATCGTTTTTTGAATTTTTGAAAAAATGTTATCCTCATTTTTCATCATTTTTGAACATGGGCTATAGCCCCTACCGTACGGCATACTATAGCACGCCGTTTTTCATCATTTTTGAGGATTTGAAGAAATTTCAAAATTTCAAAAAACATGGGTTATAGCCCATCGTTTTTTGAATTTTTGAAAAAAATGTTATCCTCATTTTTCATCATTTTTGAACATGGGCTATAGCCCCTACCGTACGGCATACTATAGCACGCCGTTTTTCATCATTTTTGAGGATTTGAAGAAAATTCAAAATTTCAAAAAACATGGGTTATAGCCCATCGTTTTTTGAATTTTTGAAAAAAATGTTATCCTCATTTTTCATCATTTTTGAACATGGGCTATAGCTCCTACCGTACGGCATACTATAGCACGCCGTTTTTCATCATTTTTGAGGATTTGAAGAAAATTCAAAATTTCAAAAAACATGGGTTATAGCCCATCGTTTTTTGAATTTTTGAAAAAAATGTTATCCTCATTTTTCATCATTTTTGAACATGGGCTATAGCTCCTACCGTACGGCATACTATAGCACGCCTTTTTTAATCATTTTTGAGGATTTGAAGAAAATTCAAAATTTCGAAAAAAAACATGGGTTATAGCCCATCGTTTTTTGAATTTTTGAAATAAATGTTATCCTCATTTTTCATCATTTTTGAACATGGGCTATAGCTCCTACCGTACGGCATACTATAGCACGCCGTTTTTCATCATTTTTGAGGATTTGAAGAAAATTCAAAATTTCAAAAAACATGGGTTATAGCCCATCGTTTTTTTAATTTTTGAAAAAAATGTTATCCTCATTTTTCATCATTTTTGAACATGGGCTATAGCCCCTACCGTACGGCATACTATAGCACGCCGTTTTTCATAATTTTTGAGGATTTGAAGAAAATTCAAAATTTCAAAAAACATGCGTTATAGCCCATCGTTTTTTGAATTTTTGAAAAAAATGTTATCCTCATTTTTCATCATTTTTGAACATGGGCTATAGCCCCTACCGTACGGCATACTATAGCACGCCGTTTTTCATCATTTTTGAGGATTTGAAGAAAATTCAAAATTTCGAAAAAAACATGGGTTATAGCCCATCGTTTTTTGAATTTTTGAAATAAATGTTATCCTCATTTTTCATCATTTTTGAACATGGGCTATAGCTCCTACCGTACGGCATACTATAGCACGCAGTTTTTCATCATTTTTGAGGATTTGAAGAAAATTCAAAATTTCATAAACATGGGTTATAGCCCATTGTTTTTTGAATTTTTGAAAAAAATCATTTTTGAGGATTTGAAGAAATTTCAAAATTTCAAAAAACATGGGTTATAGCCCATCGTTTTTTGAATTTTTGAAAAAAATGTTATCCTCATTTTTCATCATTTTTGAACATGGGCTATAGCCCCTACCGTACGGCATACTATAGCACGCCGTTTTTCATCATTTTTGAGGATTTGAAGAAAATTCAAAATTTCAAAAAACATGGGTTATAGCCCATTGTTTTTTGAATTTTTGAAAAAAATCATTTTTGAGGATTTGAAGAAAATTCAAAATTTCAAAAAACATGGGTTATAGCCCATCGTTTTTTGAATTTTTGAAAAAAATGTTATCCTCATTTTTCATCATTTTTGAACATGGGCTATAGCCCCTACCGTACGGCATACTATAGCACGCCGTTTTTCATCATTTTTGAGGATTTGAAGAAAATTCAAAATTTCGAAAAAAACATGGGTTATAGCCCATCGTTTTTTGAATTTTTGAAATAAATGTTATCCTCATTTTTCATCATTTTTGAACATGGGCTATAGCTCCTACCGTACGGCATACTATAGCACGCAGTTTTTCATCATTTTTGAGGATTTGAAGAAAATTCAAAATTTCATAAACATGGGTTATAGCCCATTGTTTTTTGAATTTTTGAAAAAAATCATTTTTGAGGATTTGAAGAAAATTCAAAATTTCAAAAAACATGGGTTATAGCCCATCGTTTTTTGAATTTTTGAAAAAAATGTTATCCTCATTTTTCATCATTTTTGAACATGGGCTATAGCCCCTACCGTACGGCATACTATAGCACGCCGTTTTTCATCATTTTTGAGGATTTGAAGAAAATTCAAAATTTCAAAAAACATGGGTTATAGCCCATTGTCTTTTGAATTTTTGAAAAAAATGTTATCCTCATTTTTCATCATTTTTGAACATGGACTATAGCCCCTACCGTACGGCATACTATAGCACGCCGTTTTTCATCATTTTTGAGGATTTGAAGAAAATTCAAAATTTCAAAAAACATGGGTTATAGCCCATCGTTTTTTGAATTTTTGAAAAAAATGTTATCCTCATTTTTCATCATTTTTGAACATGGGCTATAGCCCCTACCGTACGGCATACTATAGCACGCCATTTTTCATCATTTTTGAGGATTTGAAGAAAATTCAAAATTTCAAAAAACATGGGTTATAGCCCATCGTTTTTTGAATTTTTGAAAAAAATGTTATCCTCATTTTTCATCATTTTTGAACATGGGCTATAGCCCCTACCGTACGGCATACTATAGCACGCCGTTTTTCATCATTTTTGAGGATTTGAAGAAAATTCAAAATTTCAAAAAACATGGGTTATAGCCCATCGTTTTTTGAATTTTTGAAAAAATGTTATTCTCATTTTTCATCATTTTTGAACATGGGCTATAGCCCCTACCGTACGGCATACTATAGCACGCCGTTTTTCATCATTTTTGAGGATTTGAAGAAAATTCAAAATTTCAAAAAACATGGGTTATAGCCCATTGTTTTTTGAATTTTTGAAAAAAATGTTATCCTCATTTTTCATCATTTTTGAACATGGGCTATAGCCCCTACCGTACGGCATACTATAGCACGCCGTTTTTCATAATTTTTGAGGATTTGAAGAAAATTCAAAATTTCAAAAAACATGGGTTATAGCCCATCGTTTTTTGAATTTTTGAAAAAAATGTTATCCTCATTTTTCATCATTTTTGAACATGGGCTATAGCCCCTACCGTACGGCATACTATAGCACGCCGTTTTTCATCATTTTTGAGGATTTGAAGAAAATTCAAAATTTCAAAAAACATGGGTTATAGCCCATTGTTTTTTGAATTTTTGAAAAAAATTTTATCCTCATTTTTCATCATTTTTGAACATGGGCTATAGCCCCTACCGTACGGCATACTATAGCACGCCGTTTTTCATCATTTTTGAGGATTTGAAGAAAATTCAAAATTTCAAAAAACATGGGTTATAGCCCATTGTTTTTTGAATTTTTGAAAAAAATCATTTTTGAGGATTTGAAGAAAATTCAAAATTTCAAAAAACATGGGTTATAGCCCATCGTTTTTTGAATTTTTGAAAAAAATGTTATCCTCATTTTTCATCATTTTTGAACATGGGCTATAGCCCCTACCGTACGGCATACTATAGCACGCCGTTTTTCATCATTTTTGAGGATTTGAAGAAAATTCAAAATTTCAAAAAACATGGGTTATAGCCCATTGTTTTTTGAATTTTTGAAAAAAATGTTATCCTCATTTTTCATCATTTTTGAACATGGACTATAGCCCCTACCGTACGGCATACTATAGCACGCCGTTTTTCATCATTTTTGAGGATTTGAAGAAAATTCAAAATTTCAAAAAACATGGGTTATAGCCCATCGTTTTTTGAATTTTTGAAAAAAATGTTATCCTCATTTTTCATCATTTTTGAACATGGGCTATAGCCCCTACCGTACGGCATACTATAGCACGCCGTTTTTCATCATTTTTGAGGATTTGAAGAAAATTCAACATTTCAAAAAACATGGGTTATAGCCCATCGTTTTTTGAATTTTTGAAAAAAATGTTATCCTCATTTTTCATCATTTTTGAACATGGGCTATAGCCCCTACCGTACGGCATACTATAGCACGCCATTTTTCATCATTTTTGAGGATTTGAAGAAAATTCAAAATTTCAAAAAACATGGGTTATAGCCCATCGTTTTTTGAATTTTTGAAAAAAATGTTATCCTCATTTTTCATCATTTTTGAACATGGGCTATAGCCCCTACCGTACGGCATACTATAGCACGCCGTTTTTCATCATTTTTGAGGATTTGAAGAAAATTCAAAATTTCAAAAAACATGGGTTATAGCCCATCGTTTTTTGAATTTTTGAAAAAATGTTATTCTCATTTTTCATCATTTTTGAACATGGGCTATAGCCCCTACCGTACGGCATACTATAGCACGCCGTTTTTCATCATTTTTGAGGATTTGAAGAAAATTCAAAATTTCAAAAAACATGGGTTATAGCCCATTGTTTTTTGAATTTTTGAAAAAAATGTTATCCTCATTTTTCATCATTTTTGAACATGGGCTATAGCCCCTACCGTACGGCATACTATAGCACGCCGTTTTTCATCATTTTTGAGGATTTGAAGAAAATTCAAAATTTCAAAAAACATGGGTTATAGCCCATTGTTTTTTGAATTTTTGAAAAAAATGTTATCCTCATTTTTCATCATTTTTGAACATGGGCTATAGCCCCTACCGTACGGCATACTATAGCACGCCGTTTTTCATCATTTTTGAGGATTTGAAGAAAATTCAAAATTTCAAAAAACATGGGTTATAGCCCATTGTTTTTTGAATTTTTGAAAAAAATGTTATCCTCATTTTTCATCATTTTTGAACATGGACTATAGCCCCTACCGTACGGCATACTATAGCACGCCGTTTTTCATCATTTTTGAGGATTTGAAGAAAATTCAAAATTTCAAAAAACATGGGTTATAGCCCATCGTTTTTGAATTTTTGAAAAAAAAAATATCCTCATTTTTCATCATTTTTGAACATGGGCTATAGCCCCTACCGTACGGCATACTATAGCACGCCGTTTTTCATCATTTTTGAGGATTTGAAGAAAATTCAAAATTTCAAAAAACATGGGTTATAGCCCATTGTTTTTTGAATTTTTGAAAAAAATGTTATCCTCATTTTTCATCATTTTTGAACATGGGCTATAGCCCCTACCGTACGGCATACTATAGCACGCCGTTTTTCATAATTTTTGAGGATTTGAAGAAAATTCAAAATTTCAAAAAACATGGGTTATAGCCCATCGTTTTTTGAATTTTTGAAAAAAATGTTATCCTCATTTTTCATCATTTTTGAACATGGGCTATAGCCCCTACCGTACGGCATACTATAGCACGCCGTTTTTCATCATTTTTGAGGATTTGAAGAAAATTCAAAATTTCAAAAAACATGGGTTATAGCCCATTGTTTTTTGAATTTTTGAAAAAAATGTTATCCTCATTTTTCATCATTTTTGAACATGGACTATAGCCCCTACCGTACGGCATACTATAGCACGCCGTTTTTCATCATTTTTGAGGATTTGAAGAAAATTCAAAATTTCAAAAAACATGGGTTATAGCCCATTGTTTTTTGAATTTTTGAAAAAAATGTTATCCTCATTTTTCATCATTTTTGAACATGGACTATAGCCCCTACCGTACGGCATACTATAGCACGCCGTTTTTCATCATTTTTGAGGATTTGAAGAAAATTCAAAATTTCAAAAAACATGGGTTATAGCCCATCGTTTTTGAATTTAAAAAAAAAAAAATATCCTCATTTTTCATCATTTTTGAACATGGGCTATAGCCCCTACCGTACGGCATACTATAGCACGCCGTTTTTCATCATTTTTGAGGATTTGAAGAAAATTCAAAATTTCAAAAAACATGGGTTATAGCCCATCGTTTTTTGAATTTTTGAAAAAAATGTTATCCTCATTTTTCATCATTTTTGAACATGGGCTATAGCCCCTACCGTACGGCATACTATAGCACGCCGTTTTTCATCATTTTTGAGGATTTGAAGAAAATTCAAAATTTCAAAAAACATGGGTTATAGCCCATCGTTTTTTGAATTTTTGAAAAAAATGTTATCCTCATTTTTCATCATTTTTGAACATGGGCTATAGCCCCTACCGTACGGCATACTATAGCACGCCGTTTTTCATCATTTTTGAGGATTTGAAGAAAATTCAAAATTTCAAAAAACATGGGTTATAGCCCATTGTTTTTTGAATTTTTGAAAAAAATGTTATCCTCATTTTTCATCATTTTTGAACATGGGCTATAGCCCCTACCGTACGGCATACTATAGCACGCCGTTTTTCATAATTTTTGAGGATTTGAAGAAAATTCAAAATTTCAAAAAACATGGGTTATAGCCCATCGTTTTTTGAATTTTTGAAAAAAATGTTATCCTCATTTTTCATCATTTTTGAACATGGGCTATAGCCCCTACCGTACGGCATACTATAGCACGCCGTTTTTCATCATTTTTGAGGATTTGAAGATAATTCAAAATTTCAAAAAACATGGGTTATAGCCCATCGTTTTTGAATTTTTGAAAAAAAAAATATCCTCATTTTTCATCATTTTTGAACATGGGCTATAGCCCCTACCGTACGGCATACTATAGCACGCCGTTTTTCATCATTTTTGAGGATTTGAAGAAAATTCAAAATTTCAAAAAACATGGGTTATAGCCCATTGTTTTTTGAATTTTTGAAAAAAATGTTATCCTCATTTTTCATCATTTTTGAACATGGACTATAGCCCCTACCGTACGGCATACTATAGCACGCCGTTTTTCATCATTTTTGAGGATTTGAAGAAAATTCAAAATTTCAAAAAACATGGGTTATAGCCCATCGTTTTTGAATTTAAAAAAAAAAAAATATCCTCATTTTTCATCATTTTTGAACATGGGCTATAGCCCCTACCGTACGGCATACTATAGCACGCCGTTTTTCATCATTTTTGAGGATTTGAAGAAAATTCAAAATTTCAAAAAACATGGGTTATAGCCCATCGTTTTTTGAATTTTTGAAAAAAATGTTATCCTCATTTTTCATCATTTTTGAACATGGGCTATAGCCCCTACCGTACGGCATACTATAGCACGCCGTTTTTCATCATTTTTGAGGATTTGAAGAAAATTCAAAATTTCAAAAAACATGGGTTATAGCCCATCGTTTTTTGAATTTTTGAAAAAAATGTTATCCTCATTTTTCATCATTTTTGAACATGGGCTATAGCCCCTACCGTACGGCATACTATAGCACGCCGTTTTTCATCATTTTTGAGGATTTGAAGAAAATTCAAAATTTCAAAAAACATGGGTTATAGCCCATTGTTTTTTGAATTTTTGAAAAAAATGTTATCCTCATTTTTCATCATTTTTGAACATGGGCTATAGCCCCTACCGTACGGCATACTATAGCACGCCGTTTTTCATAATTTTTGAGGATTTGAAGAAAATTCAAAATTTCAAAAAACATGGGTTATAGCCCATCGTTTTTTGAATTTTTGAAAAAAATGTTATCCTCATTTTTCATCATTTTTGAACATGGGCTATAGCCCCTACCGTACGGCATACTATAGCACGCCGTTTTTCATCATTTTTGAGGATTTGAAGATAATTCAAAATTTCAAAAAACATGGGTTATAGCCCATCGTTTTTGAATTTTTGAAAAAAAAAATATCCTCATTTTTCATCATTTTTGAACATGGGCTATAGCCCCTACCGTACGGCATACTATAGCACGCCGTTTTTCATCATTTTTGAGGATTTGAAGAAAATTCAAAATTTCAAAAAACATGGGTTATAGCCCATCGTTTTTTGAATTTTTGAAAAAAATGTTATCCTCATTTTTCATCATTTTTGAACATGGGCTATAGCCCCTACCGTACGGCATACTATAGCATGCCGTTTTTCATCATTTTTGAGGATTTGAAGAAAATTCAAAATTTCAAAAAACATGGGTTATAGCCCATCGTTTTTTGAATTTTTGAAAAAAATGTTATCCTCATTTTTCATCATTTTTGAACATGGGCTATAGCCCCTACCGTACGGCATACTATAGCACGCCGTTTTTCATCATTTTTGAGGATTTGAAGAAAATTCAAAATTTCAAAAAACATGGGTTATAGCCCATTGTTTTTTGAATTTTTGAAAAAAATGTTATCCTCATTTTTCATCATTTTTGAACATGGGCTATAGCCCCTACCGTACGGCATACTATAGCACGCCGTTTTTCATAATTTTTGAGGATTTGAAGAAAATTCAAAATTTCAAAAAACATGGGTTATAGCCCATCGTTTTTTGAATTTTTGAAAAAAATGTTATCCTCATTTTTCATCATTTTTGAACATGGGCTATAGCCCCTACCGTACGGCATACTATAGCACGCCGTTTTTCATCATTTTTGAGGATTTGAAGAAAATTCAAAATTTCAAAAAACATGGGTTATAGCCCATTGTTTTTTGAATTTTTGAAAAAAATGTTATCCTCATTTTTCATCATTTTTGAACATGGGCTATAGCCCCTACCGTACGGCATACTATAGCACGCCGTTTTTCATCATTTTTGAGGATTTGAAGAAAATTCAAAATTTCAAAAAACATGGGTTATAGCCCATTGTTTTTTGAATTTTTGAAAAAAATGTTATCCTCATTTTTCATCATTTTTGAACATGGACTATAGCCCCTACCGTACGGCATACTATAGCACGCCGTTTTTCATCATTTTTGAGGATTTGAAGAAAATTCAAAATTTCAAAAAACATGGGTTATAGCCATTCGTTTTTGAATTTTTGAAAAAAAAATATCCTCATTTTTCATCATTTTTGAACATGGGCTATAGCCCCTACCGTACGGCATACTATAGCACGCCGTTTTTCATCATTTTTGAGGATTTGAAGAAAATTCAAAATTTCAAAAAACATGGGTTATAGCCCATCGTTTTTTGAATTTTTGAAAAAAATGTTATCCTCATTTTTCATCATTTTTGAACATGGGCTATAGCTCCTACCATACGGCATACTATAGCACGCCGTTTTTCATCATTTTTGAGGATTTGAAGAAAATTCAAAATTTCAAAAAACATGGGTTATAGCCCATCGTTTTTTGAATTTTTGAAAAAAATGTTATCCTCATTTTTCATCATTTTTGAACATGGGCTATAGCCCCTACCGTACGGCATTTGTAAGTGTAAGGCTTTATTGGGTCGTCCACTCACAGTTAACAGTCTTTGTATTGAGTTTGTGCTTTAAATGTAGGCCTACTGTAATTCTGCAAACTGTTAATAAATATTTCAATCAATCAATCAATCAATATTGACATTTCAACTATTGATCAGACGCTGTGCATTGACGACACCTAGTGGTCATTCATTTTAATTGCATGCATGCAGAGAAATCACAACATTGTGAGACGCACTGGGTCGTTGCCATGTTTTGCCACGGAAACCAGCGACCTGCCTTGTGTAAGTAAGTAAATTTTATTTATAAAGCACCTTTCTTAACAATGTTACAAAGTGCTGTACAGTGACACAATAAAATCAATCATAATTAAAACAGGACAGTACAACAAGCAAATAAGAACAACATAATCAAGTCAAATAAAATCAGAAAAATGTTCCCGAAATAAAAACGTTTTCAGTGGACGAAGCCAGGCTTGATACGAGCAGACGTGGCAACGCGATCGAAACACAGGGGCAATCTCCCGTTGGCCGAGAGGTTGGAACTCACGGGCCAATGGGAGCCTGTGTCGTGTAATTTCTCCCTTTACACTGACTATAATTCTATCTATTTGAGACAGAAACGGCTAAGCAATACGGCAGGCTGTAGGCTGTAGTCAAAAGCACCGGACGAATGAAGGCAGGCAGAGAGTGTTCTGAAGTGTAGTGTAGAGTCGATCATTTTATTGCAACCGAGACCAAGACAGAGAGCTTCGCCATTGTCCCTGAGCCTGGAGCTCAGGGACTCCCTCGTACTGAACCGCTGCCGCGGCCAGTTTAAGACTCCGTAAACCTTGCATTTTACAGGACATATATACTAAGGCTGTCACGATTCTCGATACGAATCGAAATTGAATCGAAATTGACGTTCGATTCAATGTATCGAAATGAGGCTCCGAATCGCGATGTTTTATGTTTTTACTTCCGCGAGCGGCCGGGCCATTCCGCCCATGCGAATGCATGGAGAAAAAAAAGAGACGAAAAGCCAGCTGTATCGGAGCCGTGCCACACACAGTCAGTCACACACACACACACACACACACACACACACACACACACACACACACACACACACACACACAGAGAGAAAGAGAGAGAGAAGAGAGGAGTTGACAGAAGTGAGAGAACGAGACCGCTGTTGCGTTTCACATGGCCAGTGCTGTTGTAGACAGCGGCGACGACGATGATACACGGAAATAAGTGTGGAAAAGAAGACGAGTGCCGTATCCCAAAGGCAACACGTCAAATATGGGCCAGCATCTTAGCAGACATCACAACCCTAACCGCAAGCACGGGAGCAGCGCATGTCGGACCATCGCTTTTTCGCATCGCAGCGACGGTCCCCCCGCTGCGGAGCGGACCGTTGCCCCGTCGGCTAGAATGCTGTCGGAAAATAGTGTGCCTCCCAAAGACAACAACACAGCCAACTATATTCTAGATTCTTATAGAGAAAAGCTCTCAGCTAATTCGCCCCGTGCAAAACAATTAACGCACAGAGTTGCGGTCTGGATAGCTGCAGACATGCGAGCACTTTCAATGGTGGAAAACGCTGGCTTTCAATATTTAATGAGAGTTGCAGAACAGCAGAACCACGTTACAAAATGCCATGCAGGTCGCATATGACCACGCGTGTGTTGCCTGGCATGTATGATAAAGTGAGGGCACAAATCACTGAAGGGCTGAGCCATGCAGATCAAATTGCACTAACAACAGATGGGTCTATGTATACTATTTGTCTTTTTTTTTCTTTCTTTTACTTACTTAGAGCTTAACAAGAATGTTACAAGTCATCTCATCTTAAAGAAACATTAAAAAAATGTTAGGGCATGAAACCCAAAGTTGTTAAACCTTTTATTATTCTCATTCTGATTTGTTATATATAGAAAATAAATGTGACTTATTGGGAAACAAGTGTTTTTCTTTACAAACCAAGATATTGGCCTAAATTATAATGAATATAGCCCTCACTGCTGAAAAAGGAGGTTTTTAAAAAATTGATTGAAAAAATTTAATCAAACATCGAAGCAAATCGTGAGCTTCAAATCGAAAATTGAATTGAATCGTGGACTAGGCGAATCGTGATAGCGAATCGAACATCGAATCGAATCGTGAGCTGCAAATCGAAAATTGAATTGAATCGTGGACTAGGCGAATCGTGACAGCCCTAATATATACAGTGTTTTTGCATAGACACAGATATACGGAGGTGGAGACTGAAACTTTACATACCGGTATTCATCAACATATTGCCACTTGGTAAGCAAAGGTCTCTCCTGGATACAATAGAATGCTAAGTTCCCTATCACACCTGGCCAGGCCAAGCTACTTGACTAAGGCCCACGACACCTTGACTTTAAATATCAAAGACAGGCCTCTCTAGACACAGTGACTGCAGATAGTGACAGTTGACTTATTTAGCATGCCCTTAGCACAGTGACCAAATGTATAAGTCGGACATTTTAACATGGCTTATATATGAATATCATGAAATATAGATACCACACCTGCATGCTTTTGGGCGGCCAATAAGGGCAGGGGTAAAACAGAGAGAATTGTTTCCGGATCCTTAACATCAACTAGCACAGAAAAGCTGTGTTGTATTAACCAGCAGTTAGCTCAGTCTGATGAGTGTCTGTGTTTGTGATCCACAGGTCCAGGGTTCAAATCCCACATTATTCATGTGTCTCTGTGATTCTTTGCTTTGCACACTGACTTTCAGAAGGACAACTTTAAAGCAGCACAGAAATTCCCAATGATTGTGTGCCTCAGTGGACCAACGGATAAGTCAAATGATATCCGTAGTATACCTAGTAGAAGTGTGCCGGTTCGAACCCCGACATACTCAAATCTTTACTGACACTTTGCATTCCACACTAACATCAACTAGCACAGAAAAGCTGTGTTGTAGTAACCAGCACTTAGCTCAGTGTGATGAGTGGCTGTACTTAGTTGTGATCCACAGGTCCACGGTTCAAATCCCACATTATTCATGTGTCTCTGTGATGCTTTGCTTTGCACACTGACTTTCTTGAATAAAAAATAAAAACTCAAAAGCACCAGGAGACATCTGCTGAATGCCCCAAGGTGCCTTGGCTCAATGGTGTGGAGCGCTTGACCCAGTTGCCAGCTTCAGACAGTTGGCCGGTTCAAGTCCCATGTCATGACATCAAGGTGCTGGAGGACCATCGGGAGTTCCTCCTACAGCTCAATGCTGCAGTAATTTGAACTTTTCAAGGCTAGAATAAAAAATAAAAACTCAAAAGCACCCGGAGACATCTGCTGAATGCCCAAAGGTGCCGTGGCGTAATGGTGTGGAGCGCTTGGCCCGTTGCCTCTGCTACAGTCAGTTGGCCGGTTCAAGTCCCATGTCATGACATCAAGGTGCTGGAGGACCCCTGAAGAACATTTTCAATGTCCATCTAAATTCTAAAAGGCTTGTTAAATATGAGTTCCCGGTTATACCTTACATGCCAGTGTGGCGCAGGTGATAAACCGGGGGTTTGTAAACAGGACATTCAGGGTTCAAGTCCCCTGAAGAACATTTTCAATGTCCATCTAAATTCTAAAAGGCTGGTTAAATATGAGTTCCCGGTAATTCCTTACATGCCAGTGTGGCGCAGGTGATAAACCGGGGGTTTGTAAACAGGACATTCAGGGTTCAAGTCCCCTGAAGAACATTTTCAATGTCCATCTAAATTCTAAAAGGCTGGTTAAATATGAGTTCCCGGTTATACCTTACATGCCAGTGTGGCGCAGGTGATAAACCGGGGGTTTGTAAACAGGACATTCAGGGTTCAAGTCCCCTGAAGAACATTTTCAATGTCCATCTAAATTCTAAAAGGCTGGTTAAATATGAGTTCCCGGTAATTCCTTACATGCCAGTGTGGCGCAGGTGATAAACCGGGGGTTTGTAAACAGGACATTCAGGGTTCAAGTCCCCTGAAGAACATTTTCAATGTCCATCTAAATTCTAAAAGGCTGGTTAAATATGAGTTCCCGGTAATTCCTTACATGCCAGTGTGGCGCAGGTGATAAACCGGGGGTTTGTAAACAGGACATTCAGGGTTCAAGTCCCCTGAAGAACATTTTCAATGTCCATCTAAATTCTAAAAGGCTGGTTAAATATGAGTTCCCGGTTATACCTTACATGCCAGTGTGGCGCAGGTGATAAACCGGGGGTTTGTAAACAGGACATTCAGGGTTCAAGTCCCCTGAAGAACATTTTCAATGTCCATCTAAATTCTAAAAGGCTGGTTAAATATGAGTTCCCGGTTATACCTTACATGTCAGTGTGGCACTTAGCTCAGTGTGATGAGTGGCTGTACTTAGTTGTGATCCACAGGTCCACGGTTCAAATCCCACATTATTCATGTGTCTCTGTGATGCTTTGCTTTGCACACTGACTTTCTTGAATAAAAAATAAAAACTCAAAAGCACCAGGAGACATCTGCTGAATGCCCCAAGGTGCCTTGGCTCAATGGTGTGGAGCGCTTGACCCAGTTGCCAGCTTCAGACAGTTGGCCGGTTCAAGTCCCATGTCATGACATCAAGGTGCTGGGAAGGACCATCGGGAGACGGTGCTCTCTCCCCCTGTTTCCTGAAAAGTAACGGTTGGGGGTTATGCCGTACGATATAGGCTATAGCCCACGGTCCAAAATGATGAGAAACGAGGATAACTTTTTTTTTCAAAATTTCAAAAAACATGGGCTATAACCCATCGTTTTTTTTTTTTTTCATTTATTCCGCAATTTCCGCAATTTCCATTTCCACAATTTCCATTTGCCGCAATTTCCACAATTTCCATTTCCGCAATTTCCGCAATTTCCATTTCCGCAATTTCCGCAATTTCCATTTCCGCAATTTCGCAATTTCCGCAATTTCCACAATTCCGCAATTTCCGCAATTAGAATTTCCGCAATTTCCGCAATTTCCGCAATTTCCATTTCCGCAATTTCCACAATTCCGCAATTTCCGCAATTAGAATTTCCGCAATTTCCGCAATTTCCGCAATTTCCATTTCCGCAATTTCCGCAATTACCATTTCCGCAATTTCCGCAATTAACATTTCCGCAATTTCCGCAATTACAATTTCCGCAATTTTGCAATTTCCGCGATTTCCATTTCCGCAATTTCCGCAATTTGCGGAAATTGCGGAATAAAAAAAAATAAAAAAAAAACGATAGGTTATAGCCCATGTTTTTTGAAATTTTGAAAAAAAAATAATCCTCGTTTCTCATCATTTTGGACGGTGGGCTATAGCCTATATCGTACGGCATAACCCCCAACCGTTACTTTTCAGGAAACAGGGGGAGAGAGCACCGTCTCCCGATGGTCCTTCCCAGCACCTTGATGTCATGACATGGGACTTGAACCGGCCAACTGTCTGAAGCTGGCAACTGGGTCAAGCGCTCCACACCATTGAGCCAAGGCACCTTGGGGCATTCAGCAGATGTCTCCTGGTGCTTTTGAGTTTTTATTTTTTATTCAAGAAAGTCAGTGTGCAAAGCAAAGCATCACAGAGACACATGAATAATGTGGGATTTGAACCGTGGACCTGTGGATCACAACTAAGTACAGCCACTCATCCCACTGAGCTAAGTGCCACACTGACATGTAAGGTATAACCGGGAACTCATATTTAACCAGCCTTTTAGAATTTAGATGGACATTGAAAATGTTCTTCAGGGGACTTGAACCCTGAATGTCCTGTTTACAAACCCCCGGTTTATCACCTGCGCCACACTGGCATGTAAGGTATAACCGGGAACTCATATTTAACCAGCCTTTTAGAATTTAGATGGACATTGAAAATGTTCTTCAGGGGACTTGAACCCTGAATGTCCTGTTTACAAACCCCCGGTTTATCACCTGCGCCACACTGGCATGTAAGGAATTACCGGGAACTCATATTTAACCAGCCTTTTAGAATTTAGATGGACATTGAAAATGTTCTTCAGGGGACTTGAACCCTGAATGTCCTGTTTACAAACCCCCGGTTTATCACCTGCGCCACACTGGCATGTAAGGTATAACCGGGAACTCATATTTAACAAGCCTTTTAGAATTTAGATGGACATTGAAAATGTTCTTCAGGGGTCCTCCAGCACCTTGATGTCATGACATGGGACTTGAACCGGCCAACTGACTGTAGCAGAGGCAACGGGCCAAGCGCTCCACACCATTACGCCACGGCACCTTTGGGCATTCAGCAGATGTCTCCGGGTGCTTTTGAGTTTTTATTTTTTATTCTAGCCTTGAAAAGTTCAAATTACTGCAGCATTGAGCTGTAGGAGGAACTCCCGATGGTCCTCCAGCACCTTGATGTCATGACATGGGACTTGAACCGGCCAACTGTCTGAAGCTGGCAACTGGGTCAAGCGCTCCACACCATTGAGCCAAGGCACCTTGGGGCATTCAGCAGATGTCTCCTGGTGCTTTTGAGTTTTTATTTTTTATTCAAGAAAGTCAGTGTGCAAAGCAAAGCATCACAGAGACACATGAATAATGTGGGATTTGAACCGTGGACCTGTGGATCACAACAAAGTACAGCCACTCATCACACTGAGCTAAGTGCTGGTTACTACAACACAGCTTTTCTGTGCTAGTTGATGTTAGTGTGGAATGCAAAGTGTCAGTAAAGATTTGAGTATGTCGGGGTTCGAACCGGCACACTTCTACTAGGTATACTACGGATATCATTTGACTTATCCGTTGGTCCACTGAGGCACACAATCATTGGGAATTTCTGTGCTGCTTTAAAGTTGTCCTTCTGAAAGTCAGTGTGCAAAGCAAAGAATCACAGAGACACATGAATAATGTGGGATTTGAACCCTGGACCTGTGGATCACAAACACAGACACTCATCAGACTGAGCTAACTGCTGGTTAATACAACACAGCTTTTCTGTGCTAGTTGATGTTAAGGATCCGGAAACAATTCTCTCTGTTTTACCCCTGCCCTTATTGGCCGCCCAAAAGCATGCAGGTGTGGTATCTATATTTCATGATATTCATATATAAGCCATGTTAAAATGTCCGACTTATACATTTGGTCACTGTGCTAAGGGCATGCTAAATAAGTCAACTGTCACTATCTGCAGTCACTGTGTCTGCAGAGGCCTGTCTTTGATATTTAAAGTCAAGGTGTCGTGGGCCTTAGTCAAGTAGCTTGGCCTGGCCAGGTGTGATAGGGAACTTAGCATTCTATTGTATCCAGGAGAGACCTTTGCTTACCAAGTGGCAATATGTTGATGAATACCGGTATGTAAAGTTTCAGTCTCCACCTCCGTATATCTGTGTCTATGCAAAAACACTGTATATATGTCCTGTAAAATGCAAGGTTTACGGAGTCTTAAACTGGCCGCGGCAGCGGTTCAGTACGAGGGAGTCCCTGAGCTCCAGGCTCAGGGACAATGGCGAAGCTCTCTGTCTTGGTCTCGGTTGCAATAAAATGATCGACTCTACACTACACTTCAGAACACTCTCTGCCTGCCTTCATTCGTCCGGTGCTTTTGACTACAGCCTACAGCCTGCCGTATTGCTTAGCCGTTTCTGTCTCAAATAGATAGAATTATAGTCAGTGTAAAGGGAGAAATTACACGACACAGGCTCCCATTGGCCCGTGAGTTCCAACCTCTCGGCCAACGGGAGATTGCCCCTGTGTTTCGATCGCGTTGCCACGTCTGCTCGTATCAAGCCTGGCTTCGTCCACTGAAAACGTTTTTATTTCGGGAACATTTTTCTGATTTTATTTGACTTGATTATGTTGTTCTTATTTGCTTGTTGTACTGTCCTGTTTTAATTATGATTGATTTTATTGTGTCACTGTACAGCACTTTGTAACATTGTTAAGAAAGGTGCTTTATAAATAAAATTTACTTACTTACACAAGGCAGGTCGCTGGTTTCCGTGGCAAAACATGGCAACGACCCAGTGCGTCTCACAATGTTGTGATTTCTCTGCATGCATGCAATTAAAATGAATGACCACTAGGTGTCGTCAATGCACAGCGTCTGATCAATAGTTGAAATGTCAATTTTGATTGATTGATTGATTGAAATATTTATTAACAGTTTGCAGAATTACAGTAGGCCTACATTTCAAGCACAAACTCAATACAAAGACTGTTAACTGTGAGTGGACGACCCAATAAAGCCTTACACTTACAAATGCCGTACGGTAGGGGCTATAGCCCATGTTCAAAAATGATGAAAAATGAGGATAACATTTTTTTCAAAAATTCAAAAAACGATGGGCTATAACCCATGTTTTTTGAAATTTTGAATTTTCTTCAAATCCTCAAAAATGATGAAAAACGGCGTGCTATAGTATGCCGTACGGTAGGGGCTATAGCCCATGTTCAAAAATGATGAAAAATGAGGATAACATTTTTTTCAAAAATTCAAAAAACGATGGGCTATAACCCATGTTTTTTGAAATTTTGAATTTTCTTCAAATCCTCAAAAATGATGAAAAACGGCGTGCTATAGTATGCCGTACGGTAGGGGCTATAGCCCATGTTCAAAAATGATGAAAAATGAGGATAACATTTTTTTCAAAAATTCAAAAAACGATGGGCTATAACCCATGTTTTTTGAAATTTTGAATTTTCTTCAAATCCTCAAAAATGATGAAAAACGGCGTGCTATAGTATGCCGTACGGTAGGGGCTATAGCCCATGTTCAAAAATGATGAAAAATGAGGATAACATTTTTTTCAAAAATTCAAAAAACGATGGGCTATAACCCATGTTTTTTGAAATTTTGAATTTTCTTCAAATCCTCAAAAATGATGAAAAACGGCGTGCTATAGTATGCCGTACGGTAGGGGCTATAGCCCATGTTCAAAAATGATGAAAAATGAGGATAACATTTTTTTCAAAAATTCAAAAAAACAATGGGCTATAACCCATGTTTTTTGAAATTTTGAATTTTCTTCAAATCCTCAAAAATGATGAAAAACGGCGTGCTATAGTATGCCGTACGGTAGGGGCTATAGCCCATGTTCAAAAATGATGAAAAATGAGGATAACATTTTTTTCAAAAATTCAAAAAACGATGGGCTATAACCCATGTTTTTGAAATTTTGAATTTTCTTCAAATCCTCAAAAATGATGAAAAACGGCGTGCTATAGTATGCCGTACGGTAGGGGCTATAGCCCATGTTCAAAAATGATGAAAAATGAGGATAACATTTTTTTCAAAAATTAAAAAAACGATGGGCTATAACCCATGTTTTTTGAAATTTTGAATTTTCTTCAAATCCTCAAAAATGATGAAAAACGGCGTGCTATAGTATGCTGTACGGTAGGGGCTATAGCCCATGTTCAAAAATGATGAAAAATGAGGATAACATTTTTTTCAAAAATTCAAAAAACGATGGGCTATATAACCCATGTTTTTTGAAATTTTGAATTTTCTTCAAATCCTCAAAAATGATGAAAAACGGCGTGCTATAGTATGCCGTACGGTAGGGGCTATAGCCCATGTTCAAAAATGATGAAAAATGAGGATAACATTTTTTTCAAAAATTCAAAAAACGATGGGCTATAACCCATGTTTTTTGAAATTTTGAATTTTCTTCAAATCCTCAAAAATGATGAAAAACGGCGTGCTATAGTATGCCGTACGGTAGGGGCTATAGCCCATGTTCAAAAATGATGAAAAATGAGGATAACATTTTTTTCAAAAATTCAAAAAACGATGGGCTATAACCCATGTTTTTTGAAATTTTGAATTTTCTTCAAATCCTCAAAAATGATGAAAAACGGCGTGCTATAGTATGCCGTACGGTAGGGGCTATAGCCCATGTTCAAAAATGATGAAAAATGAGGATAACATTTTTTTCAAAAGTTCAAAAAACGATGGGCTATAACCCATGTTTTTTGAAATTTTGAATTTTCTTCAAATCCTCAAAAATGATGAAAAACGGCGTGCTATAGTATGCCGTACGGTAGGGGCTATAGCCCATGTTCAAAAATGATGAAAAATGAGGATAACATTTTTTTCAAAAATTAAAAAAACGATGGGCTATAACCCATGTTTTTTGAAATTTTGAATTTTCTTCAAATCCTCAAAAATGATGAAAAACGGCGTGCTATAGTATGCCGTACGGTAGGGGCTATAGCCCATGTTCAAAAATGATGAAAAATGAGGATAACATTTTTTTCAAAAATTCAAAAAACGATAGGCTATAACCCATGTTTTTTGAAATTTTGAATTTTCTTCAAATCCTCAAAAATGATGAAAAACGGCGTGCTATAGTATGCCGTACGGTAGGGGCTATAGCCCATGTTCAAAAATGATGAAAAATGAGGATAACATTTTTTTCAAAAATTCAAAAAACGATGGGCTATAACCCATGTTTTTTGAAATTTTGAATTTTCTTCAAATCCTCAAAAATGATGAAAAACGGCGTGCTATAGTATGCCGTACGGTAGGGGCTATAGCCCATGTTCAAAAATGATGAAAAATGAGGATAACATTTTTTTCAAAAATTAAAAAAACGATGGGCTATAACCCATGTTTTTTGAAATTTTGAATTTTCTTCAAATCCTCAAAAATGATGAAAAACTGCGTGCTATAGTATGCCGTACGGTAGGAGCTATAGCCCATGTTCAAAAATGATGAAAAATGAGGATAACATTTATTTCAAAAATTCAAAAAACGATGGGCTATAACCCATGTTTCTTTCGAAATTTTGAATTTTCTTCAAATCCTCAAAAATGATGAAAAACGGCGTGCTATAGTATGCCGTACGGTAGGGGCTATAGCCCATGTTAAAAAATGATGAAAAATGAGGATAACATTTTTTTCAAAAATTCAAAAAACGATGGGCTATAACCCATGTTTTTTGAAATTTTGAATTTTCTTCAAATCCTCAAAAATGATGAAAAACGGCGTGCTATAGTATGCCGTACGGTAGGGGCTATAGCCCATGTTCAAAAATGATGAAAAATGAGGATAACATTTTTTCAAAAATTCAAAAAACGATGGGCTATAACCCATGTTTTTTTTAATTTTGAATTTTCTTCAAATCCTCAAAAATGATGAAAAACGGCGTGCTATAGTATGCCGTACGGTAGGGGCTATAGCCCATGTTCAAAAATGATGAAAAATGAGGATAACATTTTTTTCAAAAATTCAAAAAACGATGGGCTATAACCCATGTTTTTTGAAATTTTGAAATTTCTTCAAATCCTCAAAAATGATGAAAAACGGCGTGCTATAGTATGCCGTACGGTAGGGGCTATAGCCCATGTTCAAAAATGATGAAAAATGAGGATAACATTTTTTTCAAAAATTCAAAAAACAATGGGCTATAAGCCATGTTTTTTGAAATTTTGAATTTTCTTCAAATCCTCAAAAATGATGAAAAACGGCGTGCTATAGTATGCCGTACGGTAGGGGCTATAGCCCATGTTCAAAAATGATGAAAAATGAGGATAACATTTTTTTCAAAAATTCAAAAAACGATGGGCTATAACCCATGTTTTTTGAAATTTTGAATTTTCTTCAAATCCTCAAAAATGATGAAAAACGGCGTGCTATAGTATGCCGTACGGTAGGGGCTATAGCCCATGTTCAAAAATGATGAAAAATGAGGATAACATTTTTTTCAAAAGTTCAAAAAACGATGGGCTATAACCCATGTTTTTTGAAATTTTGAATTTTCTTCAAATCCTCAAAAATGATGAAAAACGGCGTGCTATAGTATGCCGTACGGTAGGGGCTATAGCCCATGTTCAAAAATGATGAAAAATGAGGATAACATTTTTTTCAAAAATTAAAAAAACGATGGGCTATAACCCATGTTTTTTGAAATTTTGAATTTTCTTCAAATCCTCAAAAATGATGAAAAACGGCGTGCTATAGTATGCCGTACGGTAGGGGCTATAGCCCATGTTCAAAAATGATGAAAAATGAGGATAACATTTTTTTCAAAAATTCAAAAAACGATAGGCTATAACCCATGTTTTTTGAAATTTTGAATTTTCTTCAAATCCTCAAAAATGATGAAAAACGGCGTGCTATAGTATGCCGTACGGTAGGGGCTATAGCCCATGTTCAAAAATGATGAAAAATGAGGATAACATTTTTTTCAAAAATTCAAAAAACGATGGGCTATAACCCATGTTTTTTGAAATTTTGAATTTTCTTCAAATCCTCAAAAATGATGAAAAACGGCGTGCTATAGTATGCCGTACGGTAGGGGCTATAGCCCATGTTCAAAAATGATGAAAAATGAGGATAACATTTTTTTCAAAAATTAAAAAAACGATGGGCTATAACCCATGTTTTTTGAAATTTTGAATTTTCTTCAAATCCTCAAAAATGATGAAAAACGGCGTGCTATAGTATGCCGTACGGTAGGGGCTATAGCCCATGTTCAAAAATGATGAAAAATGAGGATAACATTTTTTTCAAAAATTCAAAAAACGATGGGCTATAACCCATGTTTTTTGAAATTTTGAATTTTCTTCAAATCCTCAAAAATGATGAAAAACGGCGTGCTATAGTATGCCGTACGGTAGGGGCTATAGCCCATGTTCAAAAATGATGAAAAATGAGGATAACATTTTTTTCAAAAATTCAAAAAAACAATGGGCTATAACCCATGTTTTTTGAAATTTTGAATTTTCTTCAAATCCTCAAAAATGATGAAAAACGGCGTGCTATAGTATGCCGTACGGTAGGGGCTATAGCCCATGTTCAAAAATGATGAAAAATGAGGATAACATTTTTTTCAAAAATTCAAAAAACGATGGGCTATAACCCATGTTTTTTGAAATTTTGAATTTTCTTCAAATCCTCAAAAATGATGAAAAACGGCGTGCTATAGTATGCCGTACGGTAGGGGCTATAGCCCATGTTCAAAAATGATGAAAAATGAGGATAACATTTTTTTCAAAAATTAAAAAAACGATGGGCTATAACCCATGTTTTTTGAAATTTTGAATTTTCTTCAAATCCTCAAAAATGATGAAAAACGGCGTGCTATAGTATGCCGTACGGTAGGGGCTATAGCCCATGTTCAAAAATGATGAAAAATGAGGATAACATTTTTTTCAAAAGTTCAAAAAACGATGGGCTATAACCCATGTTTTTTGAAATTTTGAATTTTCTTCAAATCCTCAAAAATGATGAAAAACGGCGTGCTATAGTATGCCGTACGGTAGGGGCTATAGCCCATGTTCAAAAATGATGAAAAATGAGGATAACATTTTTTTCAAAAATTAAAAAAACGATGGGCTATAACCCATGTTTTTTGAAATTTTGAATTTTCTTCAAATCCTCAAAAATGATGAAAAACGGCGTGCTATAGTATGCCGTACGGTAGGGGCTATAGCCCATGTTCAAAAATGATGAAAAATGAGGATAACATTTTTTTCAAAAATTCAAAAAACGATAGGCTATAACCCATGTTTTTTGAAATTTTGAATTTTCTTCAAATCCTCAAAAATGATGAAAAACGGCGTGCTATAGTATGCCGTACGGTAGGGGCTATAGCCCATGTTCAAAAATGATGAAAAATGAGGATAACATTTTTTTCAAAAATTCAAAAAACGATGGGCTATAACCCATGTTTTTTGAAATTTTGAATTTTCTTCAAATCCTCAAAAATGATGAAAAACGGCGTGCTATAGTATGCCGTACGGTAGGGGCTATAGCCCATGTTCAAAAATGATGAAAAATGAGGATAACATTTTTTTCAAAAATTAAAAAAACGATGGGCTATAACCCATGTTTTTTGAAATTTTGAATTTTCTTCAAATCCTCAAAAATGATGAAAAACTGCGTGCTATAGTATGCCGTACGGTAGGAGCTATAGCCCATGTTCAAAAATGATGAAAAATGAGGATAACATTTATTTCAAAAATTCAAAAAACGATGGGCTATAACCCATGTTTCTTTCGAAATTTTAAATTTTCTTCAAATCCTCAAAAATGATGAAAAACGGCGTGCTATAGTATGCCGTACGGTAGGGGCTATAGCCCATGTTAAAAAATGATGAAAAATGAGGATAACATTTTTTTCAAAAATTCAAAAAACGATGGGCTATAACCCATGTTTTTTGAAATTTTGAATTTTCTTCAAATCCTCAAAAATGATGAAAAACGGCGTGCTATAGTATGCCGTACGGTAGGGGCTATAGCCCATGTTCAAAAATGATGAAAAATGAGGATAACATTTTTTTCAAAAATTCAAAAAACGATAGGCTATAACCCATGTTTTTTGAAATTTTGAATTTTCTTCAAATCCTCAAAAATGATGAAAAACGGCGTGCTATAGTATGCCGTACGGTAGGGGCTATAGCCCATGTTCAAAAATGATGAAAAATGAGGATAACATTTTTTTCAAAAATTCAAAAAACGATGGGCTATAACCCATGTTTTTTGAAATTTTGAATTTTCTTCAAATCCTCAAAAATGATGAAAAACGGCGTGCTATAGTATGCCGTACGGTAGGGGCTATAGCCCATGTTCAAAAATGATGAAAAATGAGGATAACATTTTTTTCAAAAATTAAAAAAACGATGGGCTATAACCCATGTTTTTTGAAATTTTGAATTTTCTTCAAATCCTCAAAAATGATGAAAAACTGCGTGCTATAGTATGCCGTACGGTAGGAGCTATAGCCCATGTTCAAAAATGATGAAAAATGAGGATAACATTTATTTCAAAAATTCAAAAAACGATGGGCTATAACCCATGTTTCTTTCGAAATTTTGAATTTTCTTCAAATCCTCAAAAATGATGAAAAACGGCGTGCTATAGTATGCCGTACGGTAGGGGCTATAGCCCATGTTAAAAAATGATGAAAAATGAGGATAACATTTTTTTCAAAAATTCAAAAAACGATGGGCTATAACCCATGTTTTTTGAAATTTTGAATTTTCTTCAAATCCTCAAAAATGATGAAAAACGGCGTGCTATAGTATGCCGTACGGTAGGGGCTATAGCCCATGTTCAAAAATGATGAAAAATGAGGATAACATTTTTTCAAAAATTCAAAAAACGATGGGCTATAACCCATGTTTTTTTTTATTTTGAATTTTCTTCAAATCCTCAAAAATGATGAAAAACGGCGTGCTATAGTATGCCGTACGGTAGGGGCTATAGCCCATGTTCAAAAATGATGAAAAATGAGGATAACATTTTTTTCAAAAATTCAAAAAACGATGGGCTATAACCCATGTTTTTTGAAATTTTGAAATTTCTTCAAATCCTCAAAAATGATGAAAAACGGCGTGCTATAGTATGCCGTACGGTAGGGGCTATAGCCCATGTTCAAAAATGATGAAAAATGAGGATAACATTTTTTTCAAAAATTCAAAAAACAATGGGCTATAAGCCATGTTTTTTGAAATTTTGAATTTTCTTCAAATCCTCAAAAATGATGAAAAACGGCGTGCTATAGTATGCCGTACGGTAGGGGCTATAGCCCATGTTCAAAAATGATGAAAAATGAGGATAACATTTTTTTCAAAAATTCAAAAAACGATGGGCTATAACCCATGTTTTTTGAAATTTTGAATTTTCTTCAAATCCTCAAAAATGATGAAAAACGGCGTGCTATAGTATGCCGTACGGTAGGGGCTATAGCCCATGTTCAAAAATGATGAAAAATGAGGATAACATTTTTTTCAAAAGTTCAAAAAACGATGGGCTATAACCCATGTTTTTTGAAATTTTGAATTTTCTTCAAATCCTCAAAAATGATGAAAAACGGCGTGCTATAGTATGCCGTACGGTAGGGGCTATAGCCCATGTTCAAAAATGATGAAAAATGAGGATAACATTTTTTTCAAAAATTAAAAAAACGATGGGCTATAACCCATGTTTTTTGAAATTTTGAATTTTCTTCAAATCCTCAAAAATGATGAAAAACGGCGTGCTATAGTATGCCGTACGGTAGGGGCTATAGCCCATGTTCAAAAATGATGAAAAATGAGGATAACATTTTTTTCAAAAATTCAAAAAACGATAGGCTATAACCCATGTTTTTTGAAATTTTGAATTTTCTTCAAATCCTCAAAAATGATGAAAAACGGCGTGCTATAGTATGCCGTACGGTAGGGGCTATAGCCCATGTTCAAAAATGATGAAAAATGAGGATAACATTTTTTTCAAAAATTCAAAAAACGATGGGCTATAACCCATGTTTTTTGAAATTTTGAATTTTCTTCAAATCCTCAAAAATGATGAAAAACGGCGTGCTATAGTATGCCGTACGGTAGGGGCTATAGCCCATGTTCAAAAATGATGAAAAATGAGGATAACATTTTTTTCAAAAATTAAAAAAACGATGGGCTATAACCCATGTTTTTTGAAATTTTGAATTTTCTTCAAATCCTCAAAAATGATGAAAAACGGCGTGCTATAGTATGCCGTACGGTAGGGGCTATAGCCCATGTTCAAAAATGATGAAAAATGAGGATAACATTTTTTTCAAAAATTCAAAAAACGATGGGCTATAACCCATGTTTTTTGAAATTTTGAATTTTCTTCAAATCCTCAAAAATGATGAAAAACGGCGTGCTATAGTATGCCGTACGGTAGGGGCTATAGCCCATGTTCAAAAATGATGAAAAATGAGGATAACATTTTTTTCAAAAATTCAAAAAAACAATGGGCTATAACCCATGTTTTTTGAAATTTTGAATTTTCTTCAAATCCTCAAAAATGATGAAAAACGGCGTGCTATAGTATGCCGTACGGTAGGGGCTATAGCCCATGTTCAAAAATGATGAAAAATGAGGATAACATTTTTTTCAAAAATTCAAAAAACGATGGGCTATAACCCATGTTTTTTGAAATTTTGAATTTTCTTCAAATCCTCAAAAATGATGAAAAACGGCGTGCTATAGTATGCCGTACGGTAGGGGCTATAGCCCATGTTCAAAAATGATGAAAAATGAGGATAACATTTTTTTCAAAAATTAAAAAAACGATGGGCTATAACCCATGTTTTTTGAAATTTTGAATTTTCTTCAAATCCTCAAAAATGATGAAAAACGGCGTGCTATAGTATGCCGTACGGTAGGGGCTATAGCCCATGTTCAAAAATGATGAAAAATGAGGATAACATTTTTTTCAAAAATTAAAAAAACGATGGGCTATAACCCATGTTTTTTGAAATTTTGAATTTTCTTCAAATCCTCAAAAATGATGAAAAACGGCGTGCTATAGTATGCCGTACGGTAGGGGCTATAGCCCATGTTCAAAAATGATGAAAAATGAGGATAACATTTTTTTCAAAAATTCAAAAAACGATAGGCTATAACCCATGTTTTTTGAAATTTTGAATTTTCTTCAAATCCTCAAAAATGATGAAAAACGGCGTGCTATAGTATGCCGTACGGTAGGGGCTATAGCCCATGTTCAAAAATGATGAAAAATGAGGATAACATTTTTTTCAAAAATTCAAAAAACGATGGGCTATAACCCATGTTTTTTGAAATTTTGAATTTTCTTCAAATCCTCAAAAATGATGAAAAACGGCGTGCTATAGTATGCCGTACGGTAGGGGCTATAGCCCATGTTCAAAAATGATGAAAAATGAGGATAACATTTTTTTCAAAAATTAAAAAAACGATGGGCTATAACCCATGTTTTTTGAAATTTTGAATTTTCTTCAAATCCTCAAAAATGATGAAAAACGGCGTGCTATAGTATGCCGTACGGTAGGGGCTATAGCCCATGTTCAAAAATGATGAAAAATGAGGATAACATTTTTTTCAAAAATTCAAAAAACGATGGGCTATAACCCATGTTTTTTGAAATTTTGAATTTTCTTCAAATCCTCAAAAATGATGAAAAACGGCGTGCTATAGTATGCCGTACGGTAGGGGCTATAGCCCATGTTCAAAAATGATGAAAAATGAGGATAACATTTTTTTCAAAAATTCAAAAAAACAATGGGCTATAACCCATGTTTTTTGAAATTTTGAATTTTCTTCAAATCCTCAAAAATGATGAAAAACGGCGTGCTATAGTATGCCGTACGGTAGGGGCTATAGCCCATGTTCAAAAATGATGAAAAATGAGGATAACATTTTTTTCAAAAATTCAAAAAACGATGGGCTATAACCCATGTTTTTTGAAATTTTGAATTTTCTTCAAATCCTCAAAAATGATGAAAAACGGCGTGCTATAGTATGCCGTACGGTAGGGGCTATAGCCCATGTTCAAAAATGATGAAAAATGAGGATAACATTTTTTTCAAAAATTAAAAAAACGATGGGCTATAACCCATGTTTTTTGAAATTTTGAATTTTCTTCAAATCCTCAAAAATGATGAAAAACGGCGTGCTATAGTATGCTGTACGGTAGGGGCTATAGCCCATGTTCAAAAATGATGAAAAATGAGGATAACATTTTTTTCAAAAATTCAAAAAACGATGGGCTATATAACCCATGTTTTTTGAAATTTTGAATTTTCTTCAAATCCTCAAAAATGATGAAAAACGGCGTGCTATAGTATGCCGTACGGTAGGGGCTATAGCCCATGTTCAAAAATGATGAAAAATGAGGATAACATTTTTTTCAAAAATTCAAAAAACGATGGGCTATAACCCATGTTTTTTGAAATTTTGAATTTTCTTCAAATCCTCAAAAATGATGAAAAACGGCGTGCTATAGTATGCCGTACGGTAGGGGCTATAGCCCATGTTCAAAAATGATGAAAAATGAGGATAACATTTTTTTCAAAAATTCAAAAAACGATGGGCTATAACCCATGTTTTTTGAAATTTTGAATTTTCTTCAAATCCTCAAAAATGATGAAAAACGGCGTGCTATAGTATGCCGTACGGTAGGGGCTATAGCCCATGTTCAAAAATGATGAAAAATGAGGATAACATTTTTTTCAAAAGTTCAAAAAACGATGGGCTATAACCCATGTTTTTTGAAATTTTGAATTTTCTTCAAATCCTCAAAAATGATGAAAAACGGCGTGCTATAGTATGCCGTACGGTAGGGGCTATAGCCCATGTTCAAAAATGATGAAAAATGAGGATAACATTTTTTTCAAAAATTAAAAAAACGATGGGCTATAACCCATGTTTTTTGAAATTTTGAATTTTCTTCAAATCCTCAAAAATGATGAAAAACGGCGTGCTATAGTATGCCGTACGGTAGGGGCTATAGCCCATGTTCAAAAATGATGAAAAATGAGGATAACATTTTTTTCAAAAATTCAAAAAACGATAGGCTATAACCCATGTTTTTTGAAATTTTGAATTTTCTTCAAATCCTCAAAAATGATGAAAAACGGCGTGCTATAGTATGCCGTACGGTAGGGGCTATAGCCCATGTTCAAAAATGATGAAAAATGAGGATAACATTTTTTTCAAAAATTCAAAAAACGATGGGCTATAACCCATGTTTTTTGAAATTTTGAATTTTCTTCAAATCCTCAAAAATGATGAAAAACGGCGTGCTATAGTATGCCGTACGGTAGGGGCTATAGCCCATGTTCAAAAATGATGAAAAATGAGGATAACATTTTTTTCAAAAATTAAAAAAACGATGGGCTATAACCCATGTTTTTTGAAATTTTGAATTTTCTTCAAATCCTCAAAAATGATGAAAAACTGCGTGCTATAGTATGCCGTACGGTAGGAGCTATAGCCCATGTTCAAAAATGATGAAAAATGAGGATAACATTTATTTCAAAAATTCAAAAAACGATGGGCTATAACCCATGTTTCTTTCGAAATTTTAAATTTTCTTCAAATCCTCAAAAATGATGAAAAACGGCGTGCTATAGTATGCCGTACGGTAGGGGCTATAGCCCATGTTAAAAAATGATGAAAAATGAGGATAACATTTTTTTCAAAAATTCAAAAAACGATGGGCTATAACCCATGTTTTTTGAAATTTTGAATTTTCTTCAAATCCTCAAAAATGATGAAAAACGGCGTGCTATAGTATGCCGTACGGTAGGGGCTATAGCCCATGTTCAAAAATGATGAAAAATGAGGATAACATTTTTTCAAAAATTCAAAAAACGATGGGCTATAACCCATGTTTTTTTTAATTTTGAATTTTCTTCAAATCCTCAAAAATGATGAAAAACGGCGTGCTATAGTATGCCGTACGGTAGGGGCTATAGCCCATGTTCAAAAATGATGAAAAATGAGGATAACATTTTTTTCAAAAATTCAAAAAACGATGGGCTATAACCCATGTTTTTTGAAATTTTGAAATTTCTTCAAATCCTCAAAAATGATGAAAAACGGCGTGCTATAGTATGCCGTACGGTAGGGGCTATAGCCCATGTTCAAAAATGATGAAAAATGAGGATAACATTTTTTTCAAAAATTCAAAAAACAATGGGCTATAACCCATGTTTTTTGAAATTTTGAATTTTCTTCAAATCCTCAAAAATGATGAAAAACGGCGTGCTATAGTATGCCGTACGGTAGGGGCTATAGCCCATGTTCAAAAATGATGAAAAATGAGGATAACATTTTTTTCAAAAATTCAAAAAACGATGGGCTATAACCCATGTTTTTTGAAATTTTGAATTTTCTTCAAATCCTCAAAAATGATGAAAAACGGCGTGCTATAGTATGCCGTACGGTAGGGGCTATAGCCCATGTTCAAAAATGATGAAAAATGAGGATAACATTTTTTTCAAAAGTTCAAAAAACGATGGGCTATAACCCATGTTTTTTGAAATTTTGAATTTTCTTCAAATCCTCAAAAATGATGAAAAACGGCGTGCTATAGTATGCCGTACGGTAGGGGCTATAGCCCATGTTCAAAAATGATGAAAAATGAGGATAACATTTTTTTCAAAAATTAAAAAAACGATGGGCTATAACCCATGTTTTTTGAAATTTTGAATTTTCTTCAAATCCTCAAAAATGATGAAAAACGGCGTGCTATAGTATGCCGTACGGTAGGGGCTATAGCCCATGTTCAAAAATGATGAAAAATGAGGATAACATTTTTTTCAAAAATTCAAAAAACGATAGGCTATAACCCATGTTTTTTGAAATTTTGAATTTTCTTCAAATCCTCAAAAATGATGAAAAACGGCGTGCTATAGTATGCCGTACGGTAGGGGCTATAGCCCATGTTCAAAAATGATGAAAAATGAGGATAACATTTTTTTCAAAAATTCAAAAAACGATGGGCTATAACCCATGTTTTTTGAAATTTTGAATTTTCTTCAAATCCTCAAAAATGATGAAAAACGGCGTGCTATAGTATGCCGTACGGTAGGGGCTATAGCCCATGTTCAAAAATGATGAAAAATGAGGATAACATTTTTTTCAAAAATTAAAAAAACGATGGGCTATAACCCATGTTTTTTGAAATTTTGAATTTTCTTCAAATCCTCAAAAATGATGAAAAACTGCGTGCTATAGTATGCCGTACGGTAGGAGCTATAGCCCATGTTCAAAAATGATGAAAAATGAGGATAACATTTTTTTCAAAAATTCAAAAAACGATGGGCTATAACCCATGTTTTTTGAAATTTTGAATTTTCTTCAAATCCTCAAAAATGATGAAAAACGGCGTGCTATAGTATGCCGTACGGTAGGGGCTATAGCCCATGTTCAAAAATGATGAAAAATGAGGATAACATTTTTTTCAAAAATTAAAAAAACGATGGGCTATAACCCATGTTTTTTGAAATTTTGAATTTTCTTCAAATCCTCAAAAATGATGAAAAACTGCGTGCTATAGTATGCCGTACGGTAGGAGCTATAGCCCATGTTCAAAAATGATGAAAAATGAGGATAACATTTATTTCAAAAATTCAAAAAACGATGGGCTATAACCCATGTTTCTTTCGAAATTTTGAATTTTCTTCAAATCCTCAAAAATGATGAAAAACGGCGTGCTATAGTATGCCGTACGGTAGGGGCTATAGCCCATGTTAAAAAATGATGAAAAATGAGGATAACATTTTTTTCAAAAATTCAAAAAACGATGGGCTATAACCCATGTTTTTTGAAATTTTGAATTTTCTTCAAATCCTCAAAAATGATGAAAAACGGCGTGCTATAGTATGCCGTACGGTAGGGGCTATAGCCCATGTTCAAAAATGATGAAAAATGAGGATAACATTTTTTCAAAAATTCAAAAAACGATGGGCTATAACCCATGTTTTTTTTAATTTTGAATTTTCTTCAAATCCTCAAAAATGATGAAAAACGGCGTGCTATAGTATGCCGTACGGTAGGGGCTATAGCCCATGTTCAAAAATGATGAAAAATGAGGATAACATTTTTTTCAAAAATTCAAAAAACGATGGGCTATAACCCATGTTTTTTGAAATTTTGAAATTTCTTCAAATCCTCAAAAATGATGAAAAACGGCGTGCTATAGTATGCCGTACGGTAGGGGCTATAGCCCATGTTCAAAAATGATGAAAAATGAGGATAACATTTTTTTCAAAAATTCAAAAAACAATGGGCTATAACCCATGTTTTTTGAAATTTTGAATTTTCTTCAAATCCTCAAAAATGATGAAAAACGGCGTGCTATAGTATGCCGTACGGTAGGGGCTATAGCCCATGTTCAAAAATGATGAAAAATGAGGATAATTTTTTTTTCAAAAATTAAAAAAACGATGGGCTATAACCCATGTTTTTTGAAATTTTGAATTTTCTTCAAATCCTCAAAAATGATGAAAAACTGCGTGCTATAGTATGCCGTACGGTAGGAGCTATAGCCCATGTTCAAAAATGATGAAAAATGAGGATAACATTTATTTCAAAAATTCAAAAAACGATGGGCTATAACCCATGTTTTTTTTCGAAATTTTGAATTTTCTTCAAATCCTCAAAAACGATGAAAAACGGCGTGCTATAGTATGCCGTACGGTAGGGGCTATAGCCCATGTTCAAAAATGATGAAAAATGAGGATAACATTTTTTTCAAAAATTCAAAAAACGATGGGCTATAACCCATGTTTTTTGAAATTTTGAATTTTCTTCAAATCCTCAAAAATGATGAAAAACGGCGTGCTATAGTATGCCGTACGGTAGGGGCTATAGCCCATGTTCAAAAATGATGAAAAATGAGGATAACATTTTTTCAAAAATTCAAAAAACGATGGGCTATAACCCATGTTTTTTTTAATTTTGAATTTTCTTCAAATCCTCAAAAATGATGAAAAACGGCGTGCTATAGTATGCCGTACGGTAGGGGCTATAGCCCATGTTCAAAAATGATGAAAAATGAGGATAACATTTTTTTCAAAAATTCAAAAAACGATGGGCTATAACCCATGTTTTTTGAAATTTTGAAATTTCTTCAAATCCTCAAAAATGATGAAAAACGGCGTGCTATAGTATGCCGTACGGTAGGGGCTATAGCCCATGTTCAAAAATGATGAAAAATGAGGATAACATTTTTTTCAAAAATTCAAAAAACAATGGGCTATAACCCATGTTTTTTGAAATTTTGAATTTTCTTCAAATCCTCAAAAATGATGAAAAACGGCGTGCTATAGTATGCCGTACGGTAGGGGCTATAGCCCATGTTCAAAAATGATGAAAAATGAGGATAACATTTTTTTCAAAAATTCAAAAAACGATGGGCTATAACCCATGTTTTTTGAAATTTTGAATTTTCTTCAAATCCTCAAAAATGATGAAAAACGGCGTGCTATAGTATGCCGTACGGTAGGGGCTATAGCCCATGTTCAAAAATGATGAAAAATGAGGATAACATTTTTTTCAAAAGTTCAAAAAACGATGGGCTATAACCCATGTTTTTTGAAATTTTGAATTTTCTTCAAATCCTCAAAAATGATGAAAAACGGCGTGCTATAGTATGCCGTACGGTAGGGGCTATAGCCCATGTTCAAAAATGATGAAAAATGAGGATAACATTTTTTTCAAAAATTAAAAAAACGATGGGCTATAACCCATGTTTTTTGAAATTTTGAATTTTCTTCAAATCCTCAAAAATGATGAAAAACGGCGTGCTATAGTATGCCGTACGGTAGGGGCTATAGCCCATGTTCAAAAATGATGAAAAATGAGGATAACATTTTTTTCAAAAATTCAAAAAACGATAGGCTATAACCCATGTTTTTTGAAATTTTGAATTTTCTTCAAATCCTCAAAAATGATGAAAAACGGCGTGCTATAGTATGCCGTACGGTAGGGGCTATAGCCCATGTTCAAAAATGATGAAAAATGAGGATAACATTTTTTTCAAAAATTCAAAAAACGATGGGCTATAACCCATGTTTTTTGAAATTTTGAATTTTCTTCAAATCCTCAAAAATGATGAAAAACGGCGTGCTATAGTATGCCGTACGGTAGGGGCTATAGCCCATGTTCAAAAATGATGAAAAATGAGGATAACATTTTTTTCAAAAATTAAAAAAACGATGGGCTATAACCCATGTTTTTTGAAATTTTGAATTTTCTTCAAATCCTCAAAAATGATGAAAAACTGCGTGCTATAGTATGCCGTACGGTAGGAGCTATAGCCCATGTTCAAAAATGATGAAAAATGAGGATAACATTTTTTTCAAAAATTCAAAAAACGATGGGCTATAACCCATGTTTTTTGAAATTTTGAATTTTCTTCAAATCCTCAAAAATGATGAAAAACGGCGTGCTATAGTATGCCGTACGGTAGGGGCTATAGCCCATGTTCAAAAATGATGAAAAATGAGGATAACATTTTTTTCAAAAATTAAAAAAACGATGGGCTATAACCCATGTTTTTTGAAATTTTGAATTTTCTTCAAATCCTCAAAAATGATGAAAAACTGCGTGCTATAGTATGCCGTACGGTAGGAGCTATAGCCCATGTTCAAAAATGATGAAAAATGAGGATAACATTTATTTCAAAAATTCAAAAAACGATGGGCTATAACCCATGTTTCTTTCGAAATTTTGAATTTTCTTCAAATCCTCAAAAATGATGAAAAACGGCGTGCTATAGTATGCCGTACGGTAGGGGCTATAGCCCATGTTAAAAAATGATGAAAAATGAGGATAACATTTTTTTCAAAAATTCAAAAAACGATGGGCTATAACCCATGTTTTTTGAAATTTTGAATTTTCTTCAAATCCTCAAAAATGATGAAAAACGGCGTGCTATAGTATGCCGTACGGTAGGGGCTATAGCCCATGTTCAAAAATGATGAAAAATGAGGATAACATTTTTTCAAAAATTCAAAAAACGATGGGCTATAACCCATGTTTTTTTTAATTTTGAATTTTCTTCAAATCCTCAAAAATGATGAAAAACGGCGTGCTATAGTATGCCGTACGGTAGGGGCTATAGCCCATGTTCAAAAATGATGAAAAATGAGGATAACATTTTTTTCAAAAATTCAAAAAACGATGGGCTATAACCCATGTTTTTTGAAATTTTGAAATTTCTTCAAATCCTCAAAAATGATGAAAAACGGCGTGCTATAGTATGCCGTACGGTAGGGGCTATAGCCCATGTTCAAAAATGATGAAAAATGAGGATAACATTTTTTTCAAAAATTCAAAAAACAATGGGCTATAACCCATGTTTTTTGAAATTTTGAATTTTCTTCAAATCCTCAAAAATGATGAAAAACGGCGTGCTATAGTATGCCGTACGGTAGGGGCTATAGCCCATGTTCAAAAATGATGAAAAATGAGGATAATTTTTTTTTCAAAAATTAAAAAAACGATGGGCTATAACCCATGTTTTTTGAAATTTTGAATTTTCTTCAAATCCTCAAAAATGATGAAAAACTGCGTGCTATAGTATGCCGTACGGTAGGAGCTATAGCCCATGTTCAAAAATGATGAAAAATGAGGATAACATTTATTTCAAAAATTCAAAAAACGATGGGCTATAACCCATGTTTTTTTTCGAAATTTTGAATTTTCTTCAAATCCTCAAAAACGATGAAAAACGGCGTGCTATAGTATGCCGTACGGTAGGGGCTATAGCCCATGTTCAAAAATGATGAAAAATGAGGATAACATTTTTTTCAAAAATTCAAAAAACGATGGGCTATAACCCATGTTTTTTGAAATTTTGAATTTTCTTCAAATCCTCAAAAATGATGAAAAACGGCGTGCTATAGTATGCCGTACGGTAGGGGCTATAGCCCATGTTCAAAAATGATGAAAAATGAGGATAACATTTTTTCAAAAATTCAAAAAACGATGGGCTATAACCCATGTTTTTTTAAATTTTGAATTTTCTTCAAATCCTCAAAAATGATGAAAAACGGCGTGCTATAGTATGCCGTACGGTAGGGGCTATAGCCCATGTTCAAAAATGATGAAAAATGAGGATAACATTTTTTTTCAAAAATTCAAAAAACGATGGGCTATAACCCATGTTTTTTGAAATTTTGAAATTTCTTCAAATCCTCAAAAATGATGAAAAACGGCGTGCTATAGTATGCCGTACGGTAGGGGCTATAGCCCATGTTCAAAAATGATGAAAAATGAGGATAACATTTTTTTCAAAAATTCAAAAAACAATGGGCTATAACCCATGTTTTTTGAAATTTTGAACTTTCTTCAAATCCTCAAAAATGATGAAAAACGGCGTGCTATAGTATGCCGTACGGTAGGGGCTATAGCCCATGTTCAAAAATGATGAAAAATGAGGATAACATTTTTTTCAAAAATTCAAAAAACAATGGGCTATAACCCATGTTTTTTGAAATTTTGAATTTTCTTCAAATCCTCAAAAATGATGAAAAACGGCGTGCTATAGTATGCCGTACGGTAGGGGCTATAGCCCATGTTCAAAAATGATGAAAAATGAGGATAATTTTTTTTTCAAAAATTAAAAAAACGATGGGCTATAACCCATGTTTTTTGAAATTTTGAATTTTCTTCAAATCCTCAAAAATGATGAAAAACTGCGTGCTATAGTATGCCGTACGGTAGGAGCTATAGCCCATGTTCAAAAATGATGAAAAATGAGGATAACATTTATTTCAAAAATTCAAAAAACGATGGGCTATAACCCATGTTTTTTTTCGAAATTTTGAATTTTCTTCAAATCCTCAAAAATGATGAAAAACGGCGTGCTATAGTATGCCGTACGGTAGGGGCTATAGCCCATGTTCAAAAATGATGAAAAATGAGGATAACATTTTTTTCAAAAATTCAAAAAACGATGGGCTATAACCCATGTTTTTTGAAATTTTGAATTTTCTTCAAATCCTCAAAAATGATGAAAAACGGCGTGCTATAGTATGCCGTACGGTAGGGGCTATAGCCCATGTTCAAAAATGATGAAAAATGAGGATAACATTTTTTCAAAAATTCAAAAAACGATGGGCTATAACCCATGTTTTTTTAAATTTTGAATTTTCTTCAAATCCTCAAAAATGATGAAAAACGGCGTGCTATAGTATGCCGTACGGTAGGGGCTATAGCCCATGTTCAAAAATGATGAAAAATGAGGATAACATTTTTTTCAAAAATTCAAAAAACGATGGGCTATAACCCATGTTTTTTGAAATTTTGAAATTTCTTCAAATCCTCAAAAATGATGAAAAACGGCGTGCTATAGTATGCCGTACGGTAGGGGCTATAGCCCATGTTCAAAAATGATGAAAAATGAGGATAACATTTTTTTCAAAAATTCAAAAAACAATGGGCTATAACCCATGTTTTTTGAAATTTTGAACTTTCTTCAAATCCTCAAAAATGATGAAAAACGGCGTGCTATAGTATGCCGTACGGTAGGGGCTATAGCCCATGTTCAAAAATGATGAAAAATGAGGATAACATTTTTTTCAAAAATTCAAAAAACAATGGGCTATAACCCATGTTTTTTGAAATTTTGAATTTTCTTCAAATCCTCAAAAATGATGAAAAACGGCGTGCTATAGTATGCCGTACGGTAGGGGCTATAGCCCATGTTCAAAAATGATGAAAAATGAGGATAATTTTTTTTTCAAAAATTAAAAAAACGATGGGCTATAACCCATGTTTTTTGAAATTTTGAATTTTCTTCAAATCCTCAAAAATGATGAAAAACTGCGTGCTATAGTATGCCGTACGGTAGGAGCTATAGCCCATGTTCAAAAATGATGAAAAATGAGGATAACATTTATTTCAAAAATTCAAAAAACGATGGGCTATAACCCATGTTTTTTTTCGAAATTTTGAATTTTCTTCAAATCCTCAAAAATGATGAAAAACGGCGTGCTATAGTATGCCGTACGGTAGGGGCTATAGCCCATGTTCAAAAATGATGAAAAATGAGGATAACATTTTTTTCAAAAATTCAAAAAACGATGGGCTATAACCCATGTTTTTTGAAATTTTGAATTTTCTTCAAATCCTCAAAAATGATGAAAAACGGCGTGCTATAGTATGCCGTACGGTAGGGGCTATAGCCCATGTTCAAAAATGATGAAAAATGAGGATAACATTTTTTCAAAAATTCAAAAAACGATGGGCTATAACCCATGTTTTTTTAAATTTTGAATTTTCTTCAAATCCTCAAAAATGATGAAAAACGGCGTGCTATAGTATGCCGTACGGTAGGGGCTATAGCCCATGTTCAAAAATGATGAAAAATGAGGATAACATTTTTTTCAAAAATTCAAAAAACGATGGGCTATAACCCATGTTTTTTGAAATTTTGAATTTTCTTCAAATCCTCAAAAATGATGAAAAACTGCGTGCTATAGTATGCCGTACGGTAGGAGCTATAGCCCATGTTCAAAAATGATGAAAAATGAGGATAACATTTTTTTCAAAAATTCAAAAAACGATGGGCTATAACCCATGTTTTTCGAAATTTTGAATTTTCTTCAAATCCTCAAAAATGATGAAAAACGGCGTGCTATAGTATGCCGTACGGTAGGGGCTATAGCCCATGTTCAAAAATGATGAAAAATGAGGATAACATTTTTTTCAAAAATTCAAAAAACGATGGGCTATAACCCATGTTTTTTGAAATTTTGAATTTTCTTCAAATCCTCAAAAATGATGAAAAACTGCGTGCTATAGTATGCCGTACGGTAGGAGCTATAGCCCATGTTCAAAAATGATGAAAAATGAGGATAACATTTATTTCAAAAATTCAAAAAACGATGGGCTATAACCCATGTTTTTTTTCGAAATTTTGAATTTTCTTCAAATCCTCAAAAATGATGAAAAACGGCGTGCTATAGTATGCCGTACGGTAGGGGCTATAGCCCATGTTCAAAAATGATGAAAAATGAGGATAACATTTTTTTCAAAAATTCAAAAAACGATGGGCTATAACCCATGTTTTTTGAAATTTTGAATTTTCTTCAAATCCTCAAAAATGATGAAAAACGGCGTGCTATAGTATGCCGTACGGTAGGGGCTATAGCCCATGTTCAAAAATGATGAAAAATGAGGATAACATTTTTTTCAAAAATTCAAAAAACGATGGGCTATAACCCATGTTTTTTGAAATTTTGAATTTTCTTCAAATCCTCAAAAATGATGAAAAACGGCGTGCTATAGTATGCCGTACGGTAGGGGCTATAGCCCATGTTAAAAAATGATGAAAAATGAGGATAACATTTTTTCAAAAATTCAAAAAACGATGGGCTATAACCCATGTTTTTTGAAATTTTGAATTTTCTTCAAATCCTCAAAAATGATGAAAAACGGCGTGCTATAGTATGCCGTACGGTAGGGCCCATATCGTACGGCATACTATAGCACGCCGTTTTTCATCATTTTGGAGGATTTGAAAAAAATGAAAAAATAAAAAAACGATGGGTTATAGCCCATGTTTTTTGAAATTTTGAAAAAAAAAGTTAGCCTCGTTTCTCATCATTTTGGACCATGGGCTATAGCCCATATCGTACGGCATACTATAGCACGCCGTTTTTCATCATTTTGGAGGATTTGAAAAAAATGAAAAAATAAAAAAAACGATGGGTTATAGCCCATGTTTTTTGAAATTTTGAAAAAAAAAAGTTAGCCTCGTTTCTCATCATTTTGGACCATGGGCTATAGCCCATATCGTACGGCAGACATGATACGCAGTGCAACACCGTTGTAGATCTTCTATTTTTGCTATTTGAATTGGAATCTCAAATTATTTTATATTGTAATCCTGACATTTTTTACTTTTTAATTGCAAATGCATTTAGTTATACTTATATACTTAAATACAAAGACATAAAAAAAGACAATAACATTTGAATACTTCTTTAGAAGTTATTAAAGTGGGTCATGTTTGCATGTTTGGAATTGTAACAGCTGAAATCAATAATATATCAATATTCAGATATTAACCTGTGGGCCACATTAAGTGAAGGTGGGGGCCAGGTTCAAAAGACTTAATTCACAATTTCACAGTGTATTTGAAAGACTGTTTATTTGGCTCCAACAGTAGGCTACAGTCAAATGAAAGGTTACCGTGAAATGTGCAACAAGAACTTACAATACATTTCAATCAATATTTAAGGAGAAAGAGTAACAAATGTAGAACTGAAAATAAACTTACTAGCACTTCCGAAAAGCAAATCTTAAAAGCCACAAGTTTGAAAATGTTATTAATTTGAGTGATTATTTGGTACAACCTCTTACATCAATGAAAGTAGCCTACTATACACTGTGTACACAACAATAGCATTAGTACTTATTGTTAATGAGTGGTTGCGCCACTCACATCATGATGCGCTGTGAGTTTGTAGATCAGCTATTTTCGGTTCGCAACACCGGCGAACAATTAGGCCTATATGTATCAGCATTATTGTACTTTCCCACATTCATACACAAGCTACTACCAGAATAATGTAATGTTACTTAGTGTTGACTGTACCTCAATCGGAAAATAGAACTGTTACACCAAATGTATATTCCATAATACTATGATGTTGCTTTCCGACAAGAACTGATCTACATGGAGTACTGTACTGTAAATTATGCTTTAAGAGACTTATAAGGATCAAGGATCAGGTTTATCTTTCAGATTATATTTGAGAAGAATGACCTGTGAGTTAAGAGTAATCCTAAATCAACTCATTTACGCTCAAATGACTTGATGAAATGTGACTCTTGATCCTTTGTGGTCTTATACACAGGGATATTTCTTCAGGGAAAGAAATACAAAATACAAATTAAAAGAAAAGAAAATATCTGTCCTGGCAGGTCTATTTCAAGACAAATTGAAGAAGACAACTGGTGGAGACATTTAAAGGTTTATCTTAAGTAATACTGAGATGTAAATTAATGTGTCATATTGTTTGGCATTTCTGCAGATGAACTAGCACAATTTGTGAAAATATAGGAAAAAACAACCGTTATGTCACAATACATTAAGCAAAAAATAAGTAGCTGCTGACACTCCTAGCACAGTGCCTTTGGATAGCAAATGATTGTACTGTGACAATGGCTGGAAATCAATAGACAAAAAAAATAAAAAATAAATGCAATGAACATTCGGCAATACAATACAACTTTGAAACATGATTAAAGGGACCAATTTTGAAGGCGAAAACAAATCAAACCAATTCCAGGTCAAAGGTCAGTATTTACATTATTTTGTTTGTTCTTTAGGCAAATAATTCTTTGTCAGGGTATAGTGGTAGTTCGAGAATAACATGAGGAAGAAAATGGCACTATATAAAAACATGCTCAGGTGATCATATTTTTGAGCTGCATTTGATTTTGCACACATCAATAAAAGTATGAATTGCACTTTTTTTTGTCAAAATGAGCATATATTTCAACAGTACATTATCCACTATACATATATCAAATTACATTCAATAAAGAGAGAGAGAGAGAGAGAGAGAGAGAGAGAGAGAGAGAGAGAGAGAGAGAATAAAGAGATGGAGAATTGCAATAACTTTAACTTACATCTGCTGTTGTGTTGGCTATATGACCTGACAAGCACTCAGCCCGTCAATTGCTTCTAGGCATATTCTTTATCACAGAGTGTTTGGACACTCACATAATATAAAAACCAAATGAGTACCATGGTAAGGTGTGCTAAGTTAACTCAAGCTCAACTGTAGGTTTCATAAAGGTGACCAACTTCCTTCACATTGTACCATTTCTAATTTCTATAAGCTACTCTTTCACTGAGCCTTGGTGTGATCCGGAGAATCCATCATGTCAACACTGACACGATGGAAACTGACTTCAGATATCAAAACTGCTGCCTTTTGAAAGGAATGCCTGGAGGAACCAACAATGCTTTCTTTGAGAATAGAAAAATAAATAATGCACCACTTACAATTGTGAAACAAATATAAAAGTATATGCACAAAAAATACTTAAAATTGTTACATACAAAACAAAGAAAATCCAAAACAAACAAATGAACACAAAACCCTATTATCGGGTTCTTGCCACTGGTGAAGTGCACTGATCGAACTATTGTTAACATATTTAACAAATAGCACCATTATTAGGATAAAATTCAGATGAACCTCTCATGTATAACATAACAGTTGTACAATCAATTATAATTTTATAAACCATGTGGAAATATGCTTGTATGAATCAAACTGTCTTGCTGCTTAAACTTGCTGCATGCTTCACCCATTCTAATCATTACTTCATATCATTGATCTTTGATAATGTTCAATATACGGTGGTAACATTTTGTCTACTCACTCTGTGTCTCAGAGGTGGGGTGTTGACAGTTCAGAAATCTGTTAAAAGAGGGAAATCATCGGTAGGCAGGTTGGTCATTTCAAACAAGAGGACAATTTCTATCTTTCTTTCTATTTTTTTAACAATGTCTTCTATTTTCATGCATGCTAATTGCTAACTTTCCAAGGACACAGGGAGACAAAGGCTGTAGTTTCCATTACTTTAGAATCCCCATTGATTGATAGTAAGCAGGTTTCTGAACTGTCCGCATGCAGTCCAACTGGGAGCTGCAGATTGAGTAGAGAACTGGTGCCATCTTATCAAATTAATTATAAGCATTCATTATTAATTAATTAATTAGCATTAGTGAGGACCAATTCTATGAATGTTGAAAATGGGTGATGTGCTCCTTTTAACAATTCTTAGAAATTACAGTAAATCAAATGTTTTAATCACCACTTTGCATAGGTGTTACTCTGTTAAAAGGCATCCGCATCATAAATAACATGACATAATTCATAAAATTGATATACCTTGAGTGGGAGTGTACAGTATGTCGCAACACTGCTCCACTTTGATCTATTTGACATGGAATGTGACTTAACTGGCCACCCATCACATTATGGTTTAGAAATGGAAGCATGCCCAAACATATGAGATGAGCATTTTTGTGTCATATTCATATAGCTAGCCTGCATTTATAGTATCTGGTTTCATTTGTTACTTTAGTTTAAACAATTAAGTCAGTCCTGCAAATGAGTGGTAACCCAACTGAGGTTGCAGCAAACGCAGTATTTTTGTGTTTGCTGAAAAATAAATGGACTTGATCAAAATACTTATATATTCGCGAAAAGGAACTGAAACTTAGACATTATGTTACATCTGTCAGTGTAATTCTGTTAAATCAAGAAATGCACAATATAAGTCCAAGAAATAGTATTCCATGCAGTGAATTTACAACACTGTACCAACAATATTCCGTATACGTTTTTTTACAATGAACAAGTATCTTATTTACCATAAACACCAGGCGTGTCAGTGCTTGTACAAATGTTGTTCGAATGTTGCGCAAGATCAGTGGCTGTGTGTACTGTATTGAAATATGGTTGAATATCCAGGACCACCAACCCAAATTCCCTTTGTGTTGCACATATTAACACGACCTTGTTGCAGTTACTATGCTGTTTAAACATTCAGTAAAATCAAAGCTCAATACACATTAACAACAGTGCGTTGCTATTGTGTATTCGTAACACCGTGACAACACTTACTGTCCTTGGGGTAAATCACCAATTCCAATAACTCAAATTATGATTAAAAACTTGTACATTTCGTATAAAGGAATGAATAACAAAAGCTTGAGGCACCAAAGGCTATCATATACAATATAAACAATGATGAGTAAAAACAAGGAGTAAAAATTCAAAATATATAACAATAATACAAATTAAAATTAAAAAAGACAGCATTCTACAAACGCTCTCGAGCGCCGTCTCTGACAACACGCGAATGCTTTAGCTGATCAGTCACCACTCACCATGGAGATCGATCTGCAGGAAACAAACTATGAACAACTCTCCAACGATCCAGTTGCCTTTTGCTCTAGAGGAATCTAGAGCAGGCCAGTCCAATCTCTGTGAGTCCTGGTTGGTCATAATTTGTTTTCCTGATCAGTGCACTAAACCTTTCTGAGCTTTCCCTCTCGCCCGGCCCACGACAGTAGGGACCGCTGGCTTAGTCAGAAGTATAGACATGGGGTGAGGGGGGTCTTCGACACGCTGTCCCCTGGACCATGCTATAGTGCACCAGCGGAGCAATCTGCAGAAGCTTGGGAGAATCCCACTGCAGGCATCACCTCAATAAAGTAACAATAACCCAACAACTCATCTCTTTTACTTTCTGGGGGATAAACTGTTTTTTTCAGGCTACCAGCCATGGCGTGACTCCCTTGGGAAGATTAGAAGAAAGCAAGAGGTACACAGATTACTAATTCAGAGCTCTGGTGATTTTTCTTTGCTAATAGCAAAATGTTAGTGTTTCTTTTTTTTCCCTTTACCTTTTGTCTTTTTTTTTGCAGAAGCCACACAACAATTAACATATGTATGTACAATACATATAAATATATAGTTTCAGTATTGGGGCTCATGCTTTTGGGAGGGGGAGCAGGGATGCAATGCTCAATTTGAGATGTTTTTTTTGTATTTTTTTTAGTCCTTTGTGGCATGAATGGATGGTGAGCTTTGTTGACAGCATAAAGAACACACATACATACACACACACACACACACACACACACAAAATAACACCTAGCGCTTGGTGTTAGAGAGAGCCAGTCCAGACCCCTGCAAACATCTCCTCCTCCACTTGCTCAATGCTCATCCTCCAATTTCTTCCTTCCAGCCCCCATCGAACCAGACCGGCTTGTGACGCTCCCAGTCTGCGCCATGCAAAGACTAGGAGACAAGTTCTGCCACTGGCCGTGGGGGGTCTGAACTCCACAGAGTGAGCGGGACACACACACAACGTTTTCCACACGGCTAGGTGAGTAGAAGCAGCTTAGGATGTGACACTCTGGGATGTTTTGCTCTTTTTCTTTTCCTTATCATTGATTTCGTTTTCGCGTGAGATTGTTTTTTCTTCCATTACAAAAACTATAAATACATATAAGAAGCATTATTTACAAACTCCATGCGGTTCAGGTTAGAGCGATCACTGCAAGAAGAAAAAAACACAAGAGAGATAGAGATGGTAGAGATGAATGATATCAAGTTGGAGTAAGACATGTGTTGACAGTTGACACAGAAATCTTTCACTTCATTGCGAGGTGACATTCATTTGAGATTAACTGCATGCAGGTTTTGGGATGGGTAAGATTTAAGACCACACCAGGGAAATGAACTTGAATGCACAACAAATGTACAAAATATTCAGAAAACTCAAATTTAAATATACACACACACACACACACACACACACACACACACACACACACACACACACACACACACACACACACACACACACACACACACACACACACACACACACACACACACACACACACACACACACACACACACACACACACACACACACACACACACACACACACACACACACACACACACACACACACACACACACACACACACACCAGAGCTTGTATATTGGCTATTTTTTCTATTAGCCATATGACAAATATAATTGCTTCTAGGCTATTACTATTTATATATCAAGGTGGGTACTTTGCCATAGGTGCCATTCTACATTCAGCATTATAAATCACTCTGGATAAGTGATATAACTACAATTCCATAAAACGCATATGGATTATGGAGGTATGGCCTCACTCACACCTTCGCAACAGACTGATGTATGCTTGTTGTATACAAAGGGTGTGATACATCTTGCCCCAATGCATTTCCAATGGGAGTCACATGGTTTGACCATAGACTGTTGACACAACATTTGTGTTGTATGAGGGAGAGGGGGGCAGTCGAAACACAGCCGAAAGCCATACAACAGCTTGTAGTCCAAAATGTTGTATCAAACCATGTGACTGCCATTTGAAATGCATTGGGGCGGCCATGACACTTACATCTTGCTTACATCTAGCATGCATCAATGTTGTATGCTAGACCGAAAAGTGTGAGTGAGACCACTGGTCAAACAAAGAGCCTTGACAGAACTGAGAGATGGCTTCTGCAAAGTGGGCTGCAACTAAACATTCAAGCAACTGTGGTCTGAATACTTTGCACATAGTGTGTATTTGCAGTGGTGGAAAGTAACTAAGTACATTTACTTAAGTACTGTACATTAAGTACAAGTACAATGTTGAGGTATTTGTACTTTACTTGAGTACATAAATATTGTACTTTTACTCCACTACAATAATTTGAAAACTTTAGTAACTTTTTTTTGTTGTGATTAGGAAAACATACATTAACCACTTCAGCCCTATATACATTTAGGCCATTTGAAAATAGCAGATCTACAAGCTCACAATGCGACGCATTGTGAACTTGTAGATCTGCTATTTTCAAAAGATTGTGTACACATAATTTGAACTTGTGAAATGAGACACTCTGCGATATCAGTACGTTTACTTGTAGTACTTTAAGTACATTATTTGCACTTGTACCTTTGTACTTTTACTTGAGTACATTTTGAATACGGGACTTCTACTTGTAACAGAGTACATCTACATTGCAGTATTGGTACTTTTACTTAAGTAAAACATTTGTGTACTTTTTCCACCACTGTGTATTTGTATAACGACATACAGTAATTGTGCTTTTGAAGCATGTGATATTGCTGTAAATGTCTCTCACCTTCTGCCAGCATCCAGGCATCGGTAGTCCATCAGGACCCTGATGAGGAAAGCGTAATGGGGAAGATAGGTTTGATTAGAAGCAATGAGAATGGTTGAAGCAGTGTTGATTTTGACAGCAAATTTAGATTTTAGTTTTAGTCATAGTCTCTTGAATAGTTTTCATTTAGTTTCAGTCACATTTTAGTCACCTGGAGTGTTTTAGTGTTAGTCTAGTTTTAGTCGACTAAGGGCTCCATTTTCTTCTTTGCCTTTTTGACTATTTTGTAAAAAGTAAAAAAAAAAGGCAAAGAAGTTTAGGGATAAGGGGTTTAGCGGTGTCGAAAATGGAGCCCTATATGTCATAAAATTTTAGTCGACTAAATCTACAGTTGATTTAGTTGACAAAATGTATTTTGGCGGGCCTTGACGCCATCGTAATGACTGATTTTACACTTCGATCTACAAGCTCACAAGCTCACTAGTCCTTTCCTTTCATTTTAGTCTAGTTTTTATTTGTTGACAAAATTGTCGATATATTTTGTCTTAGTTTTAGTTATCATAGCTTAGTTTTCATTTAGTTTCCATTTCGTTTTCATCAGTGAAAAATGGTAGTCGAGTCGAATGGTAGTCATAGTTACTCAATACTGGGTTGAAGCAATGGTATAGGAACTATAATATTTTAATATTTTAACTTTAAATCACAGTGTAAAATGGCCTTTTTTACACTTGATTTGCTGTATTGGTATTGCTTACAAAAAAACCGAATCAAATCTCATCAAAGGAGATGGAATATAGAATATAAATGTTTATTCCTAATATGCAGTTTGAACTTACCAGTGAATAAGCAATACATTGTCAATTGTATACATTGCAACATGTATACCTCATGCATGCAATTTGCTCACATACATTTTTTAATCATGCAATGATTAGTTTATTTTCTTTGCTTTTTTTAAAGAAAAATCCAAGTTAATGAAAACAAATGGAACAAAAAAATCAATGGGTTGAATATGATTAATTATGGTAATACATTAGATTAATTATACATTAAAAACTGCATTCCCTTATTTCAAGTCAATATGAACATTACGTTATGTCTTTATCTGTAATTAAAGCAAAGATCTGAAACGTGTATAGCACACAAACGTCTACATCACCCATTTAAATGAAGTGTCCTTAATATAGGATGTTATTGTGTTCATGCAACACACTGCAATGGTTTAAGGACACTAAAACCACACAACCACAAATAAACATATAAAGCATAAATCATTTTGTGTCCACTGTTGAAAAGGGCATGGTTCATAAGATATTATTGATCTTCTCTCCTTGGTCACGGTCTGGCCCAATTGGTACAAATATAGTCAAGGGGTAAAAGAGGAGTTAACAGAGGAGAGGAAGGGGTCCACGTTTCTAGTGCGTGGATAGATCATCATCAGTAAGTAAGGAACAAGTCAGGGCTGTTGCTAGTCTGTGTTAGCATCGAGTTAACATGGGGAAACAGTCCACTTGGGAATCAGCTGGGCGGCAATGGGATTTAAGCAAATTCCTTTATTCTTTTTATTTTATTTTATATATTGTATTAATTTCACATTATTAATAAAAAATGACACTAGAAGTGTATGCCGTGTACAATAAAAAATGGGCTGCTTGCAGTAAGGAGGGTTAGTTATGTGTTTGGAAAGGTGATTTGTACGGCAAACGTGGAGCATACTGGTGTGCTATAGGATAATGGTTGTGATCTTTTTTTTTACCAATTAAGCTGTCTGGGTGAAGTGAGGGCATGTCCCCATGCGCAGGTGTGGAGCAATGTCATGCAGTGGCAGCATGAAATGTCCCCCCTGCATAGCTTCAGGGGCGGTCAAAGGGTGAGTGAGTGGCATGCAGGTGGGAAGGAGGTAGACAGGAAAAGAGAAATACCGTACCAATTGGCATGGGGCATCCAGCCCGTCCAGACCAGGCTGCCCTGGTTCCCCCTTTTCACCCTTAAAGCCCCGGAAACCCTGTTTGTAAAGACGACCTAGGAGTGTTAACTGGGAGAGAAGTGGCCAGTTCTAAACCCATGCATCCGTCCACTCTGGAGGGATAGCAAGAGGGGAGAGGAGAAGCTGGCCCCTGAGCTCGCTGACACCGCAGTGAGGCCAACCTGAGGTCTGTACATTTGAGACACATCAGTGTTTGTTCTAAAAAAGGACTAGACAATATAGATTTATTTTGTGGATTAGATTCTGGAACTAGCTAAATGGCTAGTTCGCTTGGCTCTGGTGATTTTTAGACTGTGGCGGCGGGATACCGGGTGTCAGGTTATTCAGCGACTCGCTTCTCCTCTCTGGATCCACTGTTCTAAGGTGGCTTGGAGGTGATTTCCAGCTCACAGCTGGGACATACCAATGGGCAGGGTGCATCTAATCCAGGGGCACCCTGTTCTCCTTTCTCTCCCTTAGGCCCTTTTTTCCCCTTCTTTCCCTTCTCCCCCTGTGGATACAATAGTTTGGTGAAGTAAAAAAAAAAGTCAATTTTAAACATTGGGGACATAACTGCGATTAGAAGGGGAGAGGGATTAAATAGGGAGGCTAGAAGCCCACAGCGGAGGGAAGGCATGTTCAGTGTTAGATAGAAGTGGGTGCTCCAGAATATTACTTGTAGGATAGAAGGGTAACAAGGAAGGGGAAGAAGTAAGAGGCAGTAGAGGAGAGAAGTGGTCACTATAAGGGCTGTCAAGACGACAGGGGAAGAGATAAGGAAGCAAGGAAAACACCTCCAGAGGAACAGAGCGCATCAATGGTCATTAATGGTCAACTGAAACTGATGTAAAACTGTATCTTGATCCATGGTCCTTACCAGTGTGAAAATTGACTTGTATGATCACTCTGTGTATACTGTATGAGTCCATACAAGCTCATATAAAACTTCTAACAGTCAAAGTTCCCACCTCAGAATCATGTCACCACAATGAGTGAAAAGATTACTCTCAAATCAAGTCAAATCAACAATACACAGATAACTTCTTAACTGAACCATTCAACACATGCAAAACAAGAGAGAAAGACTGGAAACAAGACATCAGACAGTTCAGAGTAGCACATTTTCTTGTAAAGTGATCCAAGAGAAAACTGAGTAATTATGCATGCATGTGCTATAACAACTCTGTTAACTGTTAACTAAAATTGGACTACCTGAATTTACCGTAAATGTAGCTTATAGTTTGAAAAGAAGCACCTGTGTGCAACATAAGACCAACTGTCCAATTCAGTCTAGACAGCTCTGAATAATTAGCTGGAACAGCATTAGTTGCAAGTAATATTATCTATTATGTAAATTATGCTATATGATATAAACATAAAACAATGCCGTTACATTTGAAAACACGTTTGAGAGCTGAGAAGTAGTTTGCGAAGCACCCGTTAATTGTTATCCAGTCTAATGTACACACACACAATACTTGGAAGTGATTTTTTTTAGAAAGGCAAACAAATACAGTATATATGCTACTCAAGCAAGGGGAGGGTTGTTGACAGACCAAAGCAAATAAAGTGGTGGGATGGGTTACTGTATGTGCATGTGCCCATGCATGGATCCATAAAATAACAAAAAAACAGGAACAAATCATAAACCATAAAGGTGAGTTTTAAACTGCCTGTTGTCAATGGACTGGATCTAATTCTACTGAACATCACTGGCTATCTGTATTAAGAACAAAAACAATGTTTTTAAATCACTTTTGGATGTCTCAAAATGTGATTTTTATAAACAGTATGTGATTCTGACAGATGAGATGGCAAATCAATGGTGCAGAACAGATGTTGGCTTGACAGTATGTATTTATATGAAATAAAAAAGCTCTCTTATTACCGTTGTTCAAATCTAGATGACATCTTTGGCAGAATAAAGGTAGAATGTATACATTGTTCCTGAGTAAGAATTCAAATTTACCTGAAGTACTATATCTTACCATAACCCCAGCACCCCAATATGGTCAGGAAACAAATGTAATCAACAGCATCTACCCTACACCCCTTCCAAATTATGTACTGTACACCACAACCAACCAACCAACCAACGAACCAACCATCCAACATATCCGCTAAGAAAAACAATATCTAGCCTATATACTATATTTGGAAAGAAATCCAGAATAGTGATTAGATCAATACCAGCCATAAACCCTGACAGTCACTGTCCATTGACATCAGTCCTTCTCTGTAATGTTAAGGAGTTGACAAGCATCGCTACAGTACGTCTACCTTTTCTCCTCTTTCCCCAAGGTCACCTTTGTCTCCCTTTAAGCCTGGCGACCCCTGCAAATTTTTGCAAAAGTACAACTCCAGTTCATTACGCTTTCCTTTTCCAATACGCGTATAAATATAGAAAAAGAAGAAGAAGCCAGAAGAGGGAGAGTGAAAGATGAACAAAACATGAAGGAAAGCACAGGAGAAAGTGAAGGGATGTGTAACAGGAGGAAAAATAAAATAAATTGCTGAAATATACCACAAATATACCACACTACACATATAGTATATTGTTAGCAATAAACTCTGTTAGCTAGACATTATTTGTCTTCCATACTAGCTTTGGTGGACACATCAACGGACATTAAAGACTCACATCCAAGCCTGGTTGTCCAGCTGAACCCTGCAAGCAAAGAAACAATTACTTAATTATGATTTGCTTGGTTGTTACCTTTGTAGTCACTGTAATGTCATTTGGTTAGTCTAGAGAACATTGGTGTTGGGTTTAATGCTTTAGAACAGCTGAGACACTAAACAGCAACAAACTAGACAATCAAGACTTCCACATGGTAAACATGAGAACAAACTCACAGGTAATCCATAGGGTCCCCTTGGTCCAGGTTCCCCAGATGCACCTTTCTCACCCTGATACAAAAACAACAACAACGTTACATTTGAATTAATGATACTGAATGATGAATGAAGTCAACATTACAACCTTCTGGGGCAGTAAGTTAGCTATTACTCATCAAGTTAAGCTTGTTAAACTTCAACCTGCAAACCATAGATTATTTGTCCACTGTCTTCTTCTCCCCATGGAAAGAGGTAAATGCAACGAACGATGTGCAAACTACAATATAGCTGTCGGCACATTTGATGTGCTACCCAGCACCACCTCTCCAACAATATTGTTTTAGCATATTCTACAATACAGATTATTTACAATAACGTCAGATTGTATCTTTAATAAAGCAACTCTTATAATTGAAGAGAATGCTCAGAAATAATGTTGAAATTACGGATAATTTAAGCATATCATGATATTTTGAGTATAAAACGGATACTAGTTTACCTAAATGAAAATCTTCACTTACTATGTCACCCTTTGGCCCAGCAGGACCAGCTGGCCCAGCCGGTCCATCCATGCCCTACAAAAATGAACATTGACACGGTGAGTCTTTACTGCTCAATTCAAGCTGCAAAGTAATGCTGATTACGATTGCCTGTTCAACAAATTCCTGAGGTGGAAATCAAGTTTCATGTTCAGTAGTCACATTTACACAGGTGTTGTAAATGTATTGCTACAAAAAAGCAAGTGATGACATGGCTATATTGTATCATTCTCAGTATTCAAGAGACTGACAAAGGGAACCACTGCTACTGTAATTCACATGCACTGACCACAAGAGACAATACAAGAGACAATGCTGACAATGCTGTGTTAATGGCACACAGGACAAACAAGAGCCTTGAAGTGCCTCCTGTCACAGCTGTGACCAACCATAATTATCTACAAGCTCATAACATGTCACACCGAAACACGCTGTGAGCTTGTAGTTCGATTATTTTTGCTATTTTTGAGAATAGGGCTTTTACAGTAAGGGTTTAAACTCAACTTGTGCACGGCCTAATTCAAGATTCAGACTACTAGATCAGACGTAACTATAATAAAGTTCTCAGAAGTATAAAAAAACAAACAAAACAGAAGCTAACCAGGTGCCAGATTTAAAAAAGTGTAAGTGTAAAAAGTATACTGCAGGTTCTCATAGGATCAACTGGAATGCAGGCTTAAACAGAAGAAGAGATCTGAGCACTCAAAAAAGCAGAGAAACGTTCTCAGAAGTGACTGGAACCTTGCATAACCTTATATCTTATATCAGAGGATGGGGGGTGACATCAACAATGATTTGCAGGGGAAAAAGGGGGAGGGAGTGTAAGGTGAGAGGGGACATAACCAGTGTTGATTTTGACAGCAAATGTTGATTTTAGTTAGTCATAGTCTCTTGAATAGTTTCCATTTAGTTTTTGTCACATTTTAGTCACCTGGAATGTTTTAGTGTTATATCATAAGATTTTAGTCGACTAAATCTACAGTTATCGTAATGAATGATTTTACACTTCTACAAGCACACAACGCGTCGCTTGTAGATCTGCTATTTTCAGCATGGAACCAAGTGTAAAATGACTTCCTTCCAAACATTTAGTTAGTTAGTTTTTTTCATTTAATTTCCATTTATTTTCCTCAGTGGAAAAAGGTATAGTCGACGAACAGTTTTCGTCATAGTATTAGTCAACACTGGCGATATAACGAGATAGGGGTTGGGTGGTGATGTCTTTGGTCAAAATGACACTCACCATAATTCAAATCAACACTGGAGATATAACGAGATAGGGGTTGGGTGGTGATGTCTTTGGTCAAAATGACACTCACCATAATTCAAATCAACACTGGAGATATAAGGAGATAGAGGTTGGGTGGTGATGTCTTTGGTCAAAATGACACTCACCATAATTCAAATCAACACTGGAGATATAAGGAGATAGAGGTTGGGTGGTGATGTCTTTGGTCAAAATGACACTCACCATAATTCCGGGCTTGCCGTCCAAGCCAGAAGCTCCCTGCGTGGTTATGGAGGTATGAGTGACATGAACAAGGCGGGATTAGTACAAGATGATCACAAGTGATAACAGACACTTAATTGCTGTTATTGGGGGCAGGTGGATGGCAGGGTAATACATCTATTAAAATTACATGTTACACAGAGGTCAGCTCAAGGGAATGAGAAGTAAAGCGGTGAAGCATTACGAGACACGCTGCCGCGCACACTGAATATACACACACACAGACACACAGACAAGCACACACGCAGACGCGCGCACATACACACATATTTGTGCTAACGCACACACACACACACGGACAAGAAACTGTGATGGGAGAGGAGATGGAAATATAAGTTAGGAGGGAGAGAGGAAATGAAGAAGTGACGGGCAGGGATGTGTGTTTTGGGGGATATCCGAGGGTGCACAGCTATATGCACATTACTTACAGGCAGACCCAAGGGTCCGCGGTCCCCTTTGTGACCTGACTCCCCACGGATACCCTTTGTGCCACCAAGCCCCCCGTCTCCCTAGGTGGAAAGATGAACAGGAATTAGCTCACGGGACAGAAAGCAAGACTTGAAGTTTGACATTAAATGTTATTTATGTTTAATGTATTTAATGTATTATTAATATGGTATAGTTTGTTATGACATTTTTCTGCAGACTCTATTGATACCACTGGGTTGGGTCTCCCCCTCAAAGAAAATCATAAAGTCCTAGCCATGGAGGTGGAAACAGTACATCCTGTTGTGATGTGCTATATGATTGACTGATTGATGTCAATATTGATCATGAAATTAAATCATATGTCGTATAGTATACATACATCTGTAACAAACATACATCTGACGCACCATAATCAACAGGATAACGCAAAAAAGCTTATACCGCTTGTTTAAATTGAGGCCCTTTATGATCATGTTTACAATGTAGATAAGGAAGGTTGTAATTGAAAATCCCTTTCTGAGAATTACCTTCAGTCCAGGGAAGCCATGAGGACCCTGAAAAGAAATACAATAATGTTAGTTGGAAAGAAGCTAATAATCTAACTTTCAAGACTACACATTATTTCCAGTACTTAAAGAACCAGATATATCTTTTAGGGGACACAGTGGCACAGTCGGTACTCGGTAGTGCTGTCTCCTCACAGCTAGAAGGTCCTGTGTTCGATTCACGCTGGTGACACTGTGGGCGCTGGGGGTGTGTCCTGGCCTCCCTCAGTGCCCATACCCGAGGCAGGATTGGCGAAAGGGCCTTTCTGTGTGGAGTTTGCATGTTCTCCCCGTGTCCCCAAGGGTAGGTACACTCACAAAAACATGCAGTAATCCTGGTCTCTAAACTACCTCCCCTGGCCAGCCGGGGCGCCTGATGGAGGGGAAAGGAACTGGTTGGAATAACGTGCTACGTCCGGTGAAAAGAAGCAGCTTGGACTCCTCATGCATAGAAGGAAGCATGAGGTCAGTCCGCAGGCCCCCCAGGTTGGCAGAGGAAGTATAGCTCCCAGGATTACATTCGATAATTGACACTGGGTGAAAAAACAGGGTTACAAAATTGTGGGATAAAAATGATATATACAAAAATAACCATATATATATATTTCAGTTCAGTTTGCATCCATGTTACTGCAGTTGAGTTGCTATGATGAAAACTTTACTACGTGCACGTGACTAAAGCACCATCATTATGTCATATAATTGCAGCCAAGACAATTTAGCCTATTGCATCATCACACCCCACAAGCAATAGTCTAAACTCTGACTAACAACAATTAAGGTCACTAGACAACCTATCCTCCCATAACCGACAGCCGGCCTTACTCATGATGACCTTTGTGCCGGAAAGATAAATGTGGTGACAGATATTAGGATTTGTTACATAAACAATTATGCAAAATTTGTGTAATGTGATTATAGTTCCCGATATTCTGATTCAATTCAGACTCCAATGAAATGAAATATGCACTCAGGAATTACTTTTAGATTTTAGAAAAATGTATATACAGTACATCTTTTCAAAGATGAACCACCCAAAATTATGACTATTTTATGTACAGCCAAACACGTTTGGGCCACTGCAGTATACAAAATGAATAAGCTTAAAGGTCCGCTGACATGCCCCGAAATTAATATGGGTGGTACAGCACATCACGTGGTCTGACTGAAAACAGTTTGAAACAGTTTGAAACGGGGCTACGGCGCTAGCAACAAGTGGCTATAGGTCAGGCTAGCGTTTTTGACGGTACATTTAGCGTCATATTGGCTATAAATGTAATTGAAAAAAAATATTTTTTCGCCAGAAATGCTTAGTTTGAATGCAATTGAGGTTGGCGTGGGGTTTTTTAGGGGAACTGCAGCACAAGCGCAAATTTTGGACTGGAGTCCCATGTTCCCCCGGTCGCCAACACCCCTGTCTGCCCGCTCTGAGACCTCTCAGCCCCGCAGCGCGACAGTCGCGACTACGGACGGTCTGCTGTTGTCTGGCCGCTGTGAGAGCAGCGCGACTACTGTTCTTTTCCCCTCTCAGCCGCAGGCTGACATGTACACCCTCGCTCTCACTCTGTAATACCGTAGTTAGTTACCACAACATTGTTCAAGTGAACTATAGTGTGTTTATGTTTGTATTCATTGTAATAATAAATATCGCTATGCCGAGGCATAGTCTTGCGGACGAGATCATGAGCCTCTACGGGGGACTGGGCATGTGTGTACACACACACACACACATGCAATGGCACGGAATCTCTTCCCCGCTGTCATGCACTATAGCCACGGCTAAAAGTTGTGTGTCTGTGTGTGTGTGTGTGCGTACACACATGCCCAGTTCAATGCGGGGACCTGACCAGAGACTATACGTCCGTCCGTCCGTCCGTCCGTCCGTCCGTGTGTGTGCAGCCTGCATCTGAGACGGGCTAGACTATGTTGTCATGCGGAGCGACGCGGCGATAAATAAAATAATCATAGCGATATTGATTATTACAATGAACAAGCATAAACACACAGTTCACCTGAACAATGTTGCGAAAAAATAATTTTTTTAATGAGACTTTCACCCAGTATTCAAGCTAAATGTGACACCAAAATAGTAGCATAAGTTGCTATGCTACCACGGCCACCAAGCCCGGCGAGCCCGCATAGAAGTCGTTGGGGAAAGCTTTCGCCACTCTGACGTCAGAGTCATGATAGCATTGTTTGATAGCAGTTATTAGCTCCCGAGGGGCGTGTCAGTCTTCCTTTAAGGTTTGAACTGAGAATGAGTATGACACATTCATACAGGGTGGATCTACTGACGCAATCACTACAGGGTGGATCATCTTGTATCACACTGTGTCCTCTAAGACAAAGTGATCCTCTAAGTCAGTGGTTTTCAACCAGTGGTCCGGGGACCACCAGTGATCCCTGAGGGGGTTCCAGGTGGTCCCCAGCTAAATGATGGAGAGTTGTTAACCAAATGGACCCTTAGATATTTAACTCTTTTATATTTTTTGTTATCAAATGTTTTTTATTTAAGACAAAATAACACAATCAAACATGTTAACACCATGAATGAGAGATGAAACCAAATGGACCCAGGAGTTAAATTATTGTCAAACATCTGCATTAATTAATTAATTTACAATCATTTAGCTGTGGACCACCTGGAACCCCCACAAGGACCACTGGTTGAAAACCACTGCTCTAAGTTATTACATATTATGTTGCCTCACACTGAAGACGACATGCACATTGCCATCCACCATTTCATGTTACGCAAAATAAATGCACACAGTATAGGATGCACAAACATAAGATACGTTGATGAGCATTCTGATCATTTTGAGATGGACAAACTCACCATGGGCCCTGGAGGTCCGTGAGGCCCTGGAGGCCCTGGGTGGCCAGTGATCTACAGATGAGAGACAATGAGTTTTAATGAAGGGCTGACTATACGCACATCGTTGGGTGCTGGGTTAAAAGCAGAACGTAGTTTAAGGATAAAACCACATTGCTGTATGGTTTAGACTTCTTTATTAAGGGAAAATACCTAAATAATTATAAGCATAAACCATAGCTTTGTGTGGGGGGTTCTATCCTTTTTTTTAAAAACATGTTATGTCACCTAATAAGTGTCAGTTGACCACCGCCATTGAACCTCTACGTTGTCGCTTCCTGCCGGCCCGGATGAACCCCCAAATTCACCCCAAATGAACAGGAAGCAAAATCGCCTATAGCTAATGTAGCGTCGTAACTTTAAAAGTCATCAGAAGCGTTCAAATTGTAACCGCGACGTAGCGCCGATTGTTTTAATGAGCCACTAACATGGACCTTCTGTTCAATCACCTCAATTCAGAGAAAAACACGGCCTAAGATCACGCTTATATAGTGGAAGTGGATGGCGGGGAAACATTTAATTGACGGACGACTATACGGCAGATCTAAGAGAGGCTATTCTGAATCAATAAAAACTCCACAAGACGTCAAATACGTCTTTGGCAGGGAACGCCATTGGGAAGAAAGGGAATGAATTTTGTAAGCGTAGTGACATACCGAGGAACCTTCAGGACCTGCCAGACCAGCTTCTCCCTTATCCCCTTTGAACCCGTTCACACCCTGAGGAAGAAGGAACCATTTTAGAAGTCCTGTGTAAAACAACAAGGGTGTGTCTAATGATTAGACACATCCTTGTTGTTTTACACAAGGGTGTAGGGTGGATTAGACTCTAATCCACCCCTGCCATGTAAATTTACTGGGTGAATGGGTGGCACTCAAGTCTTAGTTGTGGTGAATGGGGGAAAAAATATGCTATTTTATACTTAAGTAAAAGTATCAGTAGGCCTACTGCAAATATAGATATACAGTACTCTGTTACAAGTCCCGTATTCAAAATACATATTGTGTGCCGAATGCTGCAGGCATGCAGCATTCGGCACAATGCTGTATCTGCAGCAACATAATATTGGCTTGGCTTGATTACTTTAATTAATGGTGTCTTACTGGCAAGCCGGGTAAACCAGTTGTGCCTTTTTCTCCTGACGAGCCAGGGATTCCCATGTCTCCTTTGGAACCTTTGTAACCCTGAACACAGTGAACAGAGATGATTATACATGAAGTCAAACATTCAAGACTATTTTGACTGTTCACCCTGAGGTTAATTAGGTAAACATCGTAATTTCCATGTATAAATATAAATATTGAGATTGATGATAAATTAATGATAATGTATACATTGTTTATTTTACTTAGCCTACACCACTATAAACACTATAACCTAAGCCTCCTATATAGAAATGGCTCCTGTGGAAAGGTGCTTGCAATCTTGCTATGCATTTTAAAAATGCATCTGGTTCGTCCAATGTCAAATAAAATAAACATAACATAACTTTCACAGCTTTGGCTATATCATTCATTGCATAAACATTGTAATGTCATTGACTACACCTCTCTGCATGATTAAACAATTCTATTGAATTTCATTCACAAATATACAGCAGCTGTATTTCAGCTAGACATTTATAATAAAATGCATACAAATCAACTCACTCTTTCACCATCCAGCCCAGGCAGACCAGGCATGCCTTGATCCCCCTGACGGCAATGAAATAAACAAATGAAACAAACACATCTGTAACTGAGATTCAATTTTTGTATAGCAACAGAGAGCATTTAAACATTATGTGAAAGCAGCACATCCAAACAATAAATACTATTGTAGAAAAAACCCAATGAAAATGTCCACAGTCCACACTCCACACGGTAGAAAATGCTCCCATAGCAATTCATTTATTAGAATGAGCTCTTTATCAGACATGACAAAATGTCACATGGTGAAAATAAACTAATCTGTATTGGATGCATTTGTCTAGTGTGCGGATTGTCTTCTGTTGTGCAGACTTTCTTCTTAATAATTAATAATTAATTTACCTTTCCACCCTGTGGTCCAATTGGCCCGGGAGGCCCAGCGGGACCCTAGATAAACAGACATCAACACAGTTAGGTCTTTTGACTGGGGATGACATCAATTCCATGACAATCCAAGTCAAGAGTACAGCAAAGGCCTGAGGTAAACACAGTTCATGAATTGAAGTGCATCAATTCTATAATTTTTTAATTAATGAATTAATAATTTGCAACCCATTGTCAATTATCTAATGTAATCCTGGGCACTACACTTCCTCTGCCAACCTGGGGGGGCTGCGGACTGACTTCATGCTTCCTTCTATGCATGAGGAGTCCAAGCTGCTTCTTTTCACCTGACAGGGGAGAGTTTCCCCGGCCGGATGTAGCGTGTGCAAGGAACACGTTATTCCGACCAGTTCCTTTCCCCTCCATCAGGCTGGCCAGGGGGAGGTAGTTTAGAGACCAGGATTATACTGCATGATTTTTGTGCGGGTACCTACCCTAGGGGACACGGGGAGAACATGCAAACTCCACACAGAAAGGCCCTTTCGCCAACCCCGCCGCGGGTATGGGCACTGATGACGCGGAGGGGAGAACCCGCCCACAGCTTCCCCAGCGGGAATGGAACCCAGGACCCTTCTAGCTGTGAGGCGACAGCTAGGGCATTCACTTCTAGTCATTTTTACTAGTTGACTAGTTGCCTAGTTTACTAGTCGACATATTAATTTTTTTGGTAATAAATATTTGTACATTTAAAACTGTGTACATTGGTGACTATAACTATACCTGATCTTGAGACCTACAAAATTGGGGAAAAAACTAACAAACCCCCCCCCCCCCCCCTCCCCCACCCGTATAAACTAGTCAACTAGTACCAACAAGCTCGACTAGTGAATTTACTAATCGACTAGTTGCTTAATGCCCTAGCGACAGCACTACCGACTGTGCCACCGTGCCCCTGAAGTGCATCAACTTCAACGGAATTGCCTGGCTGTCACCCTGAAATAATTCACACTATACACACAATTTTAAGAAATAGCTTGTATGCATCATCAACACGACAACATATAACACAACGACACACACAAAACAGCTGTGTGTTAGTTGTAGAGAATGCAAAAATAATCAATTGTTTATTGTTTGTTTTTCTTGTTCCATATTTTATGACTTTTTTCTATCATTATGAAATAATAGATTAATTAGTATGTTGGATTACCTATCTCAAGCAAGTTTCAAGTCTGTTCAAGTTGCTTTTCCTACTGTAGGCTACTGAAATAAATTTAATCAAATTGCTTCCTTGAAAACCAGACAAACTACAGTATGCTTTGGAAAATGGCCAGCAGTAATGTGAAGGATACTACAAGTTGAACTCATGCCAGTCCAACAATATAAAAAGTAGTGTTTGATTTAGTGGTGAACAAGCTATGCTGTATGCTAAGGAATGCCATTACTTCTGTTTTCAGATTGCTTACTTTCCACATACTATACACGACTTACCATGTCTAGTTAGATTTAGTTCATGCATATGCATAATACAATGTTAAGCATAATGCTGGTATGGTATTTGTGGGTGAGTAATGGTTTTCACTACATGCTAACACACACTCTCTGAAAAGCTTGGAATGATTCAGTAGCTGACAAAAGCAGTCTGATTCAGTGCTAGATTGCACGCCAGCAAGATAAACATTCAAGATATCACACAAACACAGTAAAATCCTGAGTGATAATTTAGCTCTGATGGTGTACAAATGTAACCAAATGAGTCAGTTTGGTTATATTTGCACACTCTCTGAGTTATAAATCACTAAATTGTCTGTTTAGTGTGTAGGGAATGTTGACTGTTAAGCAATATTGCACAAGGGAAATGGGTGAAACTGGGAATGGCAGGGTAGGTCTGAGGCAGTTTTAGGTGGTTCCATGCTGGGACAATAGAGTAGCACTTGTGAATATATGACACAGACAGCGTGGGAGTAAATTACCGTCACTGTAAGAGTGGTAATCTTCTGTGTTCGGCCAAGGGAGGAGAAGAGAAGAAAGCAGGAGATAGATAAAATCGCACCATAGGTCACTCAAGTCGACAAACCAGCCTGTCAGCGCACTCGCACACGGACACTCCTCATAATGAACATGGTCTCTGCTGTTGACAGAATCTGAACTGCATGCTAGTTGAGAGCATTTATGAGCTCTGCACTTCAAGCTGGGTGAAAGTCTACGTTTACAGTCTTGGTTTATAATGTCTTTTATAAGCCACGCCAAGAAAACGTTTACCCAATTTGGCGTAGGGTTATTTAAGGTTAAGAAAACAAACATTGCTACAGACATATAGAGGTATAAGCAGTGACCCTGATATATTTTTGAATTATAAAGTAGAGATTGTTTTTGTGTGGTTAAAACAAAACGTTTTTTGTTAAAAGGTTAAATCACTATATTCTGATAGTAATCATTGCTACAGTGTTTATTCCGCAACAGTCGTCTCCCTGCTCTTTAATAAACAGAAAATACATGTTCAGGTAGGTGACAAATTACCAGGCAATCAGGAGAGAGTAGCTATTTATGAGCTATAGTTTATAGTGTCCCAGTTCCAATTTTGTCTGCTAATTTCGGCATACCACTTTGAAAAGTGGCATACCACTTTGAAAAGTGTTATATATACCACTTTTTGTAGAGAATGTAGAGAGTGGTCTTTGGCACATGCCAAAGACCACTTTTGGAGCTCGCCCCTCATGGAGGTCTTTGTGTCATCACTTATAATTCCACTTGTTTAATCAGTATCCTGACTGAGTTCTCTATCCCAGTTCCATTTACAGTTCCATTTTGTGAAAATGCATTTTCTGTATAATAAAAAGCTGGAGAGACATGGAGACTCTGCTCTATAGCAATGAGTACTATCACAATATAGAGCTTTTTAACACTTATTTTAACCAAAGAAAATGACTTACACTAACTTTTAGAGCAATCTTAGTAATGCATCATGTGTCTGACCTGCAAGGCCTCCTGGATGTTCCCATTGTAATCGATGATCTCTGTGGCCCCTTGGTCTCCTTTCTGCCCAGCGGTGCCCTGGAGATGGATGGCATTAAGAGACAAATTATTTTAAACACATCACGTCTGCTTTAATCATAACTCTATGGCTTTCTATGCTGCCAAAAACAAGAAACTAGACTTTGTTTGTTCTCATTCTATCCCTCACTAATGACATCATGTGTCTTTAGGTGCAATGGCCTGGGTTGTTGCCCCTCTTACTATTGGTTGATTGTAGTAATGAATGATGATGTAGGAATGAACAACTCAAACCCTTTATATATTTTGTTGACCAAGATCCCCAGCAGTCTCTCCTTGGCCATGCCTCCTTGTATCCTTGTATCCTCGCTACACTCAATCTCTTTGCCAGAAATAGCCGAACTACAGTCTTATGTGGTTTCCAAAATGTAATTGTACTTAATTCATTGTGAAGTGTGATTGTGTTAGCCTGGCTAATAACCCATGATTGTGTGCCTCAAAAGGCAACACATTAAAGGAGTGATTAAAAGAATGAAAGAGCCCCCTTGTGGCGGCATTAAAAGTTGCAGCCAGTTGCATCTGGCCTGCTGTGTTAGTTCAGGTAATTTTAAGTTAGATTTTATTCATGTGTCGAAGCCACGTCATCTACAGTAGGTGTCTCTACTAAATACGTTAGTTTTTAACTGAACAGTCAACAGAAAGAAAAAATAAGTTATAAAGTCAAATTGAGTCGATATGCATCAGCATGCAATTTATGTGAGCAAAAAAAACAATGCTCTGCAAACTGGTCTAAGAGAAGCTGTTGATTGATACTCTTGTTGTTGTTAATGATGATAGTCTGCACTGAAGAGATTTGTTTACTCAGGCTTTTGGCAATTCATTTGTTTGTTTATTTTTTCCTGTATTGTAAATAAATTCAAGTTATTATTATAATTGTACTACAGTATGTCCATAGCTTACCTTGAGGCCCATGGGGCCCAAATCTCCCTTACCCCCAGTCTCTCCCTGGATCACGGTACAAAAATAAATAAAAAAAGTCAAACATCATCAGACATAATTACCAGTAAGACACTTGATGGCGAGAAGCGACCTCGCCATATAGGGCCCTATAGGGCGAGGTCGCTTGCATGCATCCGCCTCATTGACGGCAGACTGCTGGGCGAGGGGGGGTTAGATCAACATATGGAATTAATTATGTACTGGCCATTTAAGGAGCATGTCTTGAGTGTACAGGGTTTGATGAGGTCAGATCAACATGTGGAATGTCAGAACAGGTCAGCTTGTGGCGATTAGCTGTGCGTCGCCACGCACGCCCATTTGTGCCGTCAGTTCACTCCAGACTGATACGTTCTTTTTATGCCCTGACGTCACGCACCTGGCAGCCGCGGAGGCTGGAGGTGTTTTGTTTGCAACTCGTAGTTACGGTTGTTTAGCCAGTAACCCTTTAAGTTTATGAATCGTTGTGCACTCGGAGCGTTATCGTTTTGGATATACATTGTGGAGAGGATCACACAGAGGAGGACTTCCCGGCGATCGTTTGGATCGGGCACCTTGGAACAGTGGGGATTTAACACCACACTTGTACGTCAGTGAGTAACAAACGAAGAGACACAACAGAACAGCTGAGGGGTTCGGGGTTACAACCTAACGGATACCGTGCGGGTACAGGAAACATACTGTCGGGTTTTGCGTTTGTGCACGGGATATACGAAGGGAACTGATTACTGAACTGAACTGTGGTGAACTTATGTGCGTGGAACATTTCAATATATACAACTTATTAACTGCAATCTACCGTGTCTGTGTTTATTGTGTCTACAGGGTGTGCAGTGTGGTGCGGACCACATTAATCTGCACAGCCTTATGCAACGGTTTACCCTCTTAACTAACATTTTGTCAGGATACAACTGCCTGGCTGGCACCCCAGATCCATGATCTATAACAAACCGTTACAAGCTCCATACAGTATATGGAGATCTAAGGGTGGTAGCGGTGACATTCTCTTGAGTGTACAGGGTTTGATCAGGGCCCAGGTAGGGCCGGGACTTATTTTTCAGGCCTGTTGAGAACTCGCCGGCTGCCGAGCGCGGCTGCACTAATAACTTTGGGGCAGGCCAGTCTAGAGTTTAAATGGACACTTTAGATAGGTATCAGTCGGGGACAGGTATCCGCCGAGGAAGGATGGATAGGGAAGGATCAACATGATCAACAGAACAGGTTCTGACATATATCCTTATGGAGATACTTGTACTGTTACTTATACATAGGAGATGCTTTGATTACCTTTGAACCTTTGAAGCCAGGCATGCCAGCCTCGCCTTGAAATCCCTGCAATTGGTAAGAAACTACAGTGAGCAAAAAGAGATGCATACACGTACATACATTCTGAACACAATAAACACGTGGAATAGAGCACCGAAGTCTGACGTCAATATCGGTAGAGGGCGAAAATCCACAGGTTCATGTACTTTTTATTTGCATTGTAATCCCCATAGGGGGATTTTAGGTATCTCGCTGTCTCTCGATTTTAAATCTCCTCATATAAGAACTGTGTTTGAAAAATGTCATCCCGGCAGCTTCACTCATATGGATATGAAGAATCAACTGACTGAGAGAAAACGCTAATGTTACTGCTACTGAATTAGTTACATTTTCGCTAGAAGCAGACTGTATCATATATGAGTGACTGAATGTTGCAAACGATAAAGAGACACCTTCCTGACAATAATTATTTATGTATTTTTTGACCACGACGCTTATAGTAGACGATATTAAGATCACCCCATTTTATTCTCCATAGAGAAATTACTTCCGCGAACCAGGGGAATCGAAGGGATGAGCGAGTTACGTCAGGACTTCGGTGCTCTATACCCATGGCTTCAAACTTCACTCAACAAAATAAATACATTGTTTTTATTTAGGATAGAGAGGATAGAGTAGAGACAGGAAACTGAGCAAGGGCAGAGAGGGTGAAACACCGGTCTCCACAAAGGAATCGAACAGGGATCGTTGCAATTATGTGGTCAACGCACAATCCACTTAGCAACTGGCGCGGCCCTCCATTCATTTTCAACGCATCATTTCGCAGAGGAAATAACACCAACTTCTCTTATTCTGCCCTTAAGAGCAGCATGTTTAGTTTCAATCTCCCACAAAAGAAGAAGAAGGGGGAAAAAAAGACGTGCGTTCCATGTGCAATTACCACAGGGAAAATGGAGGAATTGTTTATTTGAAATGTGATGGTTAAATGGTGATGGTTATTCCTTCAGGGGTTCCCACAGGATATGAAAAGGCCATACAGATCGTCTCGGTTTAGACTGCAGATTAAGCCACCTGTCAGGTCAGCGCCACTTATAAACAATGGTTAAGCTCATTCATATCATGTTCAGTCTGTTTGCACTCTGGGGAATGCCCTATAACACTTTATTGCACATAATGGGTATTTGTCTTTCAGCGCAAAGGGCCGAATACTTGATGAATGCTTCGGAATCACATTCTACTCTGCCCATACTCACTGAGTTGGAGTTTGTTCCCACTTTCAGTATGTGTTTGTGTGTAGAGACGGATGGGAAATAATATGAAAGGACAGCTGTGATCATTCAAAGTAGTCTTTGACAATGTACAAATAAAATGATGTTTTCTCTCTTCTTCTTTTTCCCCCTTTTTCAACCATTCGACCCAACAGTCAAATGGTACCACAGACCACATAGGCTCTTAATGCCCGACAGCAAATCCCAGGTTTAATTCCCAGCCGGATGCTTTTGCTGCATCACATCACTCCCCTACTGTCTCTCCGTGTCCTGTCTCTCTACAATGATTATTGAATAAAGGCTAGAAAAGCCCCCCAAAAATACAGTATACTGTAACAGGAAACATTATGAAAACACACACACACACACACACACACACACACCTTAGGGCCAACTGGTCCGATGTCTCCTCGTTCACCCTTGCCTGTTAGCCCACGATCTCCTCTTTCACCCTATGGAGAAAGAAACCACCAAATTAACCAAATATATCTTTTGTTTAATCAGGTGACTTTGTAGCCAGTGATTCAAGATACATTTTGAACCACTTGATGCATAATTGTCAAGGCTTAGACCACTTGACGAATAAGTATAGTCAAGGCCTTAGACTACGTCAGATGAATTCAAATTATATGGTTCAGATGTGTCTGTGGAAGCTGCTGCTCTACAATCCACCATCCATTAATTCAGGATGCATGAAATTTCATGCATCCCAATTAATATCGGATCGCTAAATGTGTTATTGCTCAGATTGACCAATCATTCTTGGAACGACACCTTATTGAATTGTGATTCTGAAAACTGAATTTCTGTTAAATCAGGCTTTTCACTGCACCTTTTCAGCTCATGTTTGGAAAAGGTAGGCCTAGGTTACCCCTATGAGTAATGGTGAATCATTAGTGCACTAAAACTTCTGAACAGACTATATTCATATCAATATGTCTGGGTCCCCACCTACTCACTCAGGGTTGACGTGTCACACCTGTAGTGATGGGAGGGCCACCAAAATGTGGTGTTTTGATTGGGTAATGGGGGCACTCCCTTATTATAAGTTATATTATATTATAAGTACAAACTTGTGTGTATGTTCACATGACCTGATGAAGATCAAATAGATCGAAACGTTGTCAGTATTTAAATAAAGAACGTCTTGCTATTACCTGTGGTGTGCGGGCTCCATCCAATCTACTAATGGTGAATCCTTCCCAGAAATAAAAAGGCTATGGTGAATGTGATGACTCGTATAGCATTATGAATAGAAAAGAAAAAGGCTTATTCACCAGATTAGAGAAAATTGTCATTCATTCATATTATGTGAAACCTTTGTAGTAAGACACTTCCCCAGACGACAGACAGTGCAGTTGCAGACAAGATTGAAAGTCTGAAAACCGTGAATTGGCTAAAAGAGGCCAGTAGAGGGGGGTGTGGTACAGCTTACTGCGATCCAGACCTTCCATCACTGCTCTGACGCACTGAACTAACTTGAACTATAGCATCAATGACCACTGACCAGAGTTGTCTCATCAGTTCTGCATCTGTTTTCTTTTGTAAATTCTTTCAAGTAGTCAGTGACATTCTGTGGTGGATAACAGTGACCACAGATCACAAATTGAAAAATGAATGAACTAGGAGAGGATACATCATTTTAACAAAAGACATGCTTTGAATGGCATCATGCCGTTGCATATGACAGATGAGATAAACAAACAATGAAGAGCAGGAAGAACGAACACCGTGACCTTTCGATTGGTGAACACATTGGTGTGATCAGACGAGGCCAACGATATTAAAACGATTTCTTATTCTCCTAAACTCTGGTAAAAGACAGACAAAGTGGACAAAGCCTGACAGCAAATGTATGTACTCCAAAGGTTTATGCTACTGTATTTTTGGGTATGCTATGCTACTATGCATAGTGTTGGACTCCAGTAGGTTCAGAAGCATACAGTACAATACTATGCTACTATGCATAGTAGCATACAGAAGCATACAGTACATTACCCAATGCTTCAGACCATGAACGCATAGAGTTGGACTCCACTAGGTTCAGAAGCATACAGTGCATTACACAATGCTTTAGACCATGAACAATGCAATTGAACATTTTTTAATGTTCAGTCTAAATTACCCTGCCAGCATTTCCAGAGTGCGGCCATCAGACAAAGAGGCCAAAGATGATGAGATGATTTCCCTCCATCATCATCACCACCAAGTAATGCCACCAAACAGTCTGTGCCAGTTTCAGGTTACATACATTAACCACTTCAGCACTATATACATTTCGACCATTTGAAAATAGCAGATAAGCTCAGAATCCGTAGCGGCTATTTTCTAAAGATTTTGCACACATTTTGAACTTGTGAAACAAATGGGGCAGTATGATGCCGATACTTTTGTACTTTTACTCAAGTACAGTACATTTTTAATACAGGACTTCTCCTTGTAACAGGGTACATCTACATTGCAGTATTTATACTTTTCGTTAAGTAAAACAATGTAATAGTTTTTCCACCACTGTCGACTTGATACTAAAAAGTGTTCTGAAGAGAGTAGGAGTACCCAGACTCATCATTACAAACCCTGACTCTTCATATACACCAGTGTTTCTTAAAGTGGGGTCCTAGTGTAAACCACTTTAAACCTACTGTATATAAAATAGCAGATCTATGGCGATGCAATGGCTTGTGAGCTTGTAGTTCTGCCATTTTCAAAACATCTCGAAAAAAATTGAAACGGTTGAACTATTTTTTTAAACAGTGATATGCACTGTACAACACTGTTGTTGTACATGCATGTACAACAGTACTTGTACAACACTGCTTTTAAATGCAGCATAGGACTGTTGATGATTCACAGAAACCTACCTTGGTTCCTGGGAGCCCTGGAAGCCCGGGTTCTCCCTGGGGACCCAAGAATCCGGGCTCGCCCTGAAATTAACAGCAGAATAAGTATCACTTACAGTACTATACCACAGGCAGTACGTGGTGTAATGCTGCGCCCCCAACCCCCTCCCCACAGGCAGTGTGTGGTGCAATACTGTGCCTGCCCCCCCGCGGTGAGCACTGAACACATATGCAAGATGCATGGACGGATACACAAACACAAGCATGCAAATACTGATTTCACCAGTGCAGTATGAGTATGGGTGCTTACACACGCACTCAAGCACGCTTTCATGCGCACACACACACACACACACACACACACACACACACACACACACACACACACACACACACACACACACACACACACACACACACACACACACACACACACACACACACACACACACACACACAGAGAACATTTCCCTGTTCGCTTATGTTCTGGTTTCACATTATTGCAATAACCTCTCCTTCATGGCATGACTCCTCTCAGATGTATTTGAGCTTATATAGTCCCTTGTTAAAGCGTAACCGCCATGCAGAGAAGTGATTACATTAAAATGGGTACCAAAGCCAACTGCTACTGCACATCTGATCAAGTCCTCACATTTTGAGTAACGAAGCATTTTCCACTTTCGCAGAACAGTTGCGGATTGGTGAGCCTCGTTGTAATGGCAAATTTAATTTACAGGGAGTCCAATTCTGGTGCTGACTTCTAAATTGGGATATCTTTCAACAACTTGTGCAAACCAGTTCCCACATACATTTGAAACCGTTTAAAGACGTTTGCATCGCCAGTGGACACTTGCCTCTAAAGCTTTGATTGAATAACCAGGTGAAATGTAGACTAAAGGCTAGGTGACCTCAGAACTTGTGAGTTCTATTGTTAGCAACACATTGTTAGAGCCCATCAAGCATTCCGTCCTTTTAAGTAAAAACAGGGGTATATAAAAAGATAGTTTTGGGTTTGCCTTTGGGTAAGGCCAACAGGTTACAAGCATAACTTATACAAAGTGGGCACAAGCAAAACAAAGACCAAAACAGTAACAAGCATCATCTCATCATGCCTGCATTCAAACATTGTATATCAAGCCAACAGTATAATGTATATTACGGTATTTGCCATGGATCTAATTGAAGGCAGTGAAATATATTTCTCTCTTGCTTTTGGTTTAACAGAAGACACGTTTGCTACACACGTCAAAAATACAAAGTCCATTTTTAGGAATTCTTGAATGACGCAAAAGACCTTCTCCTTAACGAGCAAGTCTTTTTTTAAAGTATTCTGCCCTGATAAAACTCCTTAAGATGATGTCAACCTAACAGGAAGGGGATTGCGGGCATAGGCACGGGTGTAACACTCCAAATTCATCAGAGCACTTTCACTACATCGCAGATTCGCAGGCCTCTATTTTATTCCATTTCAAACCTCCTTAGGTTTTAGAAGATGTTTTAGCTTAGAAGCACACATGCACTATCCTGCCCCCTGGATCAATCTAACTATATATTCTGTGTTATTCACATGGGTGATAGCACAGGTATGTGTTTCACACATATACACATTTTTATCTCTAACCATCTCTGGCTGAGCATCTATATGTTCTCCCAAACAGTAGGAAACACACAGCAAACAAGCAGCATTATACTTATGTGAAACCTAACTTTGGGTTAATTGGAAGTATAGGTGAGGAATGACTGGTATACAGTACATTAGATATGGACTGAAGCGGGAAGACAAGACTGGAGGAGGAGAATTGCGGGGAGTCCTTTGCGATGAAAACAGCCACAACATTTACCTTAATCCCCGGTAGTCCGGGCAGCCCTGGAAGTCCTGGCTCTCCCTATACACAGGAAAAGTGTAACACGTTACAGCCGAGCTGAGCCGAGCTGAGCCAAATAAAGACTTGCTCCTACACTCTAGGGCCTTACTCAGCACACTCTGTTCTCTGTTCACCTGTGCGTAGAGTGCTATCGTGAATGTTAAACGTGCCGAAGGATGGCATGATGCCTATTAGTTTATTCTAATAGCCAATAGCCATTCACTTGAGGTCATTGCTAGCAGCAGGTACTGCACATGCACTTTCGTGACAAACTCATGCAGCCATAGCGCAACAGGGCTATTAGTGTTGGGTACAGGGGACTATGAGGCGCGTTTATAATACCCCTACTATAATTTTGTTGTTACATGTAAGTTCAGGCCTGGATACCGTGGATTCAAATGTCCAAAAAGCTCCTTTCGGTGGGAGTTGCTGTGATTTTCAGGTGATTAGAGTTTGGCAGTGGGTGAAGTTGAGGGCCAAGACGTTTCTCAATTACCAAGTTCAGGTCATGGAGAATTCTAAACTCCCGTTGCATCAAAGTGTGACTACTGTACAGTTATTTGATTCGGCTCTGGGAAAAGAGAAGCAATATGTCCCTCAGGGGGGGTGGGGGGGGGGGGGGCTTTCGCAGAGAATTTCCAAAATAAAACTTCTGACTCTGGGATAATATAATGCTCTATTAAGAACTTTATTCAAGGCATATGCAAAGAAAGATTTAGCACACCACCAGAGGAGACTGATCAACTGTAACTGGCACTCAGGAGCCCAGTGTGATGGCAGTAAATCTCAATGATGGCTCATGAGTGGCAAAACCCAGCAAAAAATATCTCATGTACTACTGCTTCAAAAATCCTTACTGAATGTCACTCAGTCGTTGCATTGACGGAGATCAATACCGTGATTGTTTTGACGGCCAGTATAATGGGAAGTATAAAATTGTATAAGAGCATCAGAGCAAAGAGAATGACTACGGTATACAATGAGAGAAATTAAGTAAAACTATGTCGTGTCATTCAGGCCAGAAATGTCCTTTGCAGCAGTGCAGAAAAAAGGCATCTGTCTCCCTTCTGGCCCTCCTGTCTCTATGAAGCCTTTTCCTCAGAGGATGAGAAACTGGGTGAATTAATGAGGTGCAGCACTTGGGATTAAACAGTGTAATTAGGCTGGGTGCTGGTTTGCTGGGTGCAAGTTTTGGTAAGAGGGCAGCTAATACAATAGCTCTTGTGTTTCATGTTCGGTTTTGATGGGCTATGATCAGGGCCGCTTCGAAGGCTCCAGGCGTACATAGCGAGATTAATATAATATCGCCCCCCCTCTCCCTGCACGTGCATGTAGCGCGTGCGGACCACTCATTGAAAACCACTGATGTAGGTGAATGCAAACTTGCAAAGAGTGTGTGCAGGTGTACTGTGTACACTAAAAGTATCAGTAGTTCAAAAATATATCTTTTTTTAGGGCTGCCCAACGTCGCCCCCTAAGGACCTGACACCCCAGGCGGCTGTGTGCCTCGCTTGCCATTCTGGCCGGGGCTGGTAATGATTTTAGCCACCTCAGATGTCTTCAGCAATATATTATTTCGATTTCCTATACTGTGGCTCCAGAAGCAAGTCAAAATCAAATGTATTAAAGAGAGAAACCAAGATAAATATGACAACAATCAATGCAAACACCCAAAAGTCAGTAGGTTGCAAAACCCAGTATACAATAACCGGGTGGTAGTAAAATGATGATGAATGCAACGTACAGTATCAGGAGAAGTGTTAGTAAGGGCCTTACGCCTGTTCAATACAGGTGTCAGGCCAAAACATACAGTACTGTATAACACATATCTTAACAATGTGAAGTCATGGGGATTAATCAGTGGTGTAAAGTAATTAAGTACTTTTACTCAAGTACTGTAGGCTACTTAAGTACAATTTTGAGTTTTTTGTACTTTATTGGAGTATTTCCAATTTTCTGTATTTTACTTCTAGATCTCAGATGCAAATAATTATACTTTTACTCCACTACAATTATTTGAAAACGTTTGTTAGTAGTTACTTTTTTTTTATTTTTTTTTATAATTTATTATTATTGCAAGCTCACAATGAGCATTAGTTGCAGTATTGATAGCAATTGATTTTGCTTAACTTACTTACTTTGCTTAACTACTACTACGTACTACTACTACTACTACTACTTACTTTTTCCACTACTGGGATTACTCAATGTCTGATTTGAACCAGACAATTATCTGTTGTTCCAAAACGGTTTCTATTGTGTGACCTTGGTACAAAACAGATGATTCTAAGTCACACTCAATGTTTGTACTGTTTGGCTAAATCTACATAATATGTGACAATATGGCATTCCTAGTGATGACTGAAATGGTCATGATGAAATTGAGTTGAGTTCTACTCCCATACCCCCTACTGACACAACAGAAACAACTGAACAAACAATATTTTTACATTTCTGTACTGTAACTATATACTATAAGTTATGTGCTGCAGTGGATAGTGTCATGAATTGTTCAAAACATAAACTTAGTATATAACATAACTAGTCCTTATGGGGCTAGTTTTACACGTTCAGTGTTGAATACTCAAGGTTTTGCAGCTGTCTACAGCTCAATGTATAGCAATACTATTACCGTTACTGAAACATTACTTATTCATAAGAAGTCTACACAATTAGAGAATGTATGTATAATAATTGTTATTTTGATCAACGTTTGCCTGCCTATGGTACCAGTTTTGGGTCTGAGAGGCTAAATCTCATCAAATAGTGGTCCGTGGCTCAAATGCCCAATAAATAATGGTCCTTGATACAAAGAGGGTTGGAAAACCAGTGGTGTAAAGTATGGGGATTACCTTATGCCCACCACGCCCAGGCTCTCCAGGTTCACCCTGCAGACACAATATTATTATTATTATTATATTATGCCCACCACGCCCAGGCTCTCCAGGTTCACCCTGCAGACACAATATTTCATACAATATTTAAAGAAGAAAGGCAGAAAAGATGGCGGTCGTATCATCAAACAAGTTCCATTAGAACTCACCTTAATGCCCGCTGCAGAGGAGCCTGCATCTCCCTATGGGAAGATAATGTACACGTTGAATTAATACAATCCACTACTTTGAGAGATGGAAAACAGAAATGATTATACTAACTAGACCAACAGGAACAAAGAAAAGGCATCAGTTACATAATACATACACTGGCAGAGTTGTGTGTGTGTGTGTGTGTGTGTGTGTGTGTGTGTGTGTGTGTGTGTGTGTGTGTGTGTGTGTGTGTGTGTGCATGTGCGCGTGCGTGTGTGTGCATGTGCTCACAATTTTAGCATAGTCCTTCCCGGCTATATGAAATAGCAGAAGAACCCGCCCCTCCCGGGTATATGAGAATAAAAATAGAACGGAAACGATAATGCGCAGCACGAAACATCATCAACATTACTTCGCGTGTTTCTTTTCTTGTTGTATTGTTTTCAATACTGCATGGATTTATCATTTAACGTGTTTGGGACATCTCTGTGATCTGTCTTTATAAGGCATTCCTGCAGATCATGGGAAAATAATGGGAAAATAACAGTTGTATAAGAGCAACAAGAAATCATATTTTAAATCATATTTGTCCCGACAGACAAAAGGTCAATGACGCTCGCGTGAATGACGCATGCGTCAGTGGCATGCGTCATGTGACGACAGTTGTTCACCATAATAGTCGCCACATTATTAATAGTTTGAACCACACTCTAACAACTTAATTATTTGTATGTCAATTTGGACAGAAATGACAAACACTTTCATTTAAATTCCCAGGCTAATTTTGTTCCCAGTCTCCGCCTAGTGTAAAGATAATTGACCAAATTAATCAACAATCAGCTTCCTAGTGGATATACACCTTTATATAGTTTGTTCTCTTTCACAACAAACACAACATTTTGGGGTGCGCACGAAGATCCGACACACCAAAGGTCCGAAGCGCGGGGACATGCTCCCGTGCTTGTGGTTATGGTTAGGTTAGGGATTGAGGTTTCGGATCAATAGTATGTCGGAACTAAAGCCTGTACCCAACATTTTCATGTCAAGGACCCCAGATTGACATTGGGTGCATATCTCCATTTGAAAATATTTTGTTACAGCGAGCCCAATAGGGTCTCCCCCTCACAAAATATTTGTGAAGATTTGTCCAAAGTTTAAAAAAGAAATCTACAAGCTGCCACGCCTTGTGAGCTGGTTTATCGTCAATTTTCAAATAGCTGAAAAGTAGCTGAAAGCTTTTGTGTTAGAAATGTTCCTCATTTTGCTGGGGACCCCCTGGAGCCCCACTGGAAGCTATTCAACTGCACATAAGAGGTGAATAAATCGATAGTGAGCACACAAGAAAGCCCATCGCGATCAGACAATGTCTCTGGTGCAGCGTTTTCTTCTCTTTATCGTGCTGTATCTTTACTGAATGTTTACACTTGGTTGTACTTAGCTATGCCTTAACAGAGTTTGCCATCTACAACAGAGAATTCCAGCCATATTACTACTGCACTGTACAGTTAAAAACTAGGCATAAAACAGGGGGCCAAAGAGCATAATTATGGGTAGTTGGTGGGAAAAGGGAGTATAGGGGGAGAGAACGAGGCCGGGGTCTGGAGCTCTGGTGCTGATTCTGTGGTTACAGTACGCATACGCCTCACGCTCAGAAGTTGCTGCAGGAATGCCTCCTGCCCTCAGTCTTTTATGGGAGTCATTATGATGCACAGCACACAAGGCATGTTTAATTGCCGCATTTTCTTTTCTTTTCTTTTTTTCAGACAATAAAACTGCATTACTGTTTACAGCTGGGCTTCGTGGAATGCTCAAATGCGCCGCCAAGCTCCCCTGGGGGCTGGTCGTTCTCCTGTTTTTTATATGGACATTTTCACAAGTTAACGCTAGCTTGTTACATCTTTAATTCAGGGTACACATATGATCCGAGAGGACGGACATCTACTGTAGGGATGGATTATCTGCGAAACAGGTTCCCGACCTGATCAAAATGTTGATGAGTGTTAATTTAGACGCCATTTTTACACTTTCAGAGTTAAATTAACACTCCTGTTCTGTTCTGTAGAGAAGCCATTGTGTAAAAACAAAAATATTGTTTTGCTTGAGCCCTGGGAGACAAATATCATATTGTGGTTGACAGAGGAATTGTGATAAAAACAGGAAACTATACACATGCCCTCCAATATTCAGGCCTCTCTTTCGTCTTGATAGAATAATGTATTGTTTTAACAACACAAACATCAAAGTCGGAGCTGGTGTACACCTGTAAGCTTCCTGGCAGGGATGCATATGTAACCATGCTTCACATCTGCACTGAATTGGTAAGGTCTACAAGAAAGGAAAGAGAAACAAAACAAAGCAAAATCCTGCCTAAAACCTGCTCTCCAAACTTGTGCTTCAAATCAGTAATAAGGTCTAGTCCTCCTCATTATTAATCCGTTGCAGGCCGGATTTAAATTAATGTCAATTTCACGGCTAGAGCACCAATTTATACTGAAGATAGCGTGCCTGCTTTCTTGTCCTGTAACCTGTTGTCACTTGTCACCTATGAAACATGGTGCTAAGCTCTTCTATCGACAGGCCTCTGTTGCAATCCTGGTATCCCTATTGTGGACAAGCCATTATTATTGGTGAGTTTTTGAAAAAGTTTGAAAAAATAAATAAAAGAAAAAATTGCCGAGACCTATTATGTTCAAGGTGACAGATCTACAAGCTCATAACACGTGATGTGGCACGACATGACACAGTTGAATGACTATATGTTTAATGCTTAAAAGTGGTTATTCACTGTTCAAAAGGATATGCCATTCTTAGATCATAATTATGTCACACAGGGAAACTAAAGCCCCTCAAGCATGACCCATCCATGTGAAAATGAGTGTCAGGATGCTACACAGCACAACACTTCCCTGCATTGCTCCAAATGGCTTAACACCAGCGACATGATCTGCTGTGGCACAGCTGTGGCACCAAGCCTGACACGTCTTTTGCTGCCTTTATTGATAGTTCACAGTGTAGAGAGACAGGAAACAGGGAGAAGTCGGGGAGAAAAGACCCGCTGTGGCTGGGAATCGAACCCGGGACTTGTTCAGCCTGAATTGTCATTTGGTTTCACTCAATTCTTCAGAACATGTTTTTAATGGGCGTGGCTGACGATTCAGGGGCTGGAGCCATGCTAGCCAGGCGTCAGCCTGTGGTAACGCTCGACCTATCAGTACCCCAACCCAGGGTTGCGTTCTAGGTAATCAACCCTAACTGGAAAACTATGTAAGTAACCGAGATGGAAAAAGCGTGTGAGTTTTGGGGGGGAGGGAATGAGGCATTCTGTAGCATTGGAGTGAAGTGTCCCTATTGGGCCAATTACCATGTTCAGGCTACAGCCATACCATTTAACCACATCGCATAGCAGGGGACCATACTATCAATACAGCACTTCATTATAGGCGCCCATAGCACTTGCTGACTGTGAAAAAGGGATGAATATTGGCACTAAAATAAAAGATTTCATAATGTAGACCAATTTAGGCGACATTGAAAGCTGCGGTGCCAGATACAGTAAGTACTGTACGACTGAGGTGGACTAATCAGCAAATGATGAAGACCAGGCCACATCGTGAGACAAATCTACGACCATTAAATTTCCCAACATGGCCAGCAAAAGATGGGCTCAAGTAATTCCCCACATTAAGGCCATTAGAAAAACTGACCCATTTGGGGGGGCCTTGGCTCAAGTCTTGACCTCAGTTTTGCTCTAATGAATAAGTTGCGTAGCCCGGGCCAACAGCTGAACTGTTGCCAGGTGCCAGACTGGACCCCAGGACTCAAGAGATGTTCTAACCAGTAAGTAACCACTGTGCCACTCCTGTCAATGCCAACTTTCTCACAGCCACAAAATGTACCACCACCAATTAAAGCGTTTGCATGCTTTCACTTCTTCAGACCCAAAAGGAATTTTCCCACCTCTAATGCCTGACAACTTTAGTTGAACAAGTTCGGTCGCAGCTCATTTCACACCTTGTTAAATATTTATGCACATTACACTAACAGTAATTGCTTTAAGGAGCTAAACTCTTACGAGTAAACGGAGAAAAACATTTCTTTCATATTGGATCTTGCGATAGACGCTCAAGGGCTAGAAAGGTTGTTCTTTAATTACCCTTTACGTTTGTCAAATAGAAACACCCTTTTATATAAATGTTTGTAATATAAATCTGTTCTGTTGAAATGTGTCCTCATGTATGAGGTCTGGTAGTTCTCTCAGCCGAAACAACACCCTTTACATTTTCAGAGTAACAGGGAGAGGTGTTATGATTGAGTGCTGGATTGGTACAGTATAATTATGTGCCAAGCAAAGCCATCGATATAGGATCTGGATTGTGTGCGTGCGCGCGTGTGTGTGTGTGTGTGTGTGTGTGTGTGTGTGTGTGTGTGTGTGTGTGTGCGCACGCACTTGTGCGCGCGACCGTGCGTGCGTGTGCGCAATTGGTTATGCTTTTGTGGACATGCATGAGTGTCTATGTGAATGAAGCAGAGTTATGTGTCATCTTGTCTCTTGTACACTCCACAGATCCTGCTGTCAAAACAATCTCCCTTTGTATAATGCAAAGCCCAGGCTGATTGCCAGCGTTGCCATCTCTCTGTCCCTGCAGATTCCAATACATATCCCCCAGGTCTCTCTGCTTGCCATGCTCAAGCTTTCACAGAATCACCTCTCAACCCATAATAGCACAGTTTCCCTGTGGTGTCTGCGCTGCGTATTGTTAACCTTGGCATCTTCGACATGGAAGAAACCCAACGATCTGCCTCGATCCTTCCCTCCCCATCCCTTTCTTTTTTTCCTCCTCCAATTTCTCCTCCTTACACTGAAACAATGGAGCATTGACAGGCATATTTGGAAGTGTAATCGGTCAGACCCCAAATTCTATTGTCCACTCCAAATGATGGCTGAAGCAGGCTTTGGTTTTGCGGGATGCCATTCATAGCTGATACTCACATGAGCTTTCGCTTCTGATGCTGCCGGAATCACGATAAATAAAAGCTTCTGTCAATGAAAGATTTCAGACACCCAGAATGTGTCCACACTGTGGACACACTGTGGACACATTCGGTCAGTACAGTATGTTCTGGGTGTCTGAAACCTACTCTGTGTGTGTGTGTGTGTGTGTGTGTGTGTGTGTGTGTGTGTGTGTGTGTGTGTGTGTGTGTGTGTGTGTGTGTGTGTGTGTCACTGTGCGTGCGTGCATGCGTGCGTGTGGTGAGTCAGTGAAAGACAGCAACGCAAAGATGCACACAAACTTTCACTCAGGACATTTTCTGGCACAGCTATTGAAGGCAGCTACCTGATAATCAATCAAGTCGTTGTATGCATGATTTGTTTCAGAAGCCTTTAGATATTCAGGAACAATGAGTTATGTCCAGAGTCTTTTGAAAAGCAATTACTCCCACCATATGTTCACCATTGTGTTCTATATAAAAAAATCAGCATTCATACTGTACATCCTCGCACCAAAAGTCTGGGTTGATAAGTCAATCCAATCCGTACCAGTGACAAAATACTACGCTATCATATCTGGTATATTTCGATATAAGTTCTCGACTCCTATATCTATTTCTGCAGTTCTGTCTTTTGTCATCAGGGAATGAATGAAAACACCGCTGGTTGGAGTGACAGAAGAAGTAGAAGAACTACTTAAGTTTGATTTCCCATGGTACTCTATTCCGACATTCTCCCCCTGCAGAGAAATGCCGTCACCTTCTCACTTTTACAGCGCAAAGGTCACGCAGATCAAAGTCGAAGGTGGAGCAGAGACGTTTTATCGGCCCTCTGCTTCCTACTCGTTCACTCCTTTTCCACAGATGTGTGATATATCTAGCATCTGTTTCCTTCCTGTCTTTCTTGGCAGCGCTGTTGAGCAGCCTTTTGAAAAAAACTAAACTGGAGTAACTCATAATGTGAGAAGTTATCAAAGTTGTTCTTCGCTAAGAGGAAATAAATTGACGGTGACACTTTGACTACCACCACCCCCTGATATACTGCCAGTGCATCAATAATATTTTGCTTCTATCACTAAACGTACTTTTCTCAGAGACGGAAACATAATAAGCTTAATGTAGACAATAGAGTACTTTTTCAAAGTATCATTTTGTGTGAAATCGAATGAATAATCCACATGGTAGAAGAATACTCTATTTGAACAAACGACAATGTCAAATGACACCCAGTAGAAATAAACTCACTGTCCTCTATGGCCCATGTTCAGTACCAACCCATAATTATTTTCAGAACCGAGGCTTTAACGACGTTACTCAAGAAATTAATTCATTCATTAAGGCAGAATGACAAATACTGTATAGGACAAATTGCTAATCCATCTCTGGCACTAATATCATTGTAGTAACGAAAAAGCCCTTTGGGGCAATAATGTGGATGTATGACTTGGGTTCTTGACAAGTCTAGCCAAATTCAGTTAGTCTTTGTTTGGAACAGATCACAAGTTGTCAAGTTGTCTCAATGATAAATGGTCCCAAAATAACAAAGGGATGAACGCAACCAGGAAATGCAGTGCAAGGCTTGCACGCTGATTAAATCCACATTATGTACAGAGGAGAGAGGACTCATCAAATCCGGGAATGCTTGCAGGGAATGCTTACAGATGAAGGCACCATTACAACAGCTACCGCTAAACAATTTACCACTCAGATGGCTAAACTCAAAAGCGTCATAAAGCTTTTGAGCCGATTCCAAGCCATAAATAAACAAAGAGGCAAAGTTGAATTCACATACCTTTTCACCCAAGTCACCCTTCAGCCCGTCTTCACCCAGATCACCCTGCAATACAAATCAAACAGAATAAGTCACATCAGTCTCTCGCAAAAACCTGTCAAGACACCAAACTGCATTGTTTGAGGAAGAGTTTTGAATTCAGCTTCCAGGGGAAACGAACATAAAAGGGAGCTAAATGTATACATTTGTAAAAGAAAGGAGACATTATGCATAATTGTCTTTTTTGGATCAACCTTAACCACTCTTAAAGAGGACTGTATAGAATCCTCACGTTTTACGGAGTGTAAAAAAGTAGTAAAATAACAGACCAATGTGAGGGTGGGCTATATTCCTCAGCCCAAGTGCGTGAAAGATTTCACGTAAATTGCACGCTGCGTTAATGATTTGAGGCTTTTTGTTCAAAACGGGCCAATCCTGCAAACTTTGTAAGACAATGTTAGCCAATTAGGATGGAATATGAAATATCAGACAGATCCGCTTTGAGCACATGACTATAGAGATACTGTGTAATTATTTGCGGGATTTTTGGGCAGAATCTGGAGGAGTAATATCCAAAAATGTGTTTTACAAAAGTTGGCCTCCTGGTGGTGCTATAAAAGGCCATTCTGGAGAATTTGGGGCAGAGGTTCATTGTTGGCATCCAGGGAGTGTGTGTGCAAAGTTTGGCATCGCCCGGTTTAACGGTGCTGGAGATTAGCTGGTAACAGACGGACACACACACACACACACACACACACACACACACACACACACACACACACACACACACGGACACACACACACACACACACACACACACACACACACACACACACACACACACACACGGACAGACGGAGCGCAAAACATCGGCCTGGTGGAGACAATTAACACTGCAGGATTTTCTGTAACTCACCCATGTAGCATAAATGAAATGCAATTACTGCAATATGTCTCATCTTTGCATTTTCTTTCACAGTCAAGAGATTCAGAACATAGAATATTTTGAATGTCAGTAAAAAAGGGTCAATCCGTTGTGCTAGCTATAGAGATGCTGAAAACGTATCACAGAATGCAGTTAACCTCTCCAATGAGGCCCATTCTGTGACTTGTGCCAATGCAGTACATTTGAGTCATCACCCTCTTCTCCAGCCTCCAACTTTGTGTGTGCGTGTTTGTGCATGCAGAGTTGGCTTTGTTGTACTTTGACCACTTTTTTCCATCTACACCAAACCTCTTGCCTCTTGCCATAAATAGCTGATCAACAAGCTCATAATTGTGATGAAACATTTACCTTTTCACCTCGCTCTCCCATCTCCCCCTGTTGTAAAAGAAAGCAGAGCGGTGAACACAGAGTTAAGCTGGTCAAGATAGTATCTTGGTTTTCAATACACGTTAAATTATAGAAACACTCAAGTTTCAGACTGTCTTTCCCTAGACAAACTGTTGGGTGTCAACTCTTTTTTTTTTTCAAAACAAACCTGACATGGTATAAACCAACAATGTACTGTACAATGATGATATTTAAGCGGTCAGCATGATTGCATGCAAAACTAAATGCTTGTGCATAGTCTGCCTGATCTAATAATTTTTTTTCATGGATGATGGACTGGTAGTGTTTTTGTGAACACAAGATGACTCATGCAAAAACATTAGTTCTCCCACTGCTCATGAGGATGAAAATGCAAGTCTGTCTCAAATAAAACTAAACAAAAAGAAAACGTGAAAAGAAAAAGCAAATGTTATGAAGGAAACAAAAGAATGACCACCAATGACTCGTCCAAAAAGCCAAGGCTGCCCACTTTTCGCGAGAAAAAGGCGAAAAAGTCCACATGGTTGAAAATCAGAACAAAAAAAAGATATGACTGCCATGAATTCTAAGGCAACAGACCGCGAAGGATGCAGTGTAACAAACCTTGGCGCCAGGGACACCATCCAATCCTGGGGTACCAACATCCCCCTATGGATAACGTGACATAAACACAGTAGCTTCATTCAGTGCACTTTCTACGTCATGTGAAGACCCACGAAGGGTCAGGGGGTAAAAAATAAAGCTTCAGGATTTAGATAACCTTAGAGGTCACTTCTGAATGATAACATTTTGGCTCACAGGACTGATGGAATTCAGCTGATGTCGAGACACCGGCTGATACCACCGATACCACTTTAAAAGAAAAAAGTAACCACATACATGTTTATCTACTGTGTGGTATGAATGAATAAATAAATTACAGAAGGGTCAAATTATATTGAAAAAATACAGAGTTCTGTAGATTGCATAGCATTGTAAACTGTGCCTTTCTTTCGTACTCTTTTGTTACAGTAAGATACGTTTACAGAATCCAATGTTATTCATTGGTTTGGTAGTTTCTGGCCGTGCATTTAATGGCTGTGCAAAGAAAAGTATATCTGAATGAGCACTAGTTCACAAGACGAGTTCCCGCCAACCCAGTGCCGTCGCTACCTATACGCACAATACGCACTGTGAGTGTGCCAAAAAGTGCCAAGCCGACCCTCAAAATAACAAATTTCTCTGAGGCTCTGCCGCGTAATAACAAGTGGCCGTGTGTGCGTCCTCACAAACAGCAAAAATAGCCGATCTGGATAAGGAAATAGCAGCGCTCTCGTCGTGAGGGGGGGCAGCACAAATATCCTACGAGTAGGGTAACCAAATGGTCAGCTATGTACCTGCGCCAACCTGACTAAAAGTTGCCTTATGTTTTGCCAAAACAATTAACCTTCTGACCTTTATAAATTCAACACCACACTAATCTTTGGGGGAAATGTGTTATTATTCCTAGACCCAGACAGATAATGATAGGGAAAACAGTTGGGGGTTCATGTAATTAAAAAAAGATTAATGTAACTCAGATGAATGTGTGTTCAACAGGGTCTCATTATAAAGGACTCCAGAACAGGCCATGTTTTGTTTTGAGTGATTCATCGAAAATATTCACAATAACATTTCAAACTTTTTGTTCTAATCATGGCGAAAAACAATCTCTCTGTTTTATGTTATGTTACAATGTTACAGAGTATAGGGAGTATCCATGCTACACATTAGTAAAAACTCGTAAAAAAAAATACATTCTGGAATTTTGTATCAACTATCAGCCTGCATATGGGAGTCATTGACATAATGATGAAATTATTGCCTTAATGATGATGGAATCTGATTAAAAACTCTGAGACTGACGAGGTCGGCATTAGCATTCATCCCTTTTGAGTGGATATCTCTGTCAGATTATTACAGGATCTGCCAGTCAACCTGCCACTGCCTGCCTATAACCCAAGGGCCTTTTCAACCAACTGCTTATGAGTTGAACTTTCTGCACGAGTGGTGCTCACATACCATAACCAATTCTGTTTTATAGCAGCATTGCACAGCATCGGCGTTCTGTTTCACGGACCCTGGCCAAGGTCCCGTTCCTTGCACAAGCACGGAATTAGGCCCTCAGCTTTTTGTTGTTAACAAAAGTGAACCCAGTATGGCTTTCAATATGAAATGAAATGTCTTTGCTCTGGTTCCCATTATGGACATGCCTCTCCTCTCGTAACTTCACGAATGCAGTTTGCACACTTGAGGTTATATGGAGATTTTCAAATCGTCTTCATTCGCTGTTCGTTTTTATTTTATTTTGTATCTAGTGTTTTTCCCCCTGTTGTGAAGTACGTACTTGCCCTTCATCTCCATCTGTTGGGAGAGTAAAAGTGTACTTTTGTTATTAATCGATTGGCGCAAAAAGCAGCTGAGTGTGCGAGCGGATTCACAGACAGCTCGTCCCGTATTACTTTGTGGTTGAAGTTAAATAGGATAGTGGTTTGAAATCATCACAACCCATGGCAGCACTCCCTTCATAAGAATACAGCAATATGTGACCAAAATAAAAAGACGTCATGAAAGCTCTGAGAAGTGAATTAATTTAAAATAATAAAGTGAAATAAATAATAAAGCTATTCGGTCTCTCCAACTGCTTTGAGGGGGGGGGGGGGGGGGGGGGGGAGTGTATACACTACACTACCTTAACAAATTACTTACTAATGATGGCATGGTGAAAGTTTGATTGACCAGTTACACTGTGAAATTATCATTGCAATTAATTAACTGCACTATAAACAAAATGTCAACATGTCTGTCTCTGTGAATGACCTCACCTTCAGTCCGTCAACACCTGGAGGGCCCAGTAAGCCCTGTGAACGAAACACACAAGCGTACATGTGGCATTACATTCAACACAAAATGCAATCTCGCTGGATTGGCCTTGAAAGCAAGGTATGGGAAAATGGTGTTTAGGGTCAAAAACTGTTTGTTAATCTTAGGTCTTTGCAGATAATAAATGTAACAGCCGAGTAAAGGTCAAGATTACTTTATTGTAAATGACTTCACAAAGACTGAGCGATACTCAACCGTTTGTGAGAGCAGCACGAGCTCAATCGCACTTCACCAACATCTCTCCTCTCAGTACCATGACTCTGCACTTGGTTTTCCCAGAGTCTCGCTCACTTCACTCACTGCACACACTGAAAAACGCCCTAACCACTTCGAGATGCGAACCTGCCAGGTGCCAAGACGAGGGACGTATACTGGAAAGGCCCATGATCGAGAGCCACTCTGTGCCCATCGCTTTCATCCCACCCCCACTTGTACTTGTCCCTCTAGGTCGCGAGTGAATGCTGAGCTCACAAGATGGGGTCAGAACAAATATCTCATGGCATATTTCAAGACCTGTGAAATCACAGATGACACAGACCGTTTGGGGGGCGGAGAGATCAGAGTTGCCCTGCTGACTTATACCGATATAGAAGAGGGGGGAGGAGGAGAAAACAGACCACATAGCCTTTATGTTTGCACATTCTCCTTGGATCTTGTTTAGACAGTCTGATTTAGAATCTGGACATGTGACAAACGGGTGTTTAATGAGCTTGCACTCTTTGGCATGGCGGTTTGCTCATGTTGACAATGGGTTAAACAGCGTAATGCTGCCACATGCCCTTCTACAGATATACAGTACGTATCGTACGAGGCATATAAGGTCAGAATTGTTTGAAATAACGGCTATTAGACTAAATGTAGTCAAAACAGTGATTCGAGTAAATGCTAATATTTATGCTATTTTGTGTACCTTGCATTCACAATGGCTCAAAGTGACAAGGAGTGACCTCATAGTGAACAAAGGCACTTACGACCACATTGCGACGGACACCGGGGCAGTTTGAAAGTGGGTGATGATGGGCAGTTTATTTGGACTCCATTCGGCGGGTCAGGGCTCTCGAGAATCCTCACTTCCATTTAGATCAGCGAGCATCTAGAAGTCACACGCAGCCTTGTCTCGTATAACAACAACCGAATCAATCAGCAAGGCGTTGAAACTAAAATAAAAGGCTGTTGACACGGCCCTCCTTGCTGCACTGTGATGTGCACCGGCGGCGTATCTGCGGCAGTGCGAGGCCTCGAGGCCTGGCTTATATGAGCCATTAGCGCGACGGTGTGTCATCATTGACCCCGCTGGCCCCGCCAGCGACGGGAGGGCCTGCCGACAGATGACAGCACAGACAGGAAGTGTCTGATTGGGTTACGTTGGACAAACACTGGCAGCTACCTGATGGCTGGATATGGCTTCCATCTGTTCAACACATCAGCACCGCCCGCATGGGACGGTCCTGGGGCACTCGGCACACGCTTTCTTGTTCACAAACTCCTTTTCTTTCCTCCTCTGTCTCTCTCACGTTTTCCTGTCCGATGAAACCTGGATTGTCTTCAGTTATATATTCAGTATAATTTTGAAAGACTAAGACTATAATTAATTCAAATGCGTAATATGCTCTCCTATGAATTTATTTATATTATAATTTTCTAATGACAGATATTAATATAACGAAGGGATTTTTTTTAGACTTACCTTTTGCCCTGGAGGACCCTCAGGCCCCTAAAGGAAGACAAAGAAGAAGAAAAAAGATAAACATTTGAGAGACAGAGGAAATGACAGACCAGACAGACAGACAGACAGACAGACAGACAGACAGACAGACAGACAGACAGATGAAATATTATGGTCAACACAGCGGAGAGAATGGGTATTGGGTAAGCTTGTGGTGGGGAGCAAGCACAAACCCTTCAGGCAGAACAGAATCACAACCAATCCCTTGTTTTATTCTTGAACAAAGACAAAAAAATGACAGTGTGCTTTCGTTTCATTGAGCTGGACCTGAAACAAGAATCTACAATGAGACCATGAATAAAGAGAGCATTTATGGTGGTATCTTTCATGTTGATCTTACTCCATTTTTCCTTTCAATGTCTGTCAGAATCGTCTTGTTTGACTGACCTGGAATCTGAGGCTATAGTTCAATGCACTGAAGAGAAGCCCATTATGATGTGGCACAATTGTTGGAAAACTGCAAGGAAGTAGCACGTTAGGTGAGGCAACACGGTTGGAATTTCAACGCGATAGATGATGTCTATGCACACAACTATTACTGTACTGTCACAGTGAAACTAGGGGCCATACACCCTTGTTTTAATCACTGGTCTACTTCTACACTTTCAGAGATAAATCATCACTTTGGATTTTGCTGTGTAACTTGGAAGAGAAGCTTCGTAACTGGCAAGTGAAAACACTTAACGTGGAAGAGTCTCTCTCAAAAAAAGGAAAGTTAATTCCTTCCATCTTGGCAAACAACCCTAAACTAATGTTGGACCACAGTGGTTCATCAACGCCTTCTTGTTTAGCTGTTATGACACGCCTTGTTGGCCAGTGTTTCCGTCTCTGTCGGGCTCTGGAACTCAATGGACGCCATTTGGCTCGTCATCTCGAGCTGGGTCTGTGTCCAGACAGAACCTCCAGATCATGCCCAACAAGTCCATTTACAACAACCCTTCTGCCTAATCTTATCACTCTCTATGCAGTATAATGGGAAAGAAATCCCTGGTGACTGTAAACGCCCAAATACCTGGAAAAAGATATGCCAGTATAGTAGTAATATGCTGACACGCCAAGTCATGCTACATTCAAAAGCAGCTGATGAGGTTGAAAAGTTAGCTTTTCTTTCTTTTCTTCTGGGGGATCAATGCAGTGTTCAGGCTTTCATCAACAATTCCCTACACAGGGGCCCTTTTTTTTTAGCTCCACAGAAAATTTCCCCTGCTAATCGAAATTAAATAAATGGTGTCTAAGATCAGTGTTTTATTGTTGGTGAGAATGCAGGCAGCTGAAAAGTGCGATTTTCTGTAAAGCAGCAACAATGCGCTAGATTGGCTGTTGTTCAAGGTGGGTGGGTCCACTGGGCTGTATGAGGTCAGGTGGAGAGGTGATTCTGGTGTCATAGAAGACATACGTCCGCCATCCAGCATTCTGGATGCATGGATGCATTCTGCATGCATAGCACGTCAGGCGGCTCGACAAAAAAAGGTAAAAACACTGAAATACACTGGCGAATTCTCTTACTATGTGGGTCAAACAAAGCATAAAACCGCCCAAAACTGACAAAATTGTGCGTGCATGTGAATGGGGCCCTTCGAGCTTCAGTGCCCAGGGGCCCTCAGAGGTGCCCTGTCCTGTCCCTACAGTACATGATACTGTATACAATTAGGCCGATCTATGAAAATCACCCCTTTATGCTATGTTTGCATGTCTAGGAAGCTGGCATGTTAAATTTCCAGCAGCATTAGGTTCTCACACTTACAGTAATAGGTCACAGTTCCAACAAATTTACGGCGCATACCTTCTGCTTTCACAAGAAAAATGAATGACTTTCCTCCCTATCGGCCTACGAGAAGAACAGTTTTCCTCTCAAAAAAGCCTTTGTTAGCAGTCCTCTGGGTAAACATCTTTATGACCCACCGGGTATGTGAGAAAATGTGCCACTCGCTGAAGATCTAATTAGCTTAGCTACATCTGAGAGCACTCAGGAGCTACAGACTGACAAGGAGATTTTTTCCAGAATCTCAAGAGCCCCTGTGTCGTCTTTGCACGGCCCCATTTTTCTTTCAGCACTGACTCTTGACATTGGCAATATAGAGGTTAAATTCCCAAACAGCTTCACTAAAACTGACATTATTAGGAGAAACGTATCTATTGTGATGCTGTACCGCACCACATGCCTAACATAGTGTACCTAAAACGCTTCATTTAACAACCACAAAGGAATGGAATCCGCAAATGGTTGGCTGGATAGTCCACCGGATGACATTTTAAGTAGAGCATCCGAATACAGCCTATAAAGCACTCAATGTTTGGTCCTTTCATTCATGACTTGGAAACGACAAACAATGAGGTAATTGCCAGGTCAGTTCCCACACTCTGTGTGCAGTTGAACATTTACCACTTGAAGACTGCACAGGTTTCCGAGCGGGCATTATTTCCAGAGTATTAAAAGAAAATGACACAACACTAAAACTGTATTTTTGGGGACCTAAAAGGCTTTCATTGACCATCAGTGAAGGTATGCTCAACTACATTGCAAGCAAGCAAAGTAGCTCCATTATAAAAATGTTTTCTCTTATTCAAAATTCACAAGAAGGAGAGGATGCTGCAATTGTATTTGGGCTGCACCGAGCACCATGCACCATGTATCCAGCTATTTACTTTCAGCGTATTTGCTTGGCTCCTCATGTTTGGCTCGGATATGAAAGGGAACTTAATGTCAAGGACAGCAAGATATTGAAATTGCCTCCTCATTACGAAAGGGAATAAGATCCCTGCATGCATGCCTGCGCTGCATTTGAAGAAAGGAAAACAAAAATCTAAGGTGAGCCACTGATGCATTGTGGGTAACCTCTAAATGAACGGTGCGCAGAGCGAATGCCTGTTATCCTTCCTCCTAGGGAAATAACACCATGAAACAGATGGAAGGCTTTGTTCCGGTTATGGATGGAACACTGCATACAATATCCCGCAGATTTTCCATATTTAGCCTTTTTTTAAGCCAAATCAAGTCCCAAATGAAAACTTGTGTAGACGGCTGCAAGCCACCTTTCTAGAGCTGAAGACCCGCTTAATTTACCCCAGAGAGACCTTATGGTACTGAGGATTTTGAATTGAGTCCTGCAAATATTTCCTTTTTCTTCTTCAACCCCCCACCCCCTCTCCCCCTTCGCTTCTGCTCCACAAGAGCTTAATCCTTCTAACCAGGACCATATGTTCTGGAAGGCTGTTGGAAAACTCTGGAATCCACTGCTGCCTCTTTAACAATAGCATCTACATCAGAAACGCTGAGCTATATCAAGTGGGCATTAGAAGTCCTGGAGGCTGCCCCTGAAACGTTGGCTCTGGAATGGCCTCAAAGAGACCTATAACTCATGCTCAATTGTTCTGATCTGAAGGCAGTGGTCAAACACGGTCCTTTCAGAATCTAGCACAAATAGGAGCCTATCTGTCTAGTCGCTTTGTTTCCACCTAATCCATGTTTGATTTTCGAGTGCCAACGGAGGGCGTGGACTTGTTTCTGGCCAGGGAACTATAATGCATATTCCCTCTCCAGCAATATAGCAAAACAGATCAAGATTACGATACCTAATTCAAAGACAATTGTATAAACCTCATCCTCGAATCCACTACCCCCGAACATCTTCTATTTTTCTTCCTCTCTAAGTCTCGGGGCTTCCAAATAGTCTACAGTTGGCTGAAGGAAACAGAAGCTCTGTCTGAAACTCAAGACATATGACAACCTGCATGAAGTAACTCCAGTGTGTTTGAGCGGTCACATCACATCTACTTTGTTTCTCTCTTTACGACCGCTGAGATGTGTGTGCGCTCATCTCAAGCTGTTTAAAAGGTGGATTGATTCCCAAATGACGCCATTATTCCTTGTTAAAAGTACATTAGTGTCAGGGTGTGCATTTACTAGTGAAATAGTATGCCTTGATGCACAAATTAACGAGAGGAGCATATAGTTTTTCATTCAAGGCTCCTCGTGAGTGCTGCAATCTCCTTTGAAGGGATTCACCTGTACCCTGTTCTGTAAGCATTGGAGTCACTGTAATGCATTGTTATGGGATGAATGAGTACTAGAATATCCTATTCAAGTAGGACTACTGTTTCTTGACGGTATTAGTCAAGTACAAGTAAGGTTGTTACGGTTGCATCCTGAACCATAAACATTTCAATATGGATACATCGTACCAACCAATCTTTAAATGTAAATAATATCCTCCACTCTATGTGACATACAGCTGTAGGTTACTCTGTAATATTTGCCTTTCAAAACTATTTTAGTAATGTACATGACAGGCTCTGGCATATGGATCAGGTAGAGAACAGAGACAGAGAGGGAATGGCAGTTTGTTTAATCTTAAGGCCACCCTTTAGCATTCCCCCCATTATCTCAATGTTCTTGATATAAATATACAAATAAAAATACATCTCTGATATTAAAGTTACTTGAATGGACCCAAGTGTGCAGAACCATATTTCGTTTAGTACATTTCAGAGCTTATTTGATGGTAATTGGAAGTGGGGGGAAAAAACGTCTCCCTACAAGAGGTTCATGTGTTCATGCATTACATGTGGGAAAATATGTTTTTAACAGGATTTAATATGCTCTTCATCATAGTACCAATAAATCACTTTTTTAAATACATCTCATAAAATGTAATGTAAAATCAAAAGCATGATGCAAAGACGCGGCTGTTATGATGGAGTAGCAAAACCCTATGAAACCCATATGAAAATTACTGGTGATGTTGAGCTAATAAGATTCTTGTGCCGAGAGGGGATTCAAACAGCCCTTATGCCACCATTGGTCGGTTTGCAAATTATACAAATGTGTCCGGGATCAGAGACGTGATGAAGCATAATTTCCCTTAATCACAACATGCAGTTATGAGACCTTTCTCAAAGCAATCAGGGCACCACAGCACGAGAGAAGGCCCTTTCATTATTGTGGAAATGGCCACCTAAATATAACACTGATGTTAATCAACATCCATAAATGAATATCAAATGGCCTGCCTGCGTGTGGCAAGAGCTTTATGTCTGGATTCATTTTGTACAAGTAGTTGACAATATTCAGCCGTAATGAAACAATTGTCAAAATGAAACTTGGTGATATGAACGTAATTGGAAAACGCTCTCCTGCCTTCGTTTCAAATAATGTACACAACTCCAAATCCATCTTGGCAGGGTCATTCAGATCACAAACAAAATATGTGTGGAAAAGGGTTTGTGCTTACCGAGGGTCCAGAATCTCCAGAGGTTCCTGGATCCCCCTGTCGGAAATATAAAACATCCAATTAATTGTAATCGCCATGGAAGAAATTATCGTTGCCTTCTTGAGCATAATTGGGCGTATATAGAAGCACAGTGAACTACTTTTTCACCAAAGCATAAATAATTCTTTATACTGTACTTGTGTCTGAATGAGCAGGTGCAGAAGAGAAACATCTCACATACTGGAAAGGTGGAATTCAGGGTTGAACCTGTGCTACAGTCTGTATTCAAATGAATTAACTAAGCTATTGCTTACTTTACTTTAGCTGCTATTGTACATTGTGTCAATAAGACTGTCCTGTACGTTTAAGCTCATAGCAGGGTTGTTTTAATGGCTATTTGCCACCTGTTACATTCTCCACTTTAGAAAAAGTTTTAGCGTTTTTGGATGCACCTGCCTGTTTAGGGTGTTCAGATTTATGGATATTAATCCCTCTGCGTGACTTATTTTCTTAGGATGATCCATTCCACCCTCACTGTGAGCAATTCATCAGAGCCACTATTTAATTCCTTTCCCCAGAGAGAGTTGTCTAATTTCTTGGAAAAACTGTCTCGCTTCAACTGCTGAAAACGAGCAACTGGAACAGTTGAAAACAATAATGACGGAAAAACTTGGAAGGAAACCGATAAACAACACTTAATATTTTTGCACTCCCGCGGCGATCTCCGCCAAAAGAACAAAGATCTTCTGGGGCTCTGGGAAGGTTTTATGGCAGTACATAATTGACAGGCCTTTATGTTCTTTTTTCAGCTTTCTCTCACAGGCAGAGTGTACATAAATTAGTGTGATGCCAATGACAGCCCGAGCACATGGAAACGGTTATAGTTTAATGGAAATCAACCAAGTAAACATAAATCTATGAAGTGAGGCATATTTTCTTTATCTAACCTCTTGTGAGTCAAATAATAATTGTACGAGTCAAAAACAAACTCCAAAATACACTTCAAAATATAATTGACAACAACAGCAGACCATTGGTGCACGTAAACACTACACAAGCAGTGAAAATTATCTACAGTCTCACAACGAGGTGCACTGCGTTGCACTACATGTAAGCTTGTACATCTGCATTAATTTCTTTTCTTTTCAAATTTGCCCCAAATATGGACGCCAGTGGCAATGTGATTAAATCACACTTCCCCTCACAAGGGCATCAACCTCAGTACTCACAGTTACACCAATCACACCTCTAGGACCATCCTTTCCTGTGTCTCCAGGGGGTCCCCTCGGCCCGGGAGGGCCCGGCGGCCCTGGGGGGCCCGGGGGCCCAGCTTGGCCTTGATCTCCCTGTGTAGCAACAGAAGAGTAGTTATACTCAAGAGGAAAAAAGTAACTTCCCAAAAGACAGCGGTAGAGAAACAGGGATCACTGGCAACACAAATAATTTTGGACCTGACAAAACTATTAATTTCACAATAAAAATAATGTTTGTATGGAAAGTGCTACTTGTATTCCACATCATTTTAAAAGCTCTGTGGACGTTGAATTGCCTTTTTATTATTTGTCTACACCACACAAATTGTTATCAATATCACCTTTAATTCTGTGAAAACAGTTTTTAAATTAGCACTCAGGAGTTTACTGTATCATGGAGGCAAGTTTTCATGTCTGTGTGCTACAGCTGAAGTTAAGTGCACGGCCGTTGATTAGATTTATGGCTAAAATGTTGAGCCCTTCCACAAAGGGCATTCCCAATTGGAATTAATGAGTTGAATAGTGCTTATGCTTACACTGACTTAAAAAAACATTTGTCGCCACAATTTGTCACTGTTCAACAGCATGGGGTGAAAATAATAGATTTTGGTCCATTAGTGTAATGGGTTATAAGGAATACACCAGAAAGAAATCATTCATAGTGACTGTAAGTGCTGCAAGGCTATAATTCATTTCACCATAACACAAAGGTAAATAAATACAATTCTCCATATTTGTCCAAGACTAACTTACACTTGGTCAAACGACAAAAAAAAAAGTTTAAGAGATATGTGACGTTTTTGCCATTCGACAAAGTTTAGATTAGCCTTGAGAGTCAGACGATACACAGTGAAACCCAGTGTTAATTTGCCCATTTGTACGGTAAGTCAGAGAGTGTACAACTGGAACCAAATGGACTGGATTACACTGTATAGACAATTTGGAAAGTCTGTCTAATGGCTTGCATGCAAACTGAGAGGAATGGACGGGCCAGGAGGAGACATCAGAAGACAAGACACTGGCAAGATGAAGAGAGAGAGAGAGATAAGTGTGAGTACACAGCCACTACCTTAATGAGCCGTCTCTTTATGAGCTGCTGGTCAGCAGAAAGAAAGCCATGATTGATCTTAGGGAAGACCATCTGAGCAGGTGTGTGAGGTCAAGAGGTCGTAGGTCAGAGATGAGAGAAGTTTGGCAGAAGGATGAAGACCCCAGTAGAAGAAGAAGAGCAGGAGGAAGGAAGGCAGTAGGTGAAAAAACAGAACAAATAGAATCTGTTAGAGAGGTCCGTGCCCTCTGAAACTCAATGCAGCGCCTTCACGGACGGACGGAGAAGTACACACTTTTCCACCACGGAGGCGGCTTGATTCCGGAAGTCTGGACTTGGTTTTTTGGAAACCAAAGCCCATAATTACCACCTCGGGGGTGCTGGGGGCGCCACACTGCGCTCACAGAACCAGGAAAAATGGGAATCTCTCCTCCTCTGTGAAAGCGCTGTCATCATCACAATAGCACGCGCTGCAAAGTCAGACCCTGGGAGCGGCACACTCAACATGGGCTGACCTCCTGAGGGGAGGTCATTTTTTAGCCTGGTTCCTTTCAAGGGAAATGTCCCACTAGTCAGCTAGTGTCCACTGAAATGATCCAGAATCATGCCTCCTTTCTGAAGTTCAAATGGGTGGCATGAAATCAGAAGTAATTGTAAGTGTATTTAACACAAACGACCACAGATTCAAAGCTAGAAGGTGAATTGTAGCTACAGTATGAGCTCATTTTAAGGTTTATCTACTTTGTTTGATCAATTATATATCACTACTTTTTTTTTTTTTTTTTTTTTTTTAGAAACAATGAATATTAGCCAGCTCAGGCCTTCTTAGTTTAGAGTGTGGATTCTGGTTCCAATCAGCTACACATTTACCGGGTTATAAAAATCTACCGATGGGGTAGATTTGTTCGATGGGGCTCTTGGCATCTACTGCCGGTAGCAGTGGGGAAGAGCATCGTTGATTGACTGGCCATGATTAATTGGATGGGGTTTCTTGCCTGGGTCTGCTCTATCATCAGGTCTTGCAGAGAGAACCTGACAGTGAATAATTTACTCCTGGCGTGTGCCGCCCCGAGGTCGGACTGAGCGGCAGCGAGGCTGCTGCCACCACCGACAAACCTTGACAGTGAGGATCTGATTGCTGTGCAAAGCAGCCAGCGTAGGGAGACCGGGCAATCCCTATAGGGGCACACAACAGAACAATGCACAACACACACATGACATTTAAAAAAAAAAGGAAAAACACATTACTTTAAAAAAGAGGACGTCAAGCACCCAAATTCCATCCTTGTTATACCAACTTCAGGATGTGGACTGGCCCAGTGTTTTATAATGGTGTGCCCACAATTACTTGGACATTTTTATAAAGTTTTTCAATTATTGGTTGTAAAACAGTGGGAACAGCTAAATGCTGGAAAAGGGTGAGATTTAAAAGAAATTTCATGGAATTGTCAAATGCCAACTACACAACAAACATTGCTGTCAAGCAATTCGTTTTGAGGGTTCTCGCTGACTCATGCCAAAGCCATTTCAACATAGACACAAACCGAATTGTTCATGCAAAGATGATTACAAAATAATAACTCCCATGGAACTTGCCACTTCCTTTTTCAACACATCTATCCAAATTCGCCCTATACCTCAATTTTTCCATGTAGCTAACCTATGCCCCAGGTAGGGTGTTAGATTGACTGTACAATGTCCATATGACAGTTGGCTAAGTAGCCATTTCCTACTGTAATACAAAGTACTGGTTGAGACAAGACAGAACACTTGTTAGAACGATTACTATAGAACTATAGAACAGATGATATAGCAAAAGTGGAATTCAGACGTTGACTGGAAATTCAATCAGATGGTTTCCCATTTCCTTGTCAAAAATCATAATGACAGTTGTGATCCACTCGTGAAAAATGAACCATGCAACCAACACACCATGCATTGCTTGTTAAGGGAAGAATAGTTTATAGATGAACGCTATAACTCTATAGTCAGTCCACTATATTTACCACATTTGGTCACAGATGGGCATTTGTATGTTCTGCCTGGTTAAACACATTCCTGTAATTTCCATTGACCCTCATCAGTCATTTTTGGGGGGAGACAGTCTATACTGTGATGACAATATGAATATATTTGTAGAAATATTTGATTCCGGTTTCCATAACATGAGGCCACTTACGACTGCCAGATGCTACAGGCATAAGGAGGGTTCCTAATACAGACGAGTGTCACGGTTTCATGCATTATGTTCAATAAAACATGAATCTGTAATATTATACAGAACATTGCTTATCAAAAAGATTGAACGTGATGTTGTCTATCTGGAGAATTTTTCATGTCACCAACGTTGGCCAATTCTGCAGATGTTCTGCCCAAGCAGGCATCTTAGCTCAGCAGCAGATATTGTAGCCCTTGTGCGGAGAACCCATGGGTTTGAATCCAATACATCTTACGAATTGCAAGGGCACAAATGTAATGCAAATTGATACAAATGCATGTGAATTTGTTTGTTTTGTAACACTCTTCTGAGTGTATTAAGTATTGGGGAGATTTTAATGAGCACTGACTTGAGTATTATTGTGCAATTATTATACTTTTCCATAGTTTAATTCACAGATGAATGTGCTGGAATGGGGCCATCGTTTACGTTACCCATAATTCAAAAATCATGGCTCATTAAGGACATGGTATTCAAGGCACTGGCTCAACTTTGCAGCATGAAAGACAAGAGGATTCTCTTACACTGCAGACAATGGCCACGCTGTGTGTAACTGGGATTGCCACACAAGTATTTCCCATCAAGCTATTTACAACCGCAGGCATCTTGAAGACAGAATGGGAGCCGGGCACACAAGTGCTGGATTAGCAGGCCGGGGCGAGGGGGTCGGGAGAGGGAGAGGGGTGCTTGACAATGCAAAGAGTCAGGGTATGGAAGTTTAGTGTTGCTTGACCCTTAACGTGCAGACTGGCAAATGTGACAGCTCGGCCGGGGCTCGAGACAGCTAGCTTTTTCTTTTGACGAATGGGTTTGATATATAGAGTACATTCACAACGGGAGACAGTGGATCTTGAGAAATACCCCCCCCCCCACCTTTCACAGCATGCCAGCGATGTGTGTAAACTCTTGTCGTACACGGTCAGCTGGCTCAGCCACGGGTTTAGCTCTCATCGACCTGGCTGACACCACCGGTGCATGTTCAGGTTTTGAGGGGCGTGACCGCGCATGCCGCGCAGGCGGATGATCATCTGACCAAAGCAACAACAACAAGCTTATACTGTATAGCTCAGGGGTGGTCAACTTTGACCATGGAGAGGGCCACTATATTTCCACACTCACTCCAGAGGGCCACATTGCTGTCGTAGCAAAAATAGCAGATCTACAAGCTCAAAACGTGTCGAATTGAAATCATGAATAATATTTTGCTATTTTTGAATTGGAATCCTGAAAATTTACATTTTTATGTCATTTCAAATGCCTTTAATGTATGTATATGTAGTGTAGTGTATGTAGCTTCTCCCGTCACTACAGGGGAATTAGATTTCTTGGTAGCGAATAGGTGTGGGTTTAGCTGCGACCCTGCATGGTCTCTGCACTGATGTGCAGTGTATTGTTATGGGTGACAATGGTAATGACATGGTGGTTGACAGAGAATCCTAACCATTCACAGACTGCTGTTTTGTTTCTCCCCGTTCCAAAACGGATGTTGGTTATGTGTTTGCCTGCAGCGGGATGACTGTGACCGTAGTAAACAAAAAAAACCCATATATGAGAACATTCAGAAACCGCTTGGCGTGGAACACAGGACAGATCCAATGTCGCTGCCACCACAATCAGCGCACGCATGCACGCACGCACCCCAGACCCCCACCCACATATTCCCAATATATGGATTTGATTATCTACTCAGATACATATGACTTAGTGTATTTAAGAATGGAACGTGGTGGAAAGTAACATGTCCACCACTGCAAGTACATTTGCTCAAGTACTCTATAAGTATAATTTGGAGGAAATTTTTACTATTTTCATTTTTCAATACTTACTTTACTTACTTATCTCAGAGGTAAATAATATACATGTAATACGTCTTTACGATAATTTGACAACTTTAGTATAGTATACTTTTCAGATTTAGATTATTACAAAACACACATTATCCACATAAGCTCTATTTTATACTTATGTTATTAAAGAAATAACAGATCTAAGCTCATAGATCAGTTCTTTTTTAAAGACATTGGTAGTTCTACTTTGGTAAGTATATTTTGATGCCAATACTTCTGTACTTAAACAGAGCATTTTCTATAATGTGGTATTTCTACTTTAACTTAAGTAAAATAAAATCTGAGTAATTCTTCCACCACTGGTTCCCTTTAGGCTTGGCATCTATCAACCACATTGTCAAACTCATCTAAAATCTAAATTTATTTCAGGGCTTCTGATTTCAGACAGCAGGATGGAAAGTGCGTCTTTGTTCGTGTAGTTGTGTGTACTGGAAATTGAATAATGGCCGTAACATTTTGGGGGAAGATTGCAAATTGGTCAAAATCCCAAGATCTGAACTTGAATAGTTAATGCCTGTGTCCAGTGCCAATGCACTGGACAAACCTCTGCAGTTCGATTTATTTTATCTAAAGGTTTTATTTTTTTTTACTGAATGGCCAACCAATTCACAAACCCCTTGTATTGTATGACAGCTGTAGCCGGTGCCATACTTTTAAAAGAACACACACCTTTATTACTGTTTGCCATTGCTAGCAACGGCAGTACATCTCAAAATGGGCTCTTGAGCAGGGGCCACACAGTTTGTGTGCACTCGTCAATGTATTATTTGCTGCCTGCTTACCCTTTGAACTTTCAGTCTCACCTTCGACTTTTACACTGACTAACTTCGTGACCCTGACATGTGGGGAACATGGAGAGACTGTCTGTAAGGACATTCTGGTGACCATGTGGTGTTGTCAAACTTCGGTGCAGGAAATGCCAAGTGTTTGTTTTGATCCCATTGACCCAATAAACACAGGCACGCACACATGTATGCAGACAGACGTGCACGCAGGCAGGCAGGCAGGCAGGCAGACAGACGCGCACGCAGGCAGGCAGGCAGGCAGACGCGCGCAGACAGACAGACAGACAGACAGACAATCTGTTGCGCACATTTTTGTCTGTAAAATCTAGGGTGAAGATTTTCAATAAGACTGAATATGTCTTCAACTGTTACAAATGGAATTTTGAAATATTTAAATAATACAAATATTGACAGTTTGCATAATTTGCATTTATATCGGTCCTTGCACAAAGTCAGTACTGGGACTGAAATTAGCCCACACTTCAGCTAACAAGAGTCAAGGTTAGGAGGAAAGTCTCCTATTTCACCTTCGTTCATTAAGAAACTCGTCATAATGCTGTTCCACTACATTTACCTCCTAATCTAATGTGCAAAGTCAATATGCTATCCCGAGAATTTAATGTGATTTGGTGGTGACCTAGAATGGTTATATGTCTCCAAAGCAAAACGTACGTGCATGTGTGCGTGCGTTACATTTTGCCTGTTAGGAGACATGTTTTCAATAATTGGAAGTTATTGAAATGATAAACAAATATTCTCTGTAAACTAGATAGGAACTGATTTCTGGTACATATTTGTTTACTCCTGATTCCCAAAAGCAAAAATGTATTTAAAAAAGGGGGGGTACAAATGATGGTGATTATTCAGTCTATGCAATTGTAATGATAACTCAATATATTTAGCACAATCAGAAAATACTCTCTAGGAGCTCGGAGCTCAGAAATATTACAATATTGTTTGTGGACCATTGGGCCATCAATCAAAGGGCTGGCTGGCTGTCATATGAGCGGTGTAATATTAGATCCGTGTCTTATTAACCGGGAGACCACAAATCACATTTTAGAGGGTTAGTGACTTGTGAATCACATCACATAGTGGTTCAATTTGCTCAGCCAGGTCAAGCCGAGTTGGAAGAAAAATATGGGGATAATCCGGTGACGTCTGCGTGGGATTCAGTACAGACGAGAGAGGGCTTCAGACAGAGGGACAAACTTCCCTGTTCTGTCAGTCATCTGTGCTCTCTGACCTCCACCGTGCTCTCTCTGCCCTGAGGGGGGAATCAATTACAGCCACTCTAAGTGACCATGACCCTCATCCAGGCGTCACCTGGATGATGGTGACGGATGCAGAGAAAATCAGCCCTGCGTCACAATAGTGCATGTGAAATGTGCTTTTTGTGTGCGATTTTCAGTTAATGCAATAAAGTTTAAACAAACATGTGGTAAAGTATGTTTTGGAAGAGGGCTAAATTGTCAGCCTTCAGCTGTGAAAAAAAAAAAAAAAAAAAGGCTGCTCACTCTGGCACAAATCAGCTCGCTCACTGCAAAGGCTCTGCGAGTGAGATGCAGTAATTCATTTTAGAGTTTGTCAAGCGAGGAAAAGCATTCACATCATCATCACTCAGAACGCGCGCCTTTATCGAAAATGTCAAACTGGCGAGCTGGAAATGATTAAAGGGCTGAATGTGCCGCTTTGCGTCGAGATTTGAAGTGAGTCATATGTAATTACAGAGACATGGATAACACTTAGGGTTTGATTACAGAAGATATTCTTGTTATCTTCACACAGTAACAATACACACTGGTGTGCCGACCTTGAACAATTTAGAGAGGGGTAAATAATTTACCAACTAGGGGCTAAAAAAATTAGATTAATATTGCATTTTAAAAGTATACCATCCCATGGTTTTCGAAGGTATTTGCCCTTTCGCCGAGCCACTCTTGATTTAGAAATTGAGTCGTGAAGTGCTTGTTGTGTTTGGCCAGAGGGGGAAAGAACAGTATCCAAGGAATCTCATGCATCTCAAACCTTTTACCCACAATTCTTCTGAGGGAGACATGCAGTAACACCAAGTTGCATTCGCCAGCCAATCATGAGAGTACAAGAAGTCAGCGTAAACCACATACCCGCGGTCCCTGGTCGCCTTGATCCCCCTGCAAACAGGCAGAAGGATTTTATTTAGTCTTGAAACACAAGGATCAACCAGACACTCAATGTACAGCATAGCACACGCCCACACTTGCAATCACATTCTCTTAATGATCGTATGCACGCACACGCACCCACGCACGCGCACACGCACCCACACGCACCTACACACCCACACACACACACACACACACACACACACACACACAGTGTGTTGACGCACACCAAAATCATAAGGGATAATTCAAAACACATTGATGAGGAAAAATAATACAGGCAGCCTCAAGTATTCATTGCGGTTGAGAGTAAAATCACTTATGATAACACAGACTGACATGAAAAGGGTATATGGGAGAGAGGGTGATGGTATTGGGTTTAGTAAAACATACTGCACTGTAGGCCCACTTTCCCTGACAGATGGATGCCTAAAACAGATCCCTAAAAAGATATCTCCCCTGCTTTTCTGGAGATTTGGACAACATCTTATACAGAACAATTCAGTGATATTTTGTTCTAATGTGTGTGCGTGCGTGCAAACATACAGTATATGTGAGCGTGTGCTTAGGATGCTTTTCCCCAATCAGCACTTGACGTGCCAACCTGCTGCTGAATTCCCAAGGTGTCCGAGAGTTGGGCTGCTTTTCTAAGAGTTTTGATTGGGTCAGATCACACAAAATGTTGTGCTATATATTCACCACACTTAACTCTCTCTATAAGCTGAGTTTTGCTTTAACAACATCTGTAAAATGAGCTGGTAAAAATAACAATGTACCACAGCTGTGAGCTTTTGCTCAAACAAGTGAATGTAATGCCTATGAACAATGTCCAAGTCTTGGTTTAATGAGAAAATAGTTTCTCAAGAAAATAGTGAATGACCATAGGATTGATGTAAACTTAAACAGTGGACTTTATTCAACTTGGGTGGGAGAGGGAACACAGTTTTTATCAAATTGTGGATGAAGAGGTTGAATGAGAGGAAAGAACATGGGCATGGTTATCAAGCATCAGTTATTCATTTACCTGTATGGAAAAGTTAACCTAGCTTTGAAAAAAATCTAGTTTTCTAAGGCATGCTCTCAGGATGGGAGAGTATATATTATTTCTACTTTACCAAATGCAGAACATCCCACTTGTTCTTTACAGGTTTCACAAAATCAGTATTAACTGATTTTGACCAGAGCGCTTTGTGAAAGACTGAAAGATTCTACAACCTTTTGCCATGACCAAGCACAAAAGAATGGTACGGTGTTAATTAAGTATGTCGCCCCTTTAGTGCCCTAAAAAAAGAGTCCATAGACTTGCCTCGCAAACGATTGTTGGACCTCAGACTTCATGTGGTCAGTCATCTACAGTATGACGTCAGTAATAGACATATAGTATCTATGATGATGTACAATGCCAAATTTGGGCAAGGTTTCTGCCTGATCAGAGCCCCATTGGCTTTGATTATTAAAGTTAAATGTTTAAAAACATAAAAGGTCTGTTCCAAGATGATGAGGTGCTGATCAGGCCAGCGGTTTGTGAGATTTGCTCCATACACACAGACACAAAAACATAGACCCTCTCATACTACAGGCTAGCCTCCCGCAGAGCCACGCCATAAACAGATGGGATGACAGGATTTCTATTTAGTTCCTATAGTACGTGTTGATGTCATTGACAGTCTGTGAAAAGTGCTTGCACACCCAATTTCTTTCCCAGCCTTCAAATTGTCCAGTAGTAAATTCGAGGCATGCACATTCTTTTAGATATCTGGTTTAGGAACGAGCGAGACAAACTGAGCCACTAATTTCCACTGTGTGTAAATGGTCAGACATCATCGACTGTGTAAATCAAGGGACCTTGTGTTTTTAATCTGCCCAAGCAAGAAGTATGCATGGTCACAGACGGGTCCCCAAAGTCGTGCAGACTTATAAAGAGACAGTGTGGTTATTTTCATGCCTGGACGCTGTATTATTGAGAAATGCTCAGAGAAGCATTTGAGGACGTAAGTTTGGGCTCTCTCGTGTAAGGTTAATGGTACTGTGCTGTGAATTTGTGATAAATGTATGGATTTGAATGTGCGCAGACTGGGACATGAGGAAATGTATGGAGGCTGGGACATGAGGAAATGTGTTGAGGCTGGGACATGAGGTTGCATTAGCAAATACATATATTTGTGTAGTTAGTCCAAAATACAAAAAAAAAATATATACATTGGAGAAATGGGTCAGGGATTTCGGGATAATAATTTCATTTATAAAATATCTCAACAATAAAAAAATAAAATAATAAAATCAAACTCATTAAACTCTTACCTTGTCACCCTGTGGACCAGGAGCCCCCTATTGAGAGAAAAGGAGACAAATAAAAAAACATTTCACCAGAGGTTTAAACTAAACTTCTTTGGGGAGACATAAGATTCCTAGCCACGCCAAATGATATACTGATTGCACCAGGAATGTCACAAACAACAAATCCAGTGCAATCAATCACACAAGTGAACCAGAAATTTTACAGAGTTGCCACGCAAGGCATGAATAGCACTAATTTCAGTCATTAATATTCTTAACATTGGTGAGGAAACACAGTTTCACGCCATATTGACTGGTAAGCTTATACAAACATACAATAAAATAAAATAATAAAATAATTAGACGAAATAAACTCCATGTTTACTCACGGGCACAACTCCAGTAATATCCAACCAAGTATTGAAGTACATCATAAAAACGTGCTCTGAATCATGGAAACTCTTGTGTTTTTCAGGATTTTTCTTTTTAATACACCACAGTTTTTGGTGAGGTAATTGGCTGTTCTGCATTCCAATTCATGTCAATCAATGGGCAATTGGCTCCCGGGTGGGCCATGTAAAAGGTCATGGGTGAACTAGAGTGTTTGATGGCGGGGTGTGCATCCATATGCTCAATATTAAAGGCTAATGAGCTTGTGTTGTTCTAACCCAATATTTTAAACTTTCAGTACAAGGATCCAGCATGCTTTTTTGGATTTCTCCTTCACAGAGGCTGTGATCTGGGGGGAAAAGTAAAAAAGAAGCTTATAAAATACGCTTGCAAATACATTAGATCTGTAGCGATCCTGAGATCAGAGATGATGAAGAAAGGCAGCTCTAGCCTTTTTATCAATGTCCATCCACCTAACATCATATAACAGTTTTCATGGTTCATGGTTTCTGTAACAAAGTTTTAAAAAGGGACAGGCCTTGCCAACAGTAAGATTAATAAAAATATGTTTGGTTTGTGTCCATATTTTGACCGCACACACACACACACCCCCACAGAGAGAGAGAGAGAGAGAGAGAGAGAGAGAGAGAGAACACTGTAATCCTTCAATTGATGGTATTAGAAGAAGATCTGTGTTTTTAGGCTTTTCCCCGTGTACAAGTCCAATGACCCAGAATAGGCCTGTACAGTCAGCCCCTGCGGTACGCTGGCACTCAATCCAACAGTATGAAAATGGAAGCACTCCAGAGGTATTCCAGCCACTTTCCTCAGCCAAGTAGTACAGAACGCCGCACTGGGGAAAGTGGGTGCCAGCCAGGTCTTTGCCCTTTCAGCCTCTCGGGTGGGTATTTTCTGATATGCAACTACCTGGTCATTGAATGTACGTACAGCTAGTGCATTAAATGCAGTAGTGTGCGTAAAGCTCATGCTGTTTTGCCTCGGGTTACCACAAAGTAGTGACCTCATGCAGTGCACGCGGGTATGTTTTTGCATTCTCCCATCAATGCTAATCTGGGGCAGCTGTGTGGTTGTGGTTGATAGGTGTCTGAGTAACCCAACTCTTTATTCTACCCAAATCCCCATGCAGCAAGCTATAGCAGGGTACAGGGTAGACTCATACAATGGGGGGGCTTATGGGAAATGTAGTTTGAATTTGGTCCTGTTTTTAGCTAGGCATTTACACTTGTAAACACAAAATAGTGTCATTATGAAAACATTATTTATGATTACAGTCCCCTGAGGCTGAATCACAGATTGGGAGGATCTACTGGAAACGGTTGTGACTTTTTACTTCAACACGAATCTAGAACCATACCAGAGGCTTTGGATGGTTAACAAGTTTCCAGTCTGGTTCTCCAACAGGAATGCAGCCAAATGGGTCAACGCTGTAACAGTACTGACAAACATTGAGCACAACAACTATGTGGCTGATAGCGACATTGTGAAGTCTACAACTAGGGATGCACCGACATGGAAATTATCTGCCGATACCGATGTCGTATCAATACATAACTTGAATCCTGAACATACAGCTATAGCTGTAGCTGAAAAATTAGTTTATATTTTTTCTAGCATTACACTGCTAATGTTACTGTATATTTGATATATTTTACGGAATGCATTGTTAAACAGATTCTGGCCAGCAGAAGATAGTGGAAAGTAATTGAACAGCACTCACATTAGATGAAATGAGATTTGTGAGTGTGTGTGTGTGTGTGTGTGTGTGTGTGTGTGTGTGTGTGTGTGTGTGTGTGTGTAGCTGTGTGTGCACGTGTGTGCATGCGTGGGGGGAGACATTTTGGGGGGGTAGACATTGACCTATGGAAAGTTATTAGAAAGCACACTGAGTGTTGCACTTCCATAAAAGGGCAAAAGAACATGATATTTTGCTTACTGTGGAAAGAAATGAAAATAACGAAAATGGGTCCACATGCGTTCACGATATATTTCAAACGAGTTTTGATTAAAAAAAGACGTAGGAGTGATGATGAACTTGTCAAAGTTGTTAAGCATCCATGCTTATAGTTTGGCAAGAGACGGGAGAGCTGTGATGTACCAATATATCATGTTCCCATAAATAGCAACCGTCACTAAATCCATGAAGCATCAACAGTATGAATCGAAAAACGGAAACTTCACAACAGTTGATTTGTGCTTCCACTTGGCATATGCTGCTTCGAGTACACTGAACCATATACCGTACTGTATGCTCCATCTATCAGGCTTTTACCCAGAAAAAACATAGTTTTTTTCTGGTCGCAGTACATCTGGAAGTGCTTCCACTACACAGCCTGCACCTGCTCATTATACAGCCCATCACTTGCACATCATTGGGACAGGCAGGCGTCCACTGGAGCTTGTCCAAAACAAGGTTTGGGCGAATACAGTCATGGTCTTTCATAGAGACAATTAAACAGTCCTCTAGCTGTGAGAATATTGGGAAGGGTTTAAGTACACTTTGGGATACTGCTATGGTGCACATAAGTCAATGTAATCTCTGCAGGCCTGTCGTTGCAGTGTGCCCCCGAGGAACACTTTTTAATCAGCATTTGTGCTTGTTAATTGCATCCTTTACGGCTTTCACACTTCCTTTTATCCATGGCCTGCAGGCATCCAGAAGGCATTCCACGGCTCATCGAGTTAATAATAATAATAATAATACATTTTATTTGTAACTTAATGTCTCGTTTAAATTCCTCAACATACAGTGTCCTACGAAGTTATACATAACACACTTACACATTGATTATGCAATGTCTAGGCTGTCTATGATCTACACTGCAGTATGATGCATCGTAATGTCTAATTTCATGCACATGCCCGCTGCTGACCTATGTCTAACCTCCTGTACCTGCTGGTCTATGTAGAAATGTTGTATTTATTTTCCCCTTTGCTCTCCCTCTTTTGTTCTTTCTGGAAATAACGATGGAGCTTGTACAAAGAAAAACTTTACACCTGTAAACTGTGATGTGACAATAAAGTTGATTCTGAATCAGATTCTAATCGATAACAAGAACAAAGGTCTAGAGGTGCTCATTATAGAGCAGTGGGCCCAGGTCTTTCCAACTAAAACTAGAGGCATCCAACTCTAAGAACTGATCAAAATGTTATGCAACACGTTGACTGTAAGCCTCACATTGCCCATCGCTTGATCTTTGGCAAATGTGTGGTTGTGCCTAAGGAAATGTTAGGAGTACTGATCAAACTCTCAACCCTCCCAAACTAGATGATTTATGACAGAACTTGTGTTATCTTCAGATTAATGCCGGACCACTGCATCAGCTCTTTCCCTGTCCAGATACACAAACTCACTGCTGATCTGGAGCCAAACCGTGGCCACTGTCTCCGCCGGTGGCCCTGACATGAGCAGCCGGTTAAAAAGAGGAAATCCTTGGCACCCATCAAAGAGTGTCGAGATGACAGATGAAAAGGTTTGCAAAGTGGAACATGAAACGCACAAAGAACAGAGGCCAAAACCACAGACGAAGCTCAAATCTGATGTTACTTATGTCATTTTATCACTTTGAAACAGGGAATGACGTTCAGTAAAGTCATTGTGGTGCTTGTTCAGTTAGCCTGATTTGATGTCCTTGTGCAGCTGGTTGAATTATAATGTGGCGTTTTATCTTTGTGTTGTGATGGCCTGAAATAGCTAATGGAACCATTATGATTTATTTATTCAGCTTTCAGGGAATATAGGAAACTTTGTCCTACACAAACATTAAATTCCCATTGACAATGAATGGAGAATTTTACGTCATAGTGTCTGAGCAAATAGGAATAGTGTCTATTTTATGTCATGACGATGTATGATGATAAGAGCGCCCCTCACTTCACACAGGTGTGATTTTTTAAATTATAAATGGACTGCATTATGGCAATGTGGCTGTAATTTGTGCGACAACACTGGCTGTAACAAACAATCCCTAAATAATTGATTGGATTATAATTGTTTCTCCATTTTTCCCTTTGTTCTAGTTCAAGAGGCAGATCCCTGTTGCACTGACCTGTAATCAACCACGTGTGACAGATTAATTCACTGACACTGAAAGGGCCTCGCTTCTGTCAGCCATATTTCCTTCTTCTCAGAGAAGCCAGGGCGCTTAGCATCCATATTTCACTTGCCTATTCTCCTGCAATTTTCACAGAACATGATGGATGAAAGTTTGACAGCACTCGCCTGACTCCGCAGTGCGACGGGCCTGGATCCCTTCCACTATAGTTTCACTGTTGTTGACATGAGCAAAAATCATTCTTGTGGGTTTGGCCATGAGATGCCGGCGTGTGATGCTCTGAGGCAATCCCCCTAATCCAGAGAGATGCATGAAGTTAGGAGTGAAAGATCTGCGTCTGACTTCTGTCTGGACTGAGCTGTGTTGATTTTCATCGCAGCGACCTGTTAAATGTGTCGAGATCCAGCAAATCAATCCATCAAGCGGAGCTTGCGTCCATGTGATGTGAAGCCGTGCCAACTGGGCTGGCTGCAGTCGTCGTAGCCCAAACTGCTGGCCACATGGAATCAATCACTTTATCCCAGAGAATTGGCATCCCTTAAAACGCTGGCCAATGACTACTGCTTTTACAACCTCTTTCTTTACAGCCATACCTCTTTCCCACAAGTTTAATCACACGTGTGTGCGCACAGGAAGTTTAACAACGCGCGGCCTGAGGCTACAGGGTGTTGACAGCGAATGACAATTGAAACAGAGTGTTCAGGTGAAGACTGTTGGTCAGTTTGCCCGCAGAAATTAAACTATAAAAAGGGTTATCCTTTACGGCACCCTTCTTTGCAATCAGCTCATCTTGCAGACTTTTTCCAAAGCACGTTATACAGTATGCATGCTTCTTGTTATTAATCGAAGACAGTTTGGAAACTTGACAGAGGTTATAGTTCAATACACTGGTGCAGTTCTTAACCGCTTAACCCCTATATACGTCGTTGTCCGGGTTCCACCAGGGGTCTATACTTAGCCCCCTCCTTTATTCCCTGTACGCCAAATTTATTAGTCGGAAATTGCAGATATAAAAGTTCACAATGCGTCGCAAGACGATGCATGTGAATGCATGTTGGCCTATTATGACATGGCCAGAATAGTGACACTATCACACAGTTCAAATCACACTGTGGACATTGATCAATCTCATCTCAGAGATTCTCACAAGGAATCTTCTCACAATCATCCCAGGTCTCCCTCGAGAACGTCTTAAGGCTGTGTACACAGTACAGCACAAGCATGACCCCCCCCCCCCCCAACCTTCTCAACAATTCCCGTAAGCCCCTCTTTCAGCCACATGAGCGCGGTGCCATTAGGTTTCTTCTAGATAAACAAACACACCGATTAGAGTGATAGAAGAGCGGAGGTGGTGGTAATTGCAAAAAGCCCATACAGCCGTTTCCGGCCAATGGCTCTGATGTGGCTGTGGGGATCCTTGGAAAGAGAAACCTCTGTTGAATTCCATACAATGTGCACAAGCATGGAACAGACTAAAAGAGGTCCAAATTAAAAAAGAAAACAATATAAAAAATACAAAAAAATACAAAAAAGTATCCCAATCCCACTGGTCCATCTGTGAGTTCTGCATGGGAACCTCAATCATATTACTGTGCGCCCCAGGGGGAACTTTTTTCAAGGCAAGGAGACTAATGGGGGACAGGGATGTGAGCAATCAGAGCAGAATGGGCAGGAATGGATGACCACAAGTGGCTGGTGCTCGTCGGGAGAATCTGGACGCAAGGGGTTAGGCCAGGATAGGAAAACCACACTGGAAAACTGACTTGGGAATGGCATCTGGTTCCCATATCCACAGTGTATCACAATTAGCCAGCATAAAATGACTTTAATGTGTGTGTGTGTGTGTGTGTGTGTGTGTGTGTGTGTGTGTGTGTGTGTGTGTGTGTGTGTGTGCATGTGTGCGGGTGTGTGTATGTGCGCGAGCGAGTGTGTGACAACTACAAGCGGCCATGTGTGTGTGACTGCACGTGTCCATGTTTGTCAGGGTGAGGTGTATTCTATTTTTATCATTTATCTGTCATCATGCATGCACCCATACACGTATGAATGAAGGAGTACATGCCACACAGTAACTACGAGGGCATGACGTCTGATTTATACTAGTTGCGTGTTGCTGTCGCATACCAGAAATAGCCGAACAACAAGCTCACAATGTGTTGCACTGAGATGCATTGTGAGCTTGTAGATTGTCTGGTATATGACATGTCGCACAGTATAAATCAGGCATTATAACTAGCAGTGTTGTGGTGGGCCTGGTTAGTCGGTCAGTCAGCCTAATCTAATGCATAACCTTGTGATCAGGGAGATACTAACTATAGACGCCAGTGATGTGTGTCCAGAGGGATGGTCACTTGACTGCTGCGAGGAAGGACAGTTCATTTCTGAACACTATCATTTACCAATATCAGTCAGCACAAGGTCTCAGACATTTATGTAATGTGAGTAGAAGGGGCGAGATCATCTGCACCATCTTTTGACAGCTCATGATGGAAGAGTATATGCATGAAACTAGACGGAAAAAGAAAAAAACTCAGTTAAGGAACATAGATTTTTAGTACCAGATTCTTTGCCACGTTTTGACCCATAAAGCGCACGTACAAAAAAAAAAGCCATAATCAAGGGAGAATACGCCAGAACGGACGTGATTACTTGTTCTTCATAGAAATAAATTTTGGCCAACCACAACCACATATGGGGCAGAATGGGTTACTGTTCTACGTTCTTCATCATTTGACATGAGATGGGGGAATTTTTTTCCTCGCAATCAAAAATCTGTTAACTTTGGTGTACAAAGTGCACTCCTTGTCCGTGCTTAAAGACTGAGTGCCACAGACCTCCGAAATAATGATCATTGGGTGTTATTGTTATATATCCTGTGCATATCCAACAGTTCATAAAAACGTCTGGCCTTCACTTTGCCCACTATAGTCTCACCATAGGACTTCTCTATCTTCCTCCATCCATCCATCCATCTTCAACCGCTAATCCGTAGTCGGGTCGCGGGGGCAACAGCTCCACCAGAGTGTTCCAAACTTCCCTCTACAGAGCAACATTAGTGACTTCCTCCTGGGGGATCCCGAGACGTCCCAAGGCCAGTGAGTCGATGTATTTCCTCCAACTGCACCTTGGCCTGCATTGGGGTCTCCTCCCAGTGGGACGTGCCTCGAGGACCTCCCTATGGAAGACGCCCGAGAGGCATCCTAACCAGATGCCCGAACAACCTAAGCTGGCTCCTTTCCAGGCGAAGGAGCAGCGGTTCTACTCCGAGTCTCTCTCGTGTGACTGAACTTCTCACCCTATCTCTAAGGGAGATGCCAGCCACCCGTCGAAGAAAACTCATTTTGGCCACTTGTATTCGCGACCTTATTCTTTCGGTCATAACCCACACTTCATGACCATAGGTGAGAGTAGGAATGAAGATTGCTCGGTAGACAGAGAGCTTTGCCTTCTGGCTCAACTCTCTAAGCATCAAAAGTAGCAGATCCACAAGTTCAAAACGAGGCACGAAGCGACGTATTTTGAGCATGTCGATCTGCTACTTTTGAATTTTGAATTCTGAAGAGTGTGTGGTTTCTACCCGACAGAGACAACGTACTGTATGGCAAAGGTCAAGGTCAAGTGGGTCAGGTATTGATTAACACATTGTTCTAAACTATTCGTCACATAGAAGTATCAGACTGATGGCATTTCAAGGCTCGATCAACTCATTTCACTTTGCATTTCCCTAGAATTTAGAGTGTAAAAATGCACCCATGAATTAACACTTAACACTCAGCATTTCACAGTATAGATGACATGAGATAATGATGTAAACTGACTTTGGCATGTTACGTTTCAACTGTGTACACCTCCAGGTTGCCCTTCTTTGATGTGTGACATTTTCAGAACCAGAAGAATAGAGACCGCACACAAATGTATTATATTAGCAATGCTAATATAATACATTTGTGTGCGGCCGCTAATTTAGCAGAACAATGGATTGTGCCTGCACAGTGCACACTGGATCATTTATTATAAATTATTACCACTTTGGTGGTAATATAATAAATTTCCATGGGAACAATGATTCAATGTGTGGACTGTATTTTTGGGTTTTCATATGCTCTTCTGTTCAGCACCTGGCCTTTTTATCATTTGGATGTGCGTGCCTTCGTAAACGTTTCACATTTTCATAACCACCCGCAGGTTCTTTTCCTGATTTTATCACTTTGCCTTCCCACTTTGATTATTCAACAATAAACTACATTTGGCGCTAGGGGTACTCAGCATTTACCTCATCAAATCAGATGAGCGAAGCTTCTCATGCTGAGGGGCACAGCAACACGGGCAGACGACCAGTGGTGGACAAAGTACTCAACCCCAGTAATTAAGTCAGAGTTCAGATACTCGTGTTATAACAATCAGAACCATAAAACTATATGTCTGAGTTATATTAAATTAAGTAAAGAAATAAAGGGCCTGGACCTGCAACTGTAAATCTTTACACTGGAAACGAACTAGAGCAAAAAGAAAACACAAATTAAATTTCAATATTTATCTGATAATAATACAAATTGAACAATCAATCTCTTTTCAAAATGGAAATTAAATGTTCACTTCACGTCCCTTTAAAGGTGTCCCAGAGTCAAGTATCGCCAAAGTATCTCAAAAAAGTAATCCAAGTAAACCAAGTAAGTAAGTCCAATAAAGTATTCCCCAAAGTAAAATTTACAAAACAAAAAGGCAATAATGCATTGCTTACTGAAAAAAGAAAATGTATCCTCCTCTCCCAACCTTCATGTTAGGAGTTCTCAGCTGGTTCCTTTGTTCACAAACACTGAATTGTTTGATTAGAGCAGTAAGCCTCATGTGCAACCAAACTTTCTCTCTCCCCCTAAACAAAGTTCTTCGGTAGTTGATTAAAGTCATATAGTCAAATAATAATAATCTTACCAGTACAAATACTGTTACTCAAGTAAAGATACACTCAAACAATGTCCAGTACAATGTACATTTACATAATACATCTACTTTGTTACTGTCCACCACTGCAGAGCTGACCAAAAGGTCAACCTCCTCAGGCTCCACTAGCCTGGAGAGACCAAGTCAACACTGTCAAGTCAAATAGATGCACCTAGATGCCACTCTGTTCTGACAACCAATACCAGAGGGTGTACATACATTATTGTATCTCTGTGGCAGACAGGACACTGCTTTATGGCTATTGTATGTACAGTATGCACCTCACCGTGGCATCATGTTAAGTCTACTAATAGGCCTACAAGTCTACATGAACCGTATCGCCCCTGTTCTGGGGGCAAACATTCCGCGAAAAGATCACATCTACAAGCTCAACACGCTGTGAATCTTGTAGCTTGGCTATTTTGGGCGAAAAGCTCAGAGCTGAGGGATAAAGGAGGGGGCCTTAGTAGACCCCTCTGGGACTCAAGATGGGTCAATGAAGTATAATAGAGTTTAAGTGGTTAATTAATTAAAAGCACGCATGAGTCGAGCAGAGTCAAAGGTGTCCTTCTGGGTCACGTATGGCCTCTCGCTTGGATAGTCACGGCATCCCTTCCACTTCCTCCTCGGAAGCAAAAGTGATCAAAGTCCAGCTGGAGTATGTTTTATTAACAGGTGTGGAGCTGCGCTGCGTAGCAGATGAGGATGAGGGGAAAGTGGAAAGGGGGAGCGGGGCTCCATGTGTCACCCCATGCGCCTATAATCTCTGCTACGGCAGCTGCATAATTCATACATCATAACAGATCATCCTCAAACCGGCGATTTGGTTGCATCACAACTCCTTCCTTGCAGAAGCAGCCAGGTGGAAACTGCATGGCAACATTGGTGCATCAGAGCATCACACACTTCCCTGGTGGGTGGAATTTGAGTCACACTCTGACTCTTCAAGACACAGCTTCAGGTGACTGCAAAACCAACCCCACCGCCAGGGAGCACGCAGTACCACACACAAAGTTGTCCGGAAGTATGTGCATTGCAGCATTAATTCAGCTCATGTGAAGTGCCCCAATATAGGAGGCAAGGTTTCAACTTGTGTTGGGTTCAAATGTTTGTGACAAACGGAAAGAATGTCCCACTTAGACCGTCTAAGTGGGACATTCTTTCCGTGTATCATTGCAGGCAAATACGTTGCCTGCGACCATGGGACCCGTTTCTGAATCGGTCTATAGACACATACTTTAGGTGGACACTGACAGGTGCTTTAGCACTGTGCCACATTGCATTGATATGGCATCAAGATAAAGTTGAACGTACAAACTGTGGCAAGATGGAGAAACTCAAGCCTCCAAGTGAGCTGAAGTTGAGAGGCAACATTGAAGAAAAAAAAACATTTCAGCAATGGACAATGGACATAGATGGGGATAATGGACTAGTGTCTTTTATCCTTTGAACTGAAAACGCCCTGTGCTGAAGAGTGGAGCCATCAGGTGGTGTTGGTGGAGGAAACGAGAGAGAGCTGCCTCAGGGGTGGTGTTTTATGCCTGATTTGGTGCTAAATGGTGTGCATTCAACACTGGCTGCTTCCCTGGGCTTGTGTTCTAACACCACAGGAGCTTCCCTGTATAGTTCGCTTGAAGGCTCCAAAGAGAGAGAATTGGGAAAAGATCAAAATAGGAGAAGCTATATGAGGCAATAGTTTTAGCCTCGATATCCCTGTCGTCCCTCAGTCAACCTCAATTCATGGACGACGCATAACCCCTACTACATTTTTTTAATTCCCTTACTGCTGGTTTAAAATCAGCAACTCAGCCCCATCTACCGTAGAACTCTTCTATTAATATCTTTTTTCCAAACTGTCGTTGGAGGACAAGTGAAGATAACCTCACACATTCCCCTGTAATAGGCCAATTGTCGACTGACCCCAGTGCTTCCATGCAAACTTTACACAGAATGTCAGGCGTTGGAAAAAGAAAGGGAAATGAAAACAAAGCAAAACACTTTTCCATGTAAGGACGATATGTATATTAACCTCAATAAAGACCTCTCCCAATAATCCTCCATAGAAGAGGCTCATTCCTTGTCTCTGTCTCAGAAACCACGGGTCCCTGGCCATTCATCAGTGGCTAAGTAACAATTAAGGCAGATGCAGAGGCCTATAATGATTTCACCAGGGCTTAGCTTCATTCGTGAGGCTGGGTACAATTTTCTCTGTGTCCCAATGCTAAACAGGGGGTGGCAGTGGGATGGGGTGGGTGGGTGGAAGGGTTGCTGTTGAATATTCACAGCGACATCTCCCCTGCCATCCCACGGGTGGGCAACAGCAAAAGGGAAAAGCAGATGAGATCGCTTTTTTTTTTGGAAGAATGTTGCACGGGTTGCTTATTTCGGCACCAGATTCAGTGATCGTTTAGTGAGTAATTGTCAGATCAGTACACTGTATTCTATAAAGATACACAGAGGTCTGCAGAGGTAACGGCTCTGCTTTTAGAAATGCAGACACTTTAATGAATTAAAGCCTTGATTAAGTTCAGCACAATAATATTACTTCAGCACTTCACCACCAGTTATACACCCTCCCTCTTCCCGAACCCACTTCCCCGTTTAAACTGTAGAAAAACAAATAGCACCCCTACCAAAGACTTAAAAACCATGTCATCAGCTAGGGACATAGACAGCTACATAAACATGAACAGAAGCTGTCATGTCCCAACATAATTATTAGAACAATCCCAGACATTATGAAGCAGGATTCATCTCCTAGCGATCAACCTAGCCAAACCGAATATAGGCTTACCTACAGTAAGTAAGTAGCCTTGCCGAGCCATGAGGCCCATAGGGCAGGAGCCTATCTCCTGTTTCTGTAGCGTGAGGCAGCTTGATGTACAAGTACACCCCCTGGACATGACGCTAGTATGTCGCAGGGACTTACCCCCATCCAACACTTGATGCTGAGTATCAAGCAGGGAGGCACTGGGTCCCATTTTAGAGTCTTTGGTATGACCTGGCCGGGGATCGAACCCCGACCTCCCAGTCTCAGGGCGGACACTCTAACCACAAGGCCACTGAGCTACAGTACAATGTCAAAAACATGTCAAAGACAAACACATGTCTTGGCTGCTGCAGAATCATCTTATGTCTTTATTTATCAGAGGCCAGGCTGTGGCAGGAGAGACCACCTGCACTTACTTACCTCTTCAGAGCCCCCATGCGGGAGCAAAACGGCTGCAAAGGCTCTGAAGATTAACTTACAAGTTTTACGGCTCAGTCGGCACACGCTATTATTCCTATTCAATCACGCTTGCCTCCCAACACTATAAATAATTTTAACAGAGCATGATGTGTGCGCACGTGCACACACACACATGCACACACACACATGCACACACACACACACACACACACACACACACACACACACAGAGCACCTGATTGACCCCGTTATGGCTCGATGTCAGAACCTCCAGTGCTTATATATGGGTATGTCTTCATCTTTTTGGGGAAACGCAGGAGTTTTCCATCTGTTTGAGGCAAGTGATTCTGTGATCACCCAGTACATAATGAAGTGAGATAGTATATTTGGGTGCAGGGGGTTGGCAGGCGCGGACGTTGGAAGCGAGGATATTAAAAACCAGACTAGCCAAGATGACAGGGATTCGTCCGCTATTAGCAGAGGGCAGGGTTGAAAATATTATTTTAATAATATAGTCAAATTACATAGTGGAGAGGGTTTTTTCTAATTTAAATGCTGGTCACAGGCACTGCTTATGATGGTAGTGGTGATTTGCCACCGCTATGCCTTTTACTACCGATGGCTAAATCTATAATATTGGAAATCATGACAACTTGTTCAGATGGATTATTGTTTTCTGTCAATGTCTTCAGATTGTCACTTAATTGGCTGCAGGTATTCAGCTTTAGGGTTATCTTTAACCAAGGCTTTCATATAGTTTTGTTCCTTTGCTTCAATCACACTCCTATCAAAAGACGCTTTGTAACGAAGAAGCACGTTGTACTTAAATCAGCTTTCATTAACAAGAATTAGCCTTCTTACCATAATGAATTTGTTAAACATTTTGCTGTAGTATAGCAATAATAGTTGTTTTGTGTTTTTTACCTTGGGCAGGGTTATTAGTTGTGAGGATGGCATACAGTACTTACAGGAGTTCCTGAAACAGAAAGGACAAAAAGTCATGATTAGCATGAGCATGCTCCATCAGCACCATTCAATAATAAGCAATAACTCCACTGTAAAGAAATATCCCAGTTTGGAATACAAATACTCTTGGCTCTTGATATCACAAAATTCTCCTCCTGAGGGAAATAGTCTAGAGTCTAGAATGATGATTGGTTTTGGTATCTTGAGGGCTAATCCTGGTTATACATCACGTAGGACATGTTATACTCCATCTACAGTAAATGAACCACTTGAAACCTGGCAAACGTTGTGAGCTTGCCTTGTATATCGGCAATGTTTGGTGAAGAGATTAACTGTAGATGGGGAAAAAGTGGTCCAAGTAAGAGTAAACACAGGTGAGGTTTGAATAACTTTGTAACCGCCCCTTTCCACGTTCCAGACTAATAGTGATATTAGTCTGACCAATCATTTAGCTTCAGACACCCAGGAGGGCCAGATCCCCTATGGCTTCCAATCAGCATGCAACTAGAAAAAAGTGCTCCTCAGAGCACAGGTCTCTGCCAGGTCAGGTAGGTTATTGTGGCCTCCTGGTGACGCTATAATAAGCCAATGTGAAAAGGGTGCCATTTCTTCTTACGCCTTGACGTTTGACATTTTTGTTCCAAAAATGAGTTTTTCAAAGATCCACTTGCTGGTGGCGCTATAACAGGCCAATTTAAAGTAAATTAGCATGCAACCATTGTGACACTGAACATGGTAGTGCTTTGTTATATAAAGTTCTGTAAACATTTTTTATGGTTTGAATTATATATAAGGATAATGGATGATTTCAAGTGTTGCATAGCCTACTGCTGTGTATTTATATTGTATTGTATTGTTTGTGTGTCACATGCACGTCTTCTTTGTCTGCTGAAAATGGCTGGAGCATTGATTTCAAAACACCTTTCAGTTGAGTTCTGTTCGTTTCTATCATTCATTACTGCAGGATAGTAGGCATAGAGCAAATACAGTAGCGACTGTAGTGTTACCATAGTCATATTTAAATCCCCCACCGCAAGCAGGAATTCTGTTTCAGCATAACTCCAAAATCGCACCGGTATTTTTATCCCATGGCATTTATTGCTGGCATGGTGACAAAGCACTCATCCCACTATCCGGTTTCCGAGCCATTTGAGCCAACAATGACCGCCAGCATCTGGGCGATCCCGTTTTGTATTTTGTGACTGGCTCTAATTTCACTGCTACAAGGGGGCTGGGCGCTTGTTAAAAAATGCTCTCGTGTTTTTGCGAGGTGACACGCTCGTCCTTTCCTCCCAATTACTAGCCCTCAAAAGGACCGTGTGCCAGCGCGCTTCAGGGCTCCCTCAGAACCCTGCAAATCATCCCGGGTCTTAAAGTTCTTAAGGGAACCCAGCTGCTCCGATCGCCACCAAAAAAACCAACAAAAAACACAGGAGGATTTTCTTTTTTAAACAAGTCTTACTTCCTTATGATTGGATGAAAAGTGCAAATAGCTCCTGCAGCTGGGGCACTTAATGGAGCTCAATGTTTGAGGCTCACTGCGGCTGTACTTCAGTGCCATTATTTCATGGTTCATTGAGCTATGGCTACATAGCATTTTCACTAAGCCTGCATAATTATGGGATGTTGACTGGTTCCTCAGTTATGTACAACATGCCTCAAAGACGTGACCTAAACCATACGACGCATCCATGTGAATGTGGAACCGTTCAATTGACAATTAACATGGCCAATGCGTGGCAGTTAAGAAGCAATTTCTTGCAAAAGCTGCCTCAAAGTTTTTAATTATTGGTATTCATCAATAACTCTTCAAATGAGGCAATAATTGTACTGCCTCATTCAATAGCTACAATCAATGTCTGACCGCCAACAGCCCGGTATGATGATGATATGTCAAGGTCCAACAGTTCCCAATAGCGTCATAAACAATCCGCCATCAAAGCCATTCACACCAACCATGTCTACCTACTTCAGTTCGGTTAACTCTATTAACCATCTGTTTGCACACACTTCCACACACTGCCACCTCCTGCCATTTCCGCCACAGCGGGCCCTGTTCCTGTTTACGGTAACGTGCAGTCACCTCGTGAGAATGCAAAGGTCATTGGCCTCAATAGACAGGTATGGGGCATATATATATATATATAAAGTATATATTTGTGTGTGCTCACTGCTCACATGAACCGAAGAGATGTTATCGCATTCTAAAATGTCAACAGCGGTCACACTTGTAACTAGCAGCTGCAGGGGGTGGCAGACAGGAAATAGCTTTTTTATTATTATTACATTGCTATGACAGACAGTGCAGCAATATCTGGCTTTGTGCATCCCATACATCTGTCATATTTATTTACACAACTCCGCAATTCCAGGCAGCATCAGTTCCTTGTGTGTGTAAGGTGGCGATGATTCATGTGGAGGATAGGGAAACTTTCCAGCACTGACCACCCGCTCTGACGGTTTCAGACAACCGCAGTTGAGGCTGTGGTAGTGACCACGACATGAAGTTGTTTCTGTGTTACTGTCATGCCACACTCCTTTCCATATGTTGACAGTAAATAAGCATGAAATTCTAACGAAGCACAGTATCCCATTCAGTCCCGAGTTCCAACGCTAAGGTAAATATCATGGCGTATTTTCCTATTTGTGCTCACTGTCACTTGCAACCGGGAGTCCATATTGAAAGGCTTCGCCTGCCTAGTGGGGCGAATGAATGAATGGCATTGCTACCAAAAGCATCTCTGCTGTGAATTTGTGAATTTTATTTGCGGGAGGCTCTATTTGGCGTAGTCACTAATATTGACTGAGGAGTACTCAGTCTAGGAGTAAAGGAGTACTTTAAAAACGCTTCACCGGAATATCTGTGCTGCTTGTGTTTAGACCTATACACAGGGCACTGTACCGGTTCACAGAGCAGAAAGAATTTAATTCAATGGTCTATTGATCGCACAAGAGAAATTTCACAGAACATAAAAAAGCACAATTCAATACACACAGGAATAATTGCGTGTAACAATAGCAAACATTTTACCCAGTGTAGTATGTAATTGGAAAAAAAGCAAAGTGGATTCGCTGCTGCTTTTGGGCAGATCAACAACAGGGCGCAGCAAGACAATTATTGAAAACACTAAATTCACAGAAAACACAGTCCTGTATATGAACAGTAGACCCAAAAAAGTATGTTTTTCACCTCTATCATCCTGTCAACAATCATCTGAGACTCTAGAGAAGGGAATCCTGGATTTACACAATGATGCGTCTCCTAAAAATCTATTAAATAGTTTTCATGGAATGGTACAGGGACCTTAAAGGGACTGTGACATAAAATAAAAATGTTTTTCTTTCTGTGGTCTGGGGTTTTCTGGCTCTAACAAGTGCTCTGATTTTCCTGCTGTTTGTAACTTAAGAGCCAGCAAATCCCACATATATGTCAATGGGATTTGCCAGCAGATGTCATTCTTTTCACTGTTTTGCCTGTTTTCATTGCAGCTAAAAAGGCTTGCAAACCCCAGAGAAACTCCACTGAATGTTCAAAGTTTTTTGGGTGTAATTGAGGTCATAAAACCTAAAATAAAAAATAAAAGTAAAAATAAATGAAACAGGTCTCCAGGTCAGGTTGGCCTCCTGGTGGCGCTATAATAGTTCAAGTGTGACCCATTTTGAACAAAATGCCTCAAATCATGAACTCCAATTGCTGTGAAACTTTGCACGCACATTTTCAGTACGTTGAGGATCAATTAATGCCTCCCTTTTTACATTGCCCTATTATAGTGCCACCAAAAGGCCAATTTTTTCCAAACATCACAAATCACAATCACAATCCTGACCTGGTACTGTATATAGAGACCTGTGCTCCATGGAGCACTTTTTCTAGCTTTTAATATGCTTTCGTGTTCCATTTCAACCTGCTTCATATTTTACTTGGAAATATGGTTTTTGTACACTTGGTTTGCAACCACAGAAGCTACTGGTGAAAGTTAATGTCAGTATATGGATTTATAACGAGGAGAGGAACATAATACAGTCAAATGTTCCACAGAATTTCCATATGACTGTAACATTAAGGTGGTAGTAATGCAGCACAGTCCAGCTACTTGTCAACAGGCTAGTGATCATCAAAATGACTCTGAGCAAATTCACATTTGCACACATAATGCATAATGTACAGTAAGTATATATTGTTCTAAGTTAGTTGCTGCGAGAGTGAGGTCTAGCCAACACCAACTCAGGATTCCTGGATCGCTGCCCTCCACAATTTCCTATCCAACATCAGGTTCTTGAGCACTTCACTGTTGTCAGCCAAGCTGTTGCACCGCAGCATGTCTACATCGGTCGTACGCTTCTTTCCCCTCCTGGCTTTGCCCTGGGTTGGCTCCCATAGGGTCAATGTACTTGACGCAGTGCCCTGCCAGCCTCATCCTTCTCTCTTTGTCCGTGACCCGTGGTAAGTCCCCATAGAGGTCCACATTTCTGATGCGGTCCGTCCATGTGACACCTAGTGCCATTCGTAGCATTCTTGTGTAGACTCCGTCCAGGGCTTTTTCCTGTTGTACTGTGAGGTTCCATGTCTTGTACTTACATTGTACTCACATTATGCATTATGTGTGCAAATGTGTTTGGTCAGAGTCATTTTGATGATCAATGTATACTCTATCAAAGCTTTATCACAACAAAGGCTTAAAGGGTAAGACCACTTTTGTAGAGGTTTGGGTTGTGTAGTTACCTTGCCATGATGTAACTCCAAATGTGGACAAGAAAAAAAAAAATTGCTCCAGTGATTAGAAATTGATTATTCAAAATATGCTCCTCATTGACTTACATTGTATGCTGAAACAGCACTCAAAGTCACTCTTTTAGTATGTGAACAAACACAAACAAAGAATATAGAGCATCACCAAAACTCATGCATTTTTTTAAATAAAAATGTTAACTTCACTATTTTATATTATTTTCTTCTGGTATGTTCTATATGGGTGTGTCACATTGTGTTATGTTATTTCATTGCCTTACTGTATACCCTGAAATCTTGAATAAACAAAACTGATCTTTATAGTATATGTAATATTGTTTTTTTTACTTACTAAAAGAGTGACTTTGAGAGATGTTTCAGGGTACAATGTAAGTCAATGAGGAGCATATATATTTTTTCTTTTTTTCATTACATTTTTATTGAGAAGAATAAAGACAAGAACAAGAACGGGGAGCATATTTTGAATTATCAACTACACAACCCAAACCTCTGCAAAAGTGGTCTTACCCTTTAATATCACATCCTTCAGAATCCGAACAAACCATATGATTCAAGTCACTTGAAGAGTTCCCTGCACAAGTTGTGTTGACGTTCTTGGAGATTTTTTTACGAGACAGTACTGATTATACCCATAAAAGCCACTCCAGAAAACGGCCGCTGCTCACTTTTACGATATAAATAAAACAGTCATGCAGGACCTGCCCTTAGATGTCCGTACTGTGGACTCATGTGGCAGATACACTATGAGATCAGTCCATCTGGGCGGACACTGAAGCCAGCTGCAATATGCTGCAGTAGGGTTATTGTACTTGACATGAGGGGCAGAACTGTCATCTCTTCGTTTCCCCATTGTCCATCCTTCAAGGCTTCATAGCACTCTGTGTGCCACTCCAGACATCACACGCGCACATGTGTATTTGCTTCACTCATTTTGAATCGACTTGTCAAGAGGAAGCTATTGTAATTCAGAGAGAGAGCGACAGACAGAAAGAGACGTTGATGTACTATTGGCTTTTGCACAACAGTGCCGTTTGAAATATGTTGGCATGATCCATGTTTATTGGACAGTTAAGTGTTGCATAAACAAAACTGATGGATCTCAGAGGCACACACAGCCGACCAGAACATTTAACTGTTGTCTATCTATCATTTCACTCCCCCCCCCCCCCCCCCCATCTTCCGTGTATTTCCAGTCATACACTGGATGACTGTAATATTATGTAAATAGTAAAAATCAAATAGGGCAGAGAGCCATACCACACTGTGATGCATGGCTGTACGCTCCAGACCCGAAACGGAGAGCGCGGCCGCAAGAACAGGATTTGAAATTAATTTGGCAAAATAAAAAAAGAAGGATGGAACAGATACTTTGATGCTCATATACAGTATACTAGAGGTTGTTTGAAATACGGCCCTGATAGCTGATTATGTTTAATTCCAATGACTTTACAACACAAAAGTACATCAATATCAGAGTTCACATGGCTTTGTAACCTCAACCAACATATTATTTCCCCATCATATTATTGAAATAAACGGGGGAACCATAGTAAATCAGCTCTGTCTTTTTGATTTGCTTTAACGAGCGAGTGAGCGGGCATATTTTAGCCCAACTGACTGGGTCAAGGCCTGCTCTGCCATTGTGAAGTCTCAGTGTCAGAGTGCCGGTAGGCTCCAGTGCCCATTATCGCGCTCTTCTATTAGGTGTGTGGAGTGTGGACGCGACGTGAGTGCCTGCCAAGTATATGTTCCCTCTGTGAATTCAATTTGTGGTTACACTCTGTCTCGGGGGAGGCTGTGTGTGTGCACGTGCGTGCGTGCGTGAAAAAAAAAAGGCCCTTCCCCGAGGTCTTAACCGAAGGCAGGACTGAGTTTCATGAGCCAGAGAGGAGAGAGAGTGGCAACTGGAGGGAGGGAAGAGCATGGTCTGGCTCAGAGGTCTTGCAAACTGGGAATGGCCCTGAACTCGATATCACAATCTGAAAACATGACAGCCACCAGGTCTCAAGCAGCCTTTACACGTTTATGTTGGACATGGGTCGACCTCTCGCTGACTCCACATACAGAGGTACCCTTCGATGGGGAATATGTAAACACAGACACGGTGAAGGCTGACCACAGTAATGCTGCGCTTACATCTTCCCTTCTCAAGAGAGATTTAACAAAGCAGCGCACGGTTTAGTCTTACAACCTTGCTGTTACATTCTGATGGTTCTCTGAAGTCTGAAGCCACATAGCTGTGTGTAGGTTATCTATCACCTAACCTGGGATCCGAAGATGTATACTTTCTCATGATTTTTTTACACGATTGCATGCATAGGCATGATCTATTGGTGTTCTACGGCAGTACCGCTGAATCTTTTCTGGACAGAAACTCAAGTGATCTGTGGTCTCATACACACAAACATACCAGGTTCTCCATTGCGTCCTCTTCTCCCTCGCTTTCCCGTCGGGCCTGCCAAGAGACGAGCACAATGCATTATTTTCAGTTTACAATCAGATAGTCCTCGTTGGAGTTTCATGTTCCACAGTTTGCGTTTTATATTGCAGGATGTACAGGTTCAAACCTCCTCAGTGTGGGATGAGGAAGAGGCAGCGAAGAAATATTGCCTTTGGACTACATACAGCACAAACCTCAAAATCTCAAGTATTTAGGCACAATTTAGGTACAAACTGGCCTGGAAACAAGGAACACACACACTCTTGCCACAGGCGTTGAGCTTTTTTATCTGATTTAATTTTTTCCACTTACTGTACTGGTAAGCTATTAAGTTTGGTTGTCCTGATTTTTTATTTGTTTTTATAACAGTCATTTTTACTTTACCTCGCTCCCTTTTGCTTCCTGTGAATCTGCTAATGCTCAGCTGGAAGAGTAAAACAATTACACGCTTTGTTAAGTTTTACGTGCTGAAGACTCGACTGCATTGTACTTGGGCAGTCTTCAGTGCTGACCGGACAATCTCTGGGGACCTTTAAAGCAGATCTCGCCCAGTGTTGGGATTCTCCGTCCGTGTGAGGAGACCTTTATTGCCTTGTTGAGGCTGACTGCTGGAAACCACTTTTTGTTTGCCATGATGGGCATTTTGTGTTTCTGTGGACATTTTCCTACAGGTAATAGAAAGTAATGTAAGTATCTGTATATTTGCGCCAAATACTTCCAGGGCACACAGCCCAACACAGCGAGAGGAGGAACAAAAAGTTGTACGAGCAGCAGCCGACATGTCTTAGATTTCACCACAAATGGTAATATAGTGGACGCGATGCGATCAAAAATCACAATTTACATCTGAACGTCAGGCGGATTGGACAAAAACAACAACTTTAGAGTATTTTACTGAGAAAACAAGCAGCAAAGAAACGACAATGAGTGGTTCCTTATGCGGTGCGCGTGCATTGATCCTCATGATAGGAAGAACGTAGGCGCTGTCTAGCAGCCTGGACAGCACGAAAGGTTAGTTTTGAGCTTCAGCTGCTTGGAATTGATATATTATAAACCCTATAACCCGCCATATGGCGGGTATGGCGACCTGCGGGGTAAAACCTTAACCCGTCATCTGGCGGGTTATAAAGCGGCTTGGCGTCGTGAGTGTTAATTTTGGCATTGCATTATAAATTGCTGTAGTCAATTCAACAGCTGGGATAACAGTTGCTTCAATACTGTTCTAATTGATAAGTCAGTCACTAACCCAACTCCTAACATGCCACCAGTGGTCAGTAAGTACATTTACTTAGTTACTAAAGAAGTACATTTTATGTGTACTCTACTTGAGTATTTGCATTTCTGGATACTTGTCAGCACCCATGTCCACCTAACGCTTTAGAGATTTCAGAAATTGCAGATTGATAAAGGAAGAGTGGAACAGAGGAAACATGGATGCTACACATCGTGCTATGGAGGAGATTTACTGTACAGCAGCACCCCAGGCGTGGTGGACATAAAAGTGCAGACTTTTGTTCCGGTTCCACGACTGTCTGTATGATGTTTAGCTTTCAACTTGTTCCCTCTGTTTGGCTCAGCCTCTGCCTCTGATTTGACTGCCTTGGACTGGATGACTTCCAGGACAGCGTGGGGCTCTAGTATAACTCCCACTTAGTATCTACACAAGGTTCAAGTGTCATTCATTTTATCTCTGCTTCTGGTCAGACTGCATGGTCAGACCTTTTGGGAAATGTAGACTGTCTCTGATGTTTGATTGATATATTGTATTTATGTTTAACAATTTGATTAAAAGAAAGTAGGCCTACAGTATTATGTTGGGGCGCCGATGGCTGAGTTGTTATGGCTCATATAGGCCCTATGCAGCCTAAGAGCAAGATCGCAGGCTCGATTCATGCACCCGACGGCCTTTTCTGTGTGTCACTCCCCGTCTCTCTCTCCAGCTGCCATTTTCCACTACTATCCAAATAAAGGCAGAAAAGCAAAACAAATATGAAAAAAGTCTCAAGCACTTGGCAGCATTGAAAAACAAACCCTGTGGTCTGTACACGTAAAGATGCTATTGTTTTCACATTTCATATTGAATGTCAAAGTATATTGTTGTATTCGTCATAAATGCCTAATTTTAAACTGCATAATGTGACGGTGTCACGCAAAAGTAGTGACAACAGCCTATAAGGCAAGCTCACAGTGAGTCTGTCGCATCATCATGTGTTGCAAGCTTGTAGAACAGCATTTATTTATTTAGTGTTCACCTATAGGCTATACATATACTGAATAACCATAAGTGACTAACTCCGTCTGTGGGTTTTATAAATATTTAGGTTATTAGAGGTTGTCCACCTCTGAACAGCGCTCAGCGGGTCAATGGGGACCCTTATTGGTCTCCGGTTCCAACTCCGATGTTGTGGATTTACCCCCTTTACCCCCCTGGGGTTTAAGAGGTTTTAATGAATAAAAAGTCAGAACAATTGTGACTAAATAATACCTACACTGTTTCCAATGGTACACATTGTAATCGTTTCATTTCCTGAAAAGTAACAGGCATTGCTTTTGCCTGACAACAATATACTTTGATCGTGGTGGTCAGTTTGGTGACGAAGTCTCCACATAGTGCGAAGTCTCCACATAGTCTGAGACAAAATAGCATCTTGTTTATTCTTCATGTACTAGCAGATAATATGGGCTTCTCAATAACATCTTACACTCAAAGCATGCAAAGCCAAAGAAATGATGACATGTTGAGATATAAAAGTAGTTAATGTTTATTCCAAACCTACAAAATCAAATACAGTACAAACATGTCAAATAACTACGAAGGGCTCAAAAAGAGAAAACAGAAAAACCAAAAGCACAAAACAGATGTTTTGGGGACTCTTTGCCATTTGGGGTTTATTTGTAGTTTTGGAATAAACATTACCACTTTTGTAACTCTGAATTTGATCATTTTAGCAATTTTGTTGTTTCTGATGATTTTGCTACTCAATATTGGTTAGTCATTGAATCCATCTGCAACACACCCACCCACTACTGAATACACCTCATCACTTTACCACGTGCACGCCGCCCTGCTCAAGCTACGGAAAATACCAAATGTTTGTCTCTACAGGCCACCCACCACTCCGTTGACTATCCACACCGGTTCGCCTGTTTCGACAAAATAGTTCCCCAAGTCTGATCAGGAGGACAATGTCATTCATTTCTAAAAATGCATTTATTAAACAAAAATCCTATATTACAGGTGCATGTTCGCTAGCAGCATTATACGTGCTAATGCTAAAATAACTCAATGTTCATTATAATAACAAGCCGTGACTAACTATGCCATAAACATTTGCGATAATGAAATAAAAATAGCAAGTGCACACATGCAAGAATATAGTGTGCCACTGCAACTTAGTAGACATGGGTCATTTTGGAAAAATAACATTACATTTACAATAATGATAAAAATACCAAAAGTGCTACAGTAGGAGCCAATCTTGTTTTTTACTTAGTTACAGTAAGTAGAGTCATATAAAAATAATGTGCAGATCATTGCGAGTGTACTGAATACTGTATTCCAATACTGACATGCAACTGTGTAGCTGTTTCTTAGTCAAGTAAAGCTTACTAGGTAGGTTGGCCCTGTAGGCAAAGAACTCTTTGAAGAACTCATGGTCATCATTATAAATGATGTCAAATGTTGTGGAGACGTAGTCTGAGTATCTCCTGTAAGCCCAAAGTCATAACTCTCTTCAATCTAATTGGTCACGGTTAGATGTTTGGAGAACACGAGAAACCTGCATTCAGGTTCTAGATGCCTGAAGGAAATAAATTACACAGGCAGAAAATAATATTGCCAAATCATTCAGATCACATGATATATGCGCCTAACACAATTCTTCTTTTTTTCAGTATTTCCAAATGATATGCTTTGAAAAGCACAATAACAATTACTTAACATGTGATTTGATGTGCAGTGGAGGCACTTTTATATTAAAGACATTGATTCCCAATTGACATAAGAATTTAGCTCTCCCTGGTGTAGAAAAAATTACTGAAGACGTATATCTTCCTTGGTCAAGGGGGTGGGCCAGTCCCCTTTGGATAAACGGTAGATGTTTGCTTTCACATCTGGGAGACCAGATGGACCAGATAGGAGCAACTGCTAAATGCCAACATTGTAAAATGTTGACACGAGTTTACAGGAGTATCGGGCCCTTCCTCACCAAGGAGTACGTCTGCCCGGCTACTTAGCCAAGCCTCAGTCATCTCCAAACTTGATTACTGCAAAACTCCCTGCTTGCTGGTCTGCCGGCATGCTCTCTCAAACCCCTACAACTGATCCAGAAATGCTGCGGCACGCCTGATCTTCAATCTCCCTAGAGGCTAATTCAGACCGCTGCAATTTTTCTCCACAACATTCAAATTCTTAAATCTCTTTGCGCCAACGATAACAGACCTAAGCCCATAATGAAGCACCGCATCTGCAATGCGACGAATCTGCGACATGAGCTTGTACAGTAGATCAACTATTTAACCCGACCTGCACTTACATGGCCAAAACACAGGGCATCTGTCCCTCCTAATCACACGACACCCTTGCCAGTGCTAGAGTCTGACATCCCATTATACTTTTGATGAGAGTTAGATGCTTGGCTTTCCAACATGGGAGCCCCGGTTTTAAATCCAGGTCATACATCAGTGCCGGTGGCCAATGATGTTCCATGGACGTTGAAGACAATGCAGGTTTTCATTGGGAAAAAGGCGATATGTCACCTGTCTGAATTGAGATCTTCACTATCTTCAAATATATGCTTCTGTATAACATCAATAAACCACCAAGCTCAGTCTTGAGTCTGCGTGTAGTACTGCAATTCGGAGGGAAACGGAAGCCCAATGGATGCTCGCTGGACATTCCGCGTCTCACTGGCAGCGATATTTAAACTTGGCAGAGTTCCAACATTCTTCAAAAAGTCACTCGGAAGAATAGAGCGTCTCAGGGGAATTTCACAAGGATCGGTGGTTCGTCTAAATAGACTTTATTATGTTCCATTTAACCCCACAACACAGATGAATGAATTCATTAAACCTGGTAAGTGATGCCAACAGTCGTGGATCCAGGTCAGGACAGGGCTGCACAAAAAGCTGGCTTGCCATCCTACAATTTTTTCTTTTTCTTTTTTTACTCAACAAGTACATTTTTGTGGAGAAGCCCTGGCGGACAGGAGGACAATTTCGATCCAAGATCCTTATTAGGCTGCATGACAATGAATAAATCAATACATGAAATGCTAATTCACGGAACATTGGGTCCACTGTCAAGGGGAAAATATGTAAATTGCACCGCAATTTCAGCCCTTGTCGTCTACCAATGTCACTGTTCTCCGATTCTTTAAGGGGGGGATGGGTATTGTTGTCAGAAATATGAATATCACCGTCGTCTGCCAGCTACACTGTTTGGACTGATGGTTTGGCCTGCCCTACATTGTGGAATATATGTGGGCTTTTCCAAAGACAAAACAGAGGGAATAGATACGGCTTTGCCTGCTCTCCCTGCAAAACTATAAAATATCGATTATCATCAGTGTGTTTTAAACAGCACTTTTAGCAATTCTTATCGCTGTACAATACATTAGTTTTGAGGTTATTCATTTGTTTAGCGGTGCAAACCGCTCCAACATGTGACTTTGTGATATTAACTTGCCTATAACTCCCGACATCCCATTACTCCGACTATGTGGCTTTGTGTGTGGTTAGGGTTAGGGATAGGGTTAAGGCCTATTCATAGTCTGGATTTTCGGTGGTGAGGTGACCACCGCTCCGGTGGTGAGCTGACCACCGGAGCTAAAATAACGTTGAAGAGGTGGTGAGTAAAAACAGAGAGAAGGGCTGTGGTTTGCTCTTCACCGCGGCTCGTGACGTCATGTTGTAGTTCGGTGGTCACCTAACCACCGAAAATCCAGACTATGTATGAGCCTTTAGTAATGATCCCGTCAGACTAATGACAATAAAACAGGATACAAGCAGACCAAGATGTGGGCCATGTCTCCACCAATTCATTATCAGACCAGGTAATCTCTAATGGAGAATAGTGTTCGTAAAAATACTCTAATTTGTAACTACTGTACATGCTCTCACTGACCTTTCTAAATTCTACCCATACCATTACTTATCCCCTTAATTCCTTCAACCTCGGTAAAAAAGTCGAATAAAAATAAAGAGTAAGTGCTGTAGGGGGACCAAGGAGGAAGAGCTTGGAGGAAGTGGAGGAAAAAAACCTCAGCTCTGTTCTACGCCAAACATGCATCTCCTCCTCAGCCCCCCCACGAGACAACACGGTATCTAACCCACCGTATCGTTGTCTAAATGTTTTTTGCATGACCTGAAGAATCCGGCAGTCCATCACTGAAGCTCGGTAACGAACCCTTTAAAGTTATATATGTGCTTGTTTACTGGAAGCACGTACAGCACACCATCCGCTTTGTCTCCGTGCATTCCCTTTGGACCAATTCAAGACGAGAACCCCTTTTGGTGTTTTAAGCATTGTTACACTGTAGCTATTTTAGAAGAATCGTGAAAATGTGGCGCAAATCTTTGAATATATATACTTTCCGAGCAAACGTTTTTAACTCAAATCTTTGCTTCTGGTGGGGTCCCTGGAACAACATATTTTCAAATGGGGGTGGGGCGGCCAATTACATATAATTCTGGGGGTCCTTGACATGAAAATGTTTGAGAACGACTGACAAAGAAACATAGGGTTTTTCTGAAAACTGTCAGGATTTAAATGGTATTTGTAGAATCATCCTCAGGTCTAAATGGGTTAATAGCTGTCACAGCTTTGCAGAGGTCAGGCTGTTACAAAAGGCACACAAAGACTAGTTTTGCATTCAGTTCAGACATAGCATAGAACCTAAAGAAAAAAAGACAGGTGCGCATTCTCTGGGTGCTACCCTTGGTTAAGGCAGTGGGTGCTCAGCTATAAATACAATTATTGAGCCTCTTTGGGGGCGTTCACAATAAAAAATGTGAATTTGCATCCGAGACAGATTTGCATCCTTTAGTGCCGCTTTTTCCACTTTTGTGGTTTGAGTTAAAGGGCCACTTCACCCCGTTTGCAAACAGATCTTATTTTAATGATGTTTAGGCCACAAGAAACACTAGATATTTTAGTATTTTAAAGTGCCTGTGATGTCACAGGGACTGGTCTCACTTCCTTCCTGGACTACATCAAGGAACGTTACAGAAGGAAGACGTCATGTACAGTGTATACGCCATGACACTTTCATGGATGCTTTCATGGGAGGCAAAGCTCGCACCGGAAGTTCCATGGATACATGGCAGTGGACGGAGCCGGCAGCTTAACGTACCAAGTCTCACGATGCTTGGTACGTTCAGAAACGTACTTTGTGCTCTTTAGATACCGTGTACACATCGAAAAGCAACACAGCAAACAATTATGCGGTATATGTCTTCTGTTATTTTCCAGAAGTGATTAGTTTACAAAGGTCATTCAGGACAGTCATTCAGAAATAGTGTTTGTTCATGAGCTGGTCACTGCATGGGCTCTCGTTGACTCCAATGCATTCCACCAAACTTCTGGGTGTAATTTGGCTCCCATGGTGCGTCAAATCTACTGTCTGGAATTGCATGATAGCAAAAATGATGTCTGTGGACTACATGTTGTCTCGGTAGGACAGCCCTCCCCCTCTTCACAAGGAGGAGCAGTGCACCAAAGCATTATGGTCATTTTAGGAATTCAGCAATCCAGTCAAACACTAGTCAAACACACATACAACTACATTATTTTTCTGGCCGTGCAAATTTCAAATTGTGCTACTGTTATCTACTACAAATACTATTAACATTGAGTGACTGCAGTTTCTTCCAGCGGTGAAATGTCCCTTTAAATAATATATAATAATATAATTATAATAATAAACACCTTTTAGGGCATTGTTGTCCCTGGAAGTTCAACTCCTGTAAATTAGACGGAGGTTTCCATTTCCCCACAATCTGATTAGTTATCTCAGGTTAGAAAATAATGTCAAGCTATTCAAGGCTATGCCGTTTCTAAAGAAAGACTAACACAATTATTTACCTTGTTCTAAACCCAAGGCATTCAAGTATTTAGAATCATTTGGCTCCTTTCAAGACAAAATTGATTTTGCGGGCCATTCTATAGATGCCCATGGATAAAAAGTTAAACACCCTGCCTTTATAGACGGCTCACCTACTGTAAGAGCCTTCTGTATTGAATCCAGGCTGCCTTATGTTGCTCGGGACTCAAATGGGTTTTGGCAACACATTACAAAGACCAGTTTGGGGGCCTGTTTTAACCTTCTGAAGTCTCGACCCAGGCCTTGAAAAACACTATCCTGAAGCATTTTTCACATTATTTTCATATTCTGTGGCATAAATCCTCATAATCCTCATTTCCTGCTACGGTGTTCTACATTACAACCATTTCCTGAATAAATATAATTATTATAGCCTTTTCCTAAATAACACCTTACCATTAAAACCAGCGCGTTGCGCAGAAAATAAGCCATTGTGTCCAAATTTTACATGTACTCTGAATGCACACATTGCTTTAATTTTATCAGACCTGTATCCGAAGCAATTTGAGAACAGTAAAACACAAGTTTGTTTTCCTGTGCTACCTGTCATACCCCATAACCTGTTCATAGTAAGGCGGCAACTATTGATTAGTTTATTTTGACCAATTTCTAATTAATACTTTTTCGATGAATCTCTTGAAGCATACTTTTTTTCTCTGCCAGGCCGGATGGCCAGCACGCTGGGCAAGACCTACACTGTAGAGTGTATAATTCTTTGGGGGGCGGAAGTTGCAGGATTTTGGCTTTTTGTTCAAAACGGGCCAATCCTGCAAACTTGAAAGCCAATGTTAGCCAATTAGGATGGAATATGGAACCATCTATATAGTCATTTAGATGGTGTATAACGATTTGCGCGATTTTTGGACAGAATCTGGAGGAGTAATATAAAAAAAATTGTTTTTCAAAAGTCGGCCTACTGGTGGCGCTATAACAGGCCGTTCTGGAAAATTTGGGCCAGAGGTTCATCGTTGACATCCAGGGAGTGTGTGTGCAAAATTTGGCATTGACCGGGTTAACGGTGCTGGAGATTAGTATAGCTGGTAACAGAGTGCAAAACATACAGTATACTCTCTCCCGGTCTCCCCATGCCTTCGGCCTGGTGGAGACAATGAAAGTAATTAACAAGAGTGTTAACAATTGTGACTAAATGATTGAACTATATTGGTTCCATTGGAACACAAGTAATGTTTTGGAGGACATACAAATGACAATGTACATGACAAATGTTTGTTTTGTTTGTTTTTGTTGTGAGCTTGTAGATCTTCTGATGTGCTATTGTCACAGAATATTTGCCTATTATGGCATGCCCAGAAGAGGGACACTAGGGCTCATGTGGTTATACCAAAACCACAAGTCCCTCCATTAGTGTTTGACCAACGTGTCCATGACTGTAAGCTCCATTTAGCACTCTGTCAGGCAGATTTAACCCATTCTGACCTGAGATCAGATTCATACGAGGTTTCCACTGGACACACACTGGTCTGATGAACCCATTCTGACCTGAGATCAGATTCTAAAAATGTCAGTCGTTCTTCGAATTTTTCAAAAATAGCAGACCTACAAGCTCGATATGAGCTTGTAGATCTGCTATTTTTCAATAGGTAAAGCATAACATGATGCTAACACCAAAATGGGTGCCCGGTCAGAATGGGTTAAACTATAGTATTAAAAATGCATCCTCGCTTCATTGAACTGCCACCGACACCCAAAATAGCCTCCTCCAAATATGTCACAGTGATTGCAAAGGCTACATTATGCATCACCAAGCCTACTTGATTGAGAGGTATTGTTGTTTGGCAGAGCCTTTGAGTATTTAGCATGCCTCCACACGCATGCACGCAGGTACACTCAGCAACCCACGTACAGTACGTACACAGTTTCATGGGCTGAAAACTATTACGGAATAAGCTGTCCTTGTCAGGCATTCTGAGACACACACTAAAGAAAAATGACGTGGATAACGTCGATAGCCGGCAGGCCAGGCATGGATCATCAGCGGTATTTGCTCTGGTTCAGCATGGAGGCTGGGAAGCAAGTCGCACGGAGGAAGCAAGGCCTTTCAGAGAGGCTTTTCATCACCTTCGGAGATCAATGTGTCTCCCTCTGGCAACGGGACGGAGTCCTGGGATACTTGAGACCCAACCCCCTGTGCACTGCAAACGGCAATTACCCTCCCTGTGGTGCTCACTGCGGTCCCGCTGGAGGCAGAACACAATCCCTGATGGAGCGGGGGTGGGGGAGGGGGGGTCAATAATGAGCCCATCGATCTGCCAAGTAGGCATACAGTCCAGTCCTTATGTGGATAAGTTCAATTGGCGTTGGGAGGCCATAGTTTGACAACTATATTAGATAGAACGCAGAGCGGAATACTTCACGGTTCTGTCGAAACCTGACGTTTTACATTCTCCTTACATGGCCAGAGAGAGCATAACTGTGTCAGCCATGGATGGGCAATTTTGTGTTCTCCAAAGACCATAAAATGGAAAATTTCCAATTAAGAAATTTTTCATTTACTTCAAAATGAAAACGGGCAACATGTTGAGATGAGCCAAGCATGGCTTGGCCGGGATAAGACTAAATCCACAGCGGAACTTAATGGTTTCTTTTTTAGTGTTAACCATGTTATATCTTGGCATACACGCCCTGCTATGGGGCTTTGCAAATTATCCACCAGACCAATTCACGAGCAAATTCCATAATCACAAGAAAATGGTAATCTATTGCCAGAAGAATGTTGCTATCTTTCTTTTCTCCGGGAATGAACGGCACAGGGCACCAAACACTGTTCCAAAAGAAGCTCTTACTGTGTGTTTGTACAGACTACATGTGTTTACGGTCGCATTCACACCTAATACTTCGGTAGACTCAATGCGAAGTTGGGATTCTTGCATATTTCATTTGCTGCGCACTATCCGACAATGTGCAGCAGGATTGGGGGAACAACATTCTTCCAAGTATTATTTGTCTGAAGACGGCATTTCACAACGTTACATTATTAGTGCCGTTTTATATACCGCAGCGCGCGGTAATGGAGGGATATTGAATCCCATAAGCTATGGTCTTATTTATTGACTAAGGAGTTAGCTACAGTGCATTCAAAGATGACCAAGAGCCAATTCATCTAATTAGTCCCGTCACAAGGGAAAGCAACCTACAGTACTAAACCCTGATTAACCACTGGTGTCATTAAAGCAGTGACTGACTTCGACTGGGTTAAACCCTGTGACCTGCGTTACCTACAACTGTCAATAGCTCTAATTAGGCCATGAAATGCTGACAAGCAGACCCTAGCAACAGCACCTACAGTGTGCTATCTATAGTCCACATCGCAAGCTGAAGCAGTCGGGCATAGCAGCTACAACATGAGCCTTAATGTGGTCAGAGCAAGATCTTCAGTTATCCTTCTGAGAATCTCTGAGACTGAATATGAGAACTACTGCAACAACTGAACTGAACGCAGTTGAAGGCAAAGGGAGGCTTTGCAAAAATGAATCTTTCCTGGGGACCAGCCAGCAGCTGCCGTTGAAGCTTACTGAGAGCACATTTCGTAAATATTGAACCAAGGGCATCAACGGCAACATGAGGAGCATCATACAGACCTGTGTACGTGTGCGTGCGTCTGTGTTTGAACTGGAGTATGTAAATATTTGCATGTGTGTATGCAGGTGGACCCGTTTCATAATCCAATCTGAAGAAGTGAAGGTCATCGACGGAGAAATGCAGAAAGTGCGTTTCTGGGTGTTTAAAGTATCTGTCAACGGGAATACAGGAAAGATGAATGGGAGCTCCAGTGCATGAGTGAAATTGAATGATCCCTCTCTTGTTCAAGTTCAAATGAAATACTTTATCTGTGACTGCAGTGGCCATTGGATATATCACATTGAAATAGTGTGTAACCCTATACCTGCAGTGAGAGTGTGACGTGTCTTCTGGCTGACCCGATCAACACCAAGTGTGTGAGCAGCAACTTGTGTTTGTGTGTGCCTGCGTGCGTGCGCATGTTTGTGGATTGGGTTGACGCTGCTAGAATGTGGGACATGGGGCCCCCAAATTCTCTAGAACGCCAAAGTTCCTAAACCAAGATGAAGTCATTGGGCAACAGCCAACTGGTTTGGCTTGAAGGAAAAATATATATTGTGAAATTATATATATAATACAGTACACATTGATATACACTTTTTCACCAGCTGTTTGCAAAACCAATCAATCATAACATGCTCTGTGCTGTTGTTAAGCCAAGGTTTTCAAGGCAAACAAGGAACATGGCACCGTGGTATCTCAAATACGTCATCAAATTCACTTTGTACTAAGGTATAAATTCAGCTGCTATTCAAAGTCCTGTATTAAGATATGTTTCATGTCCAAATGAAATGTCGTCCTTACAGTATACAACACTCTTCCACCTCCTCAAGTAACATCTCTGGCTGTCATCCACAGTCACTAGACCTCAGCCGTAAACTCTAAGACACGTAATTATCACTTCACGGAGGCTATGTCTGCGTCCTACTAGCTTGAACTTACGTAGTAAGTGATACACAGGGCTGTGACTCCCCCCCCACTTTGAACCATGTATGGAGGGTTTTGCGAGTGCAATCATTTCCCTTGTCTATACTATACAGTATGTGACACCCCCGTACCATACCCTCTAACCCGTAAGGAGTTTTGGGTTTCACTATCTTTCAAATTATCGGCCAGCAATGTCAGGGGTGGCCTCGGACCTGCTTTCATTGAAGAGCTGCCTGACCCATGTTTGGGTTATGCACGTAACATCCTGGTCACGCACGGATAACTACCGGTACTTGTACCCATTTTGTATTTCCCGCGCAACGGCCTGGGCATACATTAATAGTCATTATCCATGTAAAGCTTGTACTAAAATATGGTGTACTGTACCTGACGTGTTAATGTGTCAGTTAAAGTTTCAATCCGGAACTTATTTGAATGAATAAAACAGTTTATAAACATCTGCAGTGATTGGAGGTGTTCTCCCTACTCTAGGTAGAAGATCACCTACTGGCTATAGTACTGCCTGAAGCTCATACTGTTTGTGCAATACCTCCCCTGGCAAAGTGGAGATTCCTTCTTGGAAGAGAGAGTGTAGTAGACGGATTCGAATGAATCCCAGGTAGGACACTTACGGACTGCAGCTTAAGTGATCATGTAATAGTTGGCAGAAAAACGGTAAGACTATTTTAACAAGTAAATCGGTCTGAACAAAGACAGCTTGTACGGCAGACACTAGTCCAACCTCCATCAGAGCCAAGTGACAGCACTCCACTGAAAATCCCACTCACAACAAAGCAATGAGAAATACAATTTAGCCCTCAATTAGGCCCATATTTGACTGATTAAAAAAAAGAAAAAAAAGAGCAGTTCATTTTGTTTCACTCTGCACTCTGGCCAGCCACAAAACACTGGTCCCAGTATGTTAAATCGGCCGGGGCGTCACATAATTGTCCAACAGACACGTGCAGATGAGTGTCCCTTTACCACAACCCTCAGCCAGTGTTGACAGCTTGATGTAGCAAGGTGATATACAGTCCCAGGTCAGTGGTGTTGGATGCATACAGTACATTATATTGTAATAGTGCACAGTCAAATCCAGAGTCTTAATTTAACTCTACAACCGGATTGTATTGTGTGTGTGATGACAGGTGGGAGACATACTAGAAGTAAAAATTACTGGCCTTCTGCTGCACACACAGCTGCACCGATGCTGAATCAGGGCGAACGTTTTGGAAGATGCAAAGGGTCATGGGCTGATGGGGAGCCTTAAAGTTGTTACGGGTTATACATTTGAGTGTTTAATGAATATTGGGGCCAAATGTACTGTTTAAATATTGTCATGGGGCCTGTAAATTGTAAAGCAGTTCCCTGCCTGTACTGTATGTGTGAGTCTACATGAGTTGAGGCACACTGCAGTAGAATGAGAGTGGGACCGTGTATGCGCCTGCACATACAGCATGCGATTTTAGCATGTCTAATGTGTGCAGAGGCACACTGCACTTCCCTTGCAAAGTGCAAGGATTGATGTACCTGACTACAGGATTTCATGGGCCCCAAATGACCTTAAACTGTCACAGATGAGCTTCATGTTGAATGCTGAATGGCTTTAGTGTCTCCCAGACGCTCTTTCGCTGCGGAGTGGAAACAAAAATAAAGTGTCATCGCTGGGCCGTCGGGCCCCAGACCGACTGACAGTCCGCCAGCTCTGCGTTTATTTTCCCAACTCGGGGAAAGCCCTAGGCAGAGCTCTCAAGGATGTGTCACTTGTACTGTCCGCTTCAAAAGAACCGCCTTCAGCATCTAAATAAAAACCAAACCACCTGCACCTCACACACCTGTGGTTGAACCACGAGAAGTTAGTAATTCAGGTAGACCCCAGTGTGGCATCACTGCGACTATGAGCCACGTTTTTTTACCTTAATAAGTGTTAGAAATGCAGCATGTATACAGAGGAATTCATATCCCATGGGGGAACGTGCAGTAGCAGTGAGCATTCCTCAGTGGAAAATAATTGGCAAGGTCTCCACAAGTGAACAAGGCCCTCGTTTTCCTAACCTCTGACAGTCTTTCCTTTTCTAATGCTCACAAAGCCATGGACTTTCAGCTACTTTTGTGAGCCATTAATTCCCCTTAATGAGGGATATTTGTTTACAGTACCATCATGTTTAGCCAAACCTTCCTGTGCAGCAGAATCATAGCACCGAAGAACACATTTTATATACACCCCATTCACTTTTACTACAGTAAGAGCAGACCATAAAACCAATTTTTGTTACATTCAGTCAGGGGACCCTCATAAACGGGCATAAAAATTCACACCAAACCACTTTGTTTCAAATGAAACTGTAGAACAGCTAATACATTTAACACACCATTTTTCCCCTTCGGTTCTTTCATTAGCACTCAAGCTATAATGGCGGCAATGAGGTATGATTTACAGTGGAGGGGTTTTGATAACAGACCACCAACTGCAGTAATGCAGGTGTGCATGGTCAATGGCGGAAGGTTCTGGGAAGGCCTATAATTGCGAACGCAGTGACTGTACACATCGTGCTCTTTCTTTCTTCCTTCCTTTATATATTGGTGCTCATGCTCCCATTTCTGTCTACTCTCTTTATCTCAGATGCGGGCTGCTGTGGATAGTTTGAATATTTACTTGTTGATGACATCACTGGTGGAGATTTCAGTAGTAACTAGAAAAAGTGCCCCTCGGGGCACAGGTCTCCACCAGGATAATATCAATTGACAATTGACAATTTAGGCATTTAGCAGACGCCCTTAATCCCGAGCGATTTACAGTAAGCGTTTAAGTTCTGCAGAAATTGGCCATATGGTGGCGCAACAAATGGCAGATGTGGAAAATGCAGGGCAAAGGTTTTGTCTTGGCCTCTAGGGAGTGAGCATTCAAAGTTGTACACAGATTGATGCAATTATAGGTAAGAACATGAACTGGCCTGTTATAGCGCCACCTTGAGTCTGCTTTTTTTTAAGTGGCATTTCTTCCTCTGCCTAGAGGTAATGTGTGTGCATAATTTCATGGAAATCTTAAAAGGTCTTTAAATAAATTAAATAAGAACTGCCTATGGGGAAATGCATTGCGTTTTCATTTCCTGGGCCGTTCGTTGTTCTGAAAGGGGGAGGGACTGCGACGCTCTATAGAGATGGTGTATACAGAGTTGCATGATGTATGGATAAAATGTGTACGAGTAATATAAAGAAATGTGTTTTGCCTGGAATACAGGCAGGCACGAATAGTTCTTATTCCCGTCCCCCCTTCAGCTACCAAGCAACCCTGCAGTTGTCACCGTTGCATCCAGGGAGTGTGTGTGCAAAGTTTGGCATCGGTCGCGCCAACGGTGCCGGAGATTAGCTGTACACAGACAGACGGACGGACGCACGCACGCACACACACACGGACGGACGGAGTGCAAAACATACTCTCTCCCCATGCCTTCGGCGTGGTGGAGACAACAAATAGAATACACACACTTTGAGAATGTTCACTGCCAATGAGAAGATGCCATTTTTCTATTGTGTGGTGCTTATGTTCAGGCTGTAAGTGAGACGTCAGCGCGGAGACGAGGCCCAAATGGCTGTGAGGAAGATATGGGATACGAACCACGGCGTCACCTGCTTTCATGCTTTGAGACGAGATGCCACCAGGCTAACGCAATCTAAACTTCCAAAATTCTTAATGCAATAGGACCGAAGGCATTTGCTTAAATCACATTAACCAAAATGTTTGGTTCTAAAAGAGATTTCTGATTGTATGCCAGTGAAACAAAGTATGTAAATCATATGTAAGCTTGGGAAGTTGGCAGTTGGTAGTCACTCATTCCTAGCATGCTAGCAGCCGGTTTCCTCACACAACTCTTTTTGCTAATTAGCAAAGAAAGGCATGCAGGACATCTTAATACATCGCCATGTGAAGCAAAGCACTGGAAGGGAAACATTTTAACTTTCCCTTGAAGTCTCAAGACAACCGTCGGCAAAGTGCTTGTTTTGAAAGTGTTTGGTTTGGGAAAAGTAGTGCTGCCTCATGTTTCCTTTTCAGCTGTCAGTCAAACTGACCAGGTCAAAGGTTGTGGAAGGCGGCCGGGGGGAGGGGGGGGTGTTGGGTGAGCCCTCATGGGAGAGAACCTTAATTTTGACCTGTAGTTTCAGGTGGGCATAGTGGCCATGCGAGGCTGGGCCTTCAGCACACAAATACCACCACTCTATCAGCTCTCATCTAAGAGACCTGGCATTGGTTGCCGCAATGTAAACTTTAGCCTTTCTTTAATACCTGCTGTAAAATTGAGTTTCAGAAACAGGCTTTTTCTCCTAAGACGTCACATTATGAACTCCTGATTTACAGATAGTGGTCAAGTCAAAGTAGTTTACGTCTCAGAACTCTCAAAAGGTTTACGAAGGAGATTTTTCGAGTAAATAAATAAAGGCATACTGTAGGCACTGCCTAGTGCCTGAAATTTAACCGCCCAACACGAGCCACATTCAGGGATTCAAGAGGCTGGCACCAACTGCTAAACTACTGTAAGAAAATCTATGGTAACCTAAGTTAAATGGCTATGTGTTGACTTCCTTTTTGAGCTGTCCCAAGGGAGCTTTCTCTCATCACAACATGCACGGAATTAGATTGTAAAACAATACCCACTCAGTAAAAGCTCAAGTCTTTTAATGAGCGTGGGCATATACAGTACACTAGTACAGGATGGGGGACGACGACTTTATGACAGGGATATGGAGCACTACTGTATATTCACCGGAGATTCTCCTTAGCAACCAATCACGATAGGTCTTTCACAGGATGAGGCTGGGCCAGTGCAAAATAGAGAAAGGGGGCATGAGAACATTTCAGACATTTCAAATTAAGCTGGACAACCATGTCCTCTTATATATATCCTGTAATGAGAGCGATTATGGGATAAGCAAGCCTCTGAATCGCTTCTATTCCTCCATAAATCACAGAAAACAGACAAGCGAGATTCAATTATCTTCTCCCATAACCTTGGTATCACGGAAATTGCACACCACACCGAAATCCCCAAGCACAGTATCAGAGGTATTTACAAAAGGGATTTGGGGGTACTGTACCAGTAAACGACAAACAAACTAATAACCGTGGCAAAGAGGGCTGGGGATAATTATTTGGTAAACAGTGGGCAGAAATGCCAGCGTGGTGATGGATCTTTTGGTTGAATGGCTTATAGAGAAACCTGGATGCTATTTCCAGGCCATCCATTTGTTGCATGCCAAGCCAAACTACAAATCCTTCAGCATACAATGCGGCTATTGAGTTCCCAGACAAGGCGGTGATAAAAAATCTATTCTTATTTAGAGCTTGTTGAGTGTGTGTCCATGAGGATTCCAAGAACGCATTCTGCATTAGGTTACCTTCATGGTATGACAAGTCACCACACAAATGCAATATGAGACAGGAATAAAGGGAAAATCATGTTTTCCTTTCTTCCCGAGTAGCTTGTACTGTTAATGGTCTCATTCATTACTTTTTTATCCAGATGGCAGCGTGTTTCATATCTCGAGGCGGCTGAACATGTACTAGTCACCTTTCACAAAGTCTCTATTTAATCAAACCGTTGCTGTCGCTACTGTGCTACAAAGCTTTGTGTTGCTTCATTAAAAGTCGGCGGCGAGGCCAATGATGACATTGGGAAACATTATCTACACGAGGGAGAACGTTTGGCGTGGAGATAAGATTTGAGTTTTCTGACCGAATTACACGTAACTGCCATCGCTTTCAAGTCTTTTGCTGTTCCAATTTCCAGAGGCTTATAATGAAAATGGAATCAGACAGGAGCATATGATTGCTTCCTTATTTATAGGTGGAGATCCATGGCAAGGACAAGGCCACACACACACACACACACACACACACACACACACACACACACACACACACACACACACACACACACACACACACACACACACACACACACACACACACACACACACACACACACACACACACACACACACACACACACACACACACACACACACACACACACACACACACACACACACACACACACACACACACACACACTTTACATTACCAGGCAGGAAACGTCAATGTGCTTTGAAGGGAGATTCTATGATAAAAGACTGAATGGTTTCTGCTGCATTTGGGCGGTCATGATCATGACAGCCCAAATGATGGCCAGGTAGCTTGGCCATCATCGGGGCTGTAACGCTTGTTACGTTTTTGTTGAAGATTAATTGTCAAACAAAAAATAAATAATAATGAATCGAAAATAAATAAAGTACTATGGACAAACAGGCCATATACTTTGTTAAACTTTCTAAATTTGTCTAAAATAGCTAAAATAGCCGATCTACAGCGTGCGCCAAGTTTGAAGTCCATCAGTCCCATAGTGGTCAGATCTGTGGATCTGGACAACCGGATCTCCATTATATTCTTATGAGTGTAATGGGTTTGTTTATGGTTATGTCTGAGTCGTAGTGACATGCCTATATATGGGAGTATCAGCTTTGTTTATGGTTATGTCTCAGTCATATTGGTCCACCAGCACGCCCTCCCCAGAGAACCAAAGTCTGACATCACTGCCACTAGAGGGCGATATCCTCCTGTTTTTTCTCTTGAAAAAAAGTAAGACATAGAGAAAAGGTAATTTTCTCCAACGTTTTTTTTTTCTCCAGACATTATCAAAATACTCAATATCATAAACAACAGAATATGGTTTGTTTATTTTCGGAACACAGTTCTATAATGATGCAATCGAAGATTTCTCGATGGGACTTTCTAGAGAATGAATAACGCTGTGACACAGGGGCAGTGGGAGTGATGTCATAACGCTGTGACCCAGGGGCAGTGGGAGTGATGTCATAACGCTGTGACCCAGGGGCAGTGGGAGTGATGTCATAACGCCGTGACCCAGGGGCAGTGGGAGTGATGTCATAACGCTGTGACCCAGGGGCAGTGGGAGTGATGTCATAACGCTGTGACCCAGGGGCAGTGGGAGTGATGTCATAACGCTGTGACCCAGGGGCAGTGGGAGTGATGTCGGGACTTACTTAGGTACTCGATTAGCCAATTTTAATATAGGATTGTCAGAATAGAGAATACACTCCGTTTGCATTCGTTTGCGTGCTTTTAAGTGTGTGGTGTGATTTTGCGACCAGTTTCAATATACAGTACAGTGAGAGTGAACGGTTTCTTGATCACACAGAAGCAACAGGTAAAGATGATGGACAATATTTGCTCTTGGCCAGGTACTTCAACTGTAGATACAACCCAAGGTTATCCTAAAATTCAGCAAATCAATTTTGACTCTGACCTATGCCAGCACGATGCGTTGTGTGCTGTAAGGCATATTCAAATTATTCATTCAAAAGAGCAGATGTATTCATTCAGCTTTTTCATTATAATGGTCTGGCCACCACACAGAATGAAAAGTTTCCAAGACTACACAAACACCAACTGCAAAACAGTATTGGACACTTACGGGAAAGGATATGGCTTTCTTTCTGCAAACAGGGCACTGATTGTGGGTCTGCTGCAGTCGATTACTCGTTCAAGTGGCAGCATATTGTTCACATTACAATTGCCATGTTACGCTGTTTATTGCTGCATACGTTCCATGAGAACTTGTCGCTGCCTTGCATTTGTGGGACGCAGATGAAAGGCAAGGCAACGTGCGGCTGTGCTCCTAAAGAGGAGTTAAATTATTCAGAAACCGCATTTGAAGGCGTTCTGGTCCAAACTCCACACCAAGCCATCCTCAACAACCATCTCTGTTATCTATCAGACCCGCAAAGGAAGGAACGCTGCGTCTATCTGTCCCCAGTACAACGTGCCTGGTGCTCACAAAACCTTTCATGCATGGAGACTGTCTCTGCCATTTGTCCCAAGTTCCCAACCAAGATTCAACAAAATCTCATGTGAAACGTTTTTCACAATAAATTGCAGTTGGGGCAAAAAAAAAGAAAAAAAATCAAATTACTTTTGCTTTTTAATCCGAGTAGCACTGGTGAACCTGTGCATCTAAAATAAATGATGGATGAATCATTGTCTTACAATTAACCTCCCAATGTCAAATTAAATGTACATTAATACAGCTGTGATGTAAGCCTGCTCTGTGCTCTCCACACAATCCCTTTATGACCAATACATAATGCATTCTAATGTTGTCTCTTAGGTCAGTTAACAGGCAAGTTAATGACTGAGCACTGAAGTATTTATTGCCACAGTTGTAGTGGGTTCAGTGCAATAGAAGATGACAGGGGACTTCATGCAATAGTCAGCAGTTCCTTTAACACCGTATCAAATTGTCACTCTGTGCAACAGGCCATCCACAGCTAAATGTTGTTGTTACGATAGCCCGTGAATGTACACCGTCTTCATTACTTGTGATGGAAGCTTGTTCTGTTCATGCAATCCCATAAACTACATAACATACAGTACACATTCTAATTCCACTTTCCAAATGAGAAAGCATTTTCCAGGACTTTATCTCCGTCTGGCTTTGAGTTTTGCAGAATGATACTGTTCACATAATAGATAACTTATTGTGTTCGTTATACGTCCCTTCTACTCTATATAGACTTAAATCAGTGTCACATTCGCTACGTTTTGCATATCGGCTACAGTTTTATGGGAAGCTTGTGAACTGCAAACCAAACACAAGAATTGTTAGGTCTTGAATATTTTTATGACCTGAATTGAGATTGATCTACACAGAAGCCTTAATAGTTTCAGTATGATGATAACCCATATTGAGGTCGTTAGAGATATGAACAGACACACAAGGCAAATGTGGCCTACATAATCCTTCTCCGTCATAAATATTCAACTAGGACCAGGTTGCTTTCCCTTTTGACGTCATTGTATTGTCCAACTACGGTTTAAATGTCCCATAAACATCAAATACCTCGTTCTACTACGTAGCTGTCACTTTAGTTTCATCCTACGAAGACCAACATTCACTTTGGCTTGGTTTACCGTCCCCAGAGGTTTTGCCATTTCAAATAAAAGCAAAGTCTTTAAATGCTTTTATGCATTTAGAGAAAGCATTGCATTACCTTGTACACCCCCCCACTGATGCCCAGACTCCATGGTTTGCCATGCCAGCCCGTGCCAAACACTGGAGGAGAACACCTTTTAGAGAGCAACCTTATACACTCACACTACAATAATCCCACAATAGTGGTTTACACAAAACCTTTGGTTGAATGGACCTTTATGGAAGAACCTCAGGCCAGTCTATTACAAATGGCTCTTGGAGGACTTTGCCAAAGTTGAACTCAGTGGTGCAGTGTGCGTAGGTGCATGTGTGCGTGTGTACACACATCTGTGCATACAGTAAAACTCTGCTTGCATCCACCTTATCATTAAATTGTACAGTACATTATTTAAGGGCCAAACTATTAAAATGTCACTTTGATTGTTACGCTGCATGCTGTGAAAAGTTCCAAAATGGTCGACATGCTGTAGATGGAGAAAAAGTGTAATTTGATGCAACATAATAGCTAGATTATGGTGAGAAGTCTGCAAAAGGGCCATCAATCTTGATTGGGGGGCTGTTTTCAAAGGTTCTAATGGATAACCCAGATGGATCGCGAACTCTTTATGGCCTCAAGGTAGACATTGGGATCAGACTGGTTCCGTAGAACATCCGGCTGTCAGGTCTCCATGACCAGGGGGTAAAAATTACTGATGCTAATTCAGACCAGCAATAGTTTTTCTTTTCGAGTTTAACCACTTTTCACAATTCTGAATTATTTCAAAAATAGCCACTCTATACAAGCTCACAACATCACAGTGTGAGCTTGCAGATCATATTTTCACCCATTATTATTATTATTATACAGTACATGACCAAAATCGGAACGCCATGATTAAAGTGTTTGAGAGCTCTGTCCAGTGACATGCACTAGCACTCCTGTACAATCAGTAAACATCTCACATGGTATTCTATCATATAACAAGACATACTGTACAAGATGAGTGTGACATTGCCAGGAGACCATTATGCGTGTGAAAATTCACCACGGAGGCCAACAGTCCACCGCCCTGGGCATGAAAAGCCCCTTCACCACGGAGGCCAACAGTCCGCCGCCCTGGGCATGAAAAGCCCCCTTCAGGCCTTCACCCGCGTTCATTTTGTGATTTGTGGGGTGGGAAGTCAGGAGTTAGATCATGGGCCCGGCTTAGTTAGCGCCACTGCCAGAGTCCATGATGCAAAGGAAAAAGAAGAGTGTAGGAGGGCGGGCAAAAGGGTGTGGGAAATCAAGCCTTCTACATGACTCCCCAACCTGGCAACCTGTCTTCACTCAGCGCTCACCCCAAGACAGACAGTGGGTCGGTGAGATAGTGCGGACTGACTGGGAGAGGATGTAAGCGTATCTGCATTTTATCACTGTAAAGTGTGGCATCCCCCTGAGATCTCTTCATCTATCTATTCATTTTAAAGCTATCCAGCAGATCTTTGTTACAGACTGTGAAGAAAATAAGGCAACGTGATGGATTTGTTGCACAGCCACAATGTGCAAAAAGCACTAGTTTTGTTGTTAAACAACAGACTACATACTGTAGACTACAAGAGAAAAATGTCTTTATTATAACCATCATTGCATTCACGACGCAAGTACGCACGCACACGCACACGCACACGCACACACGCACACACACACACACACACACACACACACACACACACACACACACACCAGACAGTTGATATTTCCCATACCAGACATTTCCTTTTCCTCTTTTAACCTTCATCCGCCCTGAAAGCGTCTTTGTTCCGGTCTACGTCTGGCTCCATTAATGTTTCAGCATTATGCTGAAAACGAATGGAAGGAAATCTCCACAGACCACCTGTTTTTGGAGGACCTGTACGTCTATGGTCCGTTGAAGTGGTACTTGAAATGCAGTGGATGACGTCGCACAGTGCACCGGTGGGGAGAAGCCGGAGAGAGACAGGTGCTTTCCACATTGTCAGAGCAGAACACCGGAGACCACAAGTGAGGTCACATGCCTCAGACAAGGTCTTGTGCTGTTTTGACTTCACCACTCCACTTGTAGGGGGTTTTTTTGGCAGGTGGTGACAGCTGCATGTAAGCAAATGGGGTTTTCTCTTGGTCTCTGAGCTCTCAGAGGTGGAGGCAGCATTCTTAATACGCATTGCAGTATATGACATACATACTGCATATAGAGGCTTAATCCAAAAAGCTATATACCTTTTTTTGAAAAAGAAAATATACAGTACTGTGTAGTGCATAATGTACATGTATATTGTGCATTGTTTGGTATTTATAAAATTGCCTACAGATGGCTGTTTTCTCTCCAGTATCCAGTCTACGTTGTAAATACTTGACTACTTGTCAACTTGTATAGCCTACTTGAATACTTGTCTAAATACTGTATGTCTATTGCGTCAGAGTTTATCTTTCAACATTGAGGGCTTTTATCCCAACCACTTTTATCCCCCAATCTGTTATCAGGTTTTTGCGACTTAAGACTTATCTCTACTTACTTTGCAAACTTACTAAACTAACTCAAAAGCAATTATTTCCTGCATGACAAATTCTTCTCTCTGTAACATTGCAGACCAATTCTGCTTGTACGCACAAAGGTTATTTAAAACCATCTATATCATGTCAAAATAGACTCACTCACCAGTGACTACTGAACCACGACCAGATTTAATGGAACCGCTTGCTACTACGACAAGTAATTATAGTGGGGAGATTTAAAGTAGTGCTTAAAGTGCTCTTCTATTAAAACTACTGCCCTTACAAATTAATTAATCACCCTTCTCCTGGCCCTTTCTACCCAACTTAATCAAAAGTTTGATTGCTTATTAAGACAAAAGTTAATAAAAAATGATTTAGCTAATAATGAAGTAGTGGTTTGGGGTGGGTCTGGGTGGTGTGGCATAGAGGTCTAGGTTCGCTTCCCAGCAGTGATGGCCAGGGACACTTCAATGAGCCTAATAGACAACTTCATATGCGTTTCCAGTTCAAAACAGCTGCTGAGCCAATCAAATAAAGTTATGAGAAACTGACCAGGAACAGGACACTTTGTACACCTTTATGTACACTGTAAGGCAAAATGTGTGAACAAAATGAACTAGAAAGAGGCAATTCCGGGAAATTGCAAAGTGTGATTGCCTACATCGCAGCCGTCGAAAATGGAATCGCTTTTGGCTCCGTGTTGATTAAGCCACCCTCGACACGCGATTCAGATTTGGGATGGATCGGACATTCTGTGCGTGAGTTGTGGCGTTTTTTGTAAAATAGGCCCGTCCCACTAACTTCGGAAGACGATTACGGGCGAACGATACAAAAGATCTAAATTCTGACTGTGCTGTTTTAATCGGATAGGTCCGGAAATCATGTGTACCGCAAAAAGTGTGTTTTGAACAAAATTCAAAATTCAAATTCAAAATATCTAGACGCAAATGGGCGTGGCCTATATGGGGAGATGCGTCATGACCCAAGGAATCCAGGGAAAAAAACATTTTGATTTTACGACCTACGGTTCAAGAGTTATACCCAAAAACGTAAAGTTGGCTGTTATAGCGCCACCATGAGGCCGACCGATATACTTCTAAGGTAATTCATTTTAGTAATTATGATGAATCTCTCCTCCAAGTCTTGTAAGTATAGCCCTTACGGTCTCAGAGGAAAAAATACTTGAAAGTGAGTTTTTGCATTTTCCCATTCATGTCTATGGGGAAATTTAATGCACTAATTAATTCATATCAATTAAATTATCCTACAAATGTCTTAGCAAAGCACGAGCGCACGATTCCCGATGTAGCCCGTCGTTTTGACATATGGCTCGAGTGCGTGCGACAAAAACTGCGGGAGGAGTAGCACGCCAAAATAAAGTTTATCTATAATAATAATAAGAAAAATAATAAATAAAAGGGCAGAAAAGCAATAGTCTGATTGCCCTCAGGGCAATCACACTAAATATATCACGTCCACCTTGAACGTCTGATCAGTCACACTATCTGAACTTTCTTCGGCTAGACAGTACATCTCGGAGGTGCAAGGAACAGCCAGAACAAAGTTCTGAGAGGGACTCCCAAAGTTCTGAAGTAGAGGCCTATATTTGGGCGTATCACATTTGTTTATGGTTGTGTCTGAGTCAGAGTGACGTGGCCGTGGTCCTGACTATGTGCAGTTATGCACAGAGCCTATTGTGTTTGTGAGTGGGAACCCTGCAGGGGATCGTGGTTCTTGTCGAAACACTGGCGACTCCTACTGGTTGGTCGGGGCACCTATATAAATGGGATGGGGAACTAAAAGGTGAAAAGACGCAGCTGGTGAACCCATGTGTTTCAGAGGAAGGCATTGGTTGTCTACATACTGTACTAGACCAATAGTGGGGGGTTGACAGCGATGGGGACGTATTACACATGAGGAGAATTGGCAATGACTGGGGAGAAAATTGACTCTTTTATAGAACTTCAGTGGTATTCTCCAGTACAGCCATCACATCACAATCCTTGGTTTATGTCAACTGAGTCCATCTAGCACGACTTATTTTGTCGCTAACACGACTAAGTGTCTACAATAGTGAAGGGAACCATTCATTTCAATGACCCTGATAATTCAGTAAAAAGATTTGTTAATTTTGTTCACCACTTTCGAGAAGGGGGGGGGGGGTAAGTTTGTCAGACTGACCGACCGGGGCCGGTGAGCAGGTCACAGCACTTCCTCGTTCACTCGTTCGTTCAGTACTTTCGGGAAGTATGTGCGTGCAGGGGAGTTTGACTGGCGGACCGGGACCGGTCACATCACTTTGTTCAGAAAAATTTGAACGAGTCCCTTTCCCTTGTCAGTCAGTCAGTCAGTCAGTCAGTCAGTCACCGCCTTCTCCTCCTCAACATTTGCAACTGAACGGACTGAACAGATCTTTCACGGAAGTGACCTAGTTCATCTCGTTCATCAAAAAGAACTGGTTCATTTGAGCAGTTCATAACATGATAAACATTAGTCTACAAGAGTTCATTCATCTGTCGTGAGACAAAGTGCTAAGTTAACCGCCTCTTTGTGGGAGAGAATGCAGACTGCCATGGATTCGTAAAGTTTTAAAGTGTATGTCTGAAATCCAATTTCCATTGTGGCAACTGTTAAACCTGCCTTGACAGTTCAATTCTCAGAGGTAATTGCTGCATTTTATTTTTGCCTTTAAGAGATAAGGTTTGGACTTATCTCGGCAAGATAATAAAGTAGCAAATCATGCATTCCACCAATGAAAACGACTAGAACTCCAAAACCAAAGAAGGCTTTATACTCTGCTCTCCCACTCAATATTACAAAGGACAGTGGTGACTTTTAATATACGGCTGCAGTAAACACTCTCTGCATACAAGTTGCAATAGCGCTGAGGTTGTGCTCTGTTCCTTGTGTTATCAAAGGAACAGCAGGGTAAAGCAATTGAGTATTGCAAATTATTGTTACTGATGTTTTACTATACTACTGATTGTTACTACTTACTGATGATGAGTAAGCATACAGTATGTAGGCCTACTGTAATTTTATGATGTTTTACAGTAATGGCCTGCCTTGTGAAATTAACATTAGTCTTAAAACATTAAGACTGCAAATTTTGTCACATGTGACTGTGGTAGAATAATGCCTGAAAATATCTTCTTTTCAGGAATTGAAAAAAGGACAAAATGAAAAACGGATTCAGTGAATACTGGTGCTCAATGTGGAGGTATACCACAAATAAACTGCACACAGCTAAGTATAATGGGATCAGACAAACGGTTCTGGTGTTGCAAAATAACAGGGAAAATATAGTTAATTGTGTCGTTGGAAGAAAAGAATGAACAAAGTTGCCAATTGCCAATTGTCACTGACATCACCATAATACAAACCTGATACGGCCATACATAGCCAGGACCACGGCCACATCACTCTGACTCAGACACAACGATAAACAAAATGCAATACGCCCAAATATAGTCAAAACCTCTAGTAACTAAAATGATAATTCAGAACTTTGGGAGTCCCTCTCAGAACTTTGTTTTTACTGTTCCATGCACCTCCGAGATGTACTGTCTAGCCGAAGAAAGTTCAGAGAGTGTGACTGGTCAGACGTTCAAGGTGGACGTGATAAATTTCATCTTGTTTCCACATTTTGCCCAAGACTGCATTCTGCCAGCAGTGAAAGCAGCGATAGGTTTGAAGAGACACTGGCTAATGAGGTTAGGTACGGTACTAGTCCCAGGAGGCAACCTCCAGGGGGTACAAAACTCCCTCTCTAGTGACCATGCATAAACACAAACTGTCACAAGAAATGGCAAAACCTCTGTGACAAATTTCCCACAGCGTGACAAATGGACATATTAATACCACCACTGGTTCTAGCTGTACTGTATACTGCTTCGAGCGACTGAGCCACAATGTTGCTGGGCAGACTCATCGAGTTATATGCATATTACTGAGTGACCTTAGCAGGGCTCTCTAACCATTCCAACTATGGCCACCCGCACACGTTGGAGCAGTCGGTTATCAAACTTTTTGTGCTCAAGGCAAAGCAAAGGTCTCACAATGCATGACATACTTGTGATGCTTGTAGATCTGCAATTTTTGGTTAATGTTTCTCTATTTTTGCTGAATGTTCATCTATTATAGCATGCCCATAATTTAGCTGGGATACAGAGGTTCATGTGGTTACTCCCAAACCGCTGGTTGTACCGGTCAGCTCCCAGGTGTCAATGTGTATACCAGAGTGTGAAGCAGGGCACTGCTAAAAAACACCATTTCTGTGCTCAGCAAATTTACCCTTGATATATAATGGTTAAAAAAAGCATTGCAGGCATAATGCAGTAGAAGTGAACCTTACTTCCACTATACATTTTGAGTAAGTAAGTAAAAAAATAAGAAATGTTGAAAAAGAGTTATCGCATCCATATGAGATATAACAGAAAAAGTATTACTTTTAGTATTACTTCTACAACCAGGGGGGGAAACTTGATAGTTAGGAGACAAAATGGTAACCTGACTCCGCCAGATTGCGGCAGTATTGAGTTCACAAGTTCCCTTCTCATGCCTGGATCTGGTCTCTCTCAAGCAGAACCGATGAACCGGAAGCAGCAGGACGAAAATCTGATATCTCATAATAATTTCGGGCTGTAGTCTTGTTAGGTTGTGTTTACATTTGCGCTGTGGCAGAGCTTCAATATGTCACCAGTCTCGCATACGGCCGCATATTGCTCCGATCAGATCTTGATCGGAGTTCATCGTCTCTGCCCGAGAGGGACCAGATGGGAGCAGGAGGAGGAACTCACTGCTGCCACCAGCTGGCGGAGTCAGGTTAGACAAATGGACCGCATTTGTAAACTCTCAAAATGTACACAGAGGAGGCTGTAGATTGGGGTCACAGACATTTAAAAAAACATATAACAACATGGGGGTCTAAGGCCAAATGCATTAAACTGGGGTCCTTCTAATTAAAAAGGCTGAGTCATACAGTAGACGTAGGACAAGCAGACGCACTGTATTAATGTTGATGTTGCAGGTTTGATCAAATCCAGGCCTACAGTACAGGGCGGTATGTATATTCATTAACCACTTTAGCACAAACATCCACATTTTATTCCGATCTATACAAGCTCGTTGGTGAAGAGATTTGATGTAGACTCCAAGTTCCGAGTGCAGAGCCAGCTCAGGCCCCAGTTTATTAAGTCTAGGGGGTTAAAGTGGTTAAAATGCAAAGAACCACCAAAGATGTTCTCTCATGTTTGGCTCAAGTGCGCCAGCATCCCGTCCAAATGATTAATACAGAAAAATAAAAGGAAATGGGCCTGCCTCTTTTTTTTTTAAAGACTGATGATTGTGAATTCAACACAGTAGGCTACACAGTAAAATCCTCAGTATTGAAAGTAAAAACACGGACCAGAAAGTGTCCATTTGGCCATCTTTACAATGTCAGAGTTAAATCAACATTTCCAATTTTACTGTGTAGCACAGGACATACAGTAGTTGTCTTTGTTCAAAATCGTCCACGTGCTTCAAATTACATCCATTTTATGTTCTTCACTGAAAATATGTTCTAAGTGCATTTTGGAAGTGTACTCACTCACTCATCAAGATATTTCATAAGCCAATTCGCCTATATTCATGAAAAAAGGGTATAGGGAGACATCAAAAAGCGCAGCAATCCCAAAACAAAAAACTAGAGAATTATACCCGATTTAAAAGCCGATTTACAAGCTCATGAGCCGGCGTGGATGCGGCGGCTTGTGGACTTGTCAAATGTCTATTTTCGGTGCACGACACTGCCGTACGAGGAGCATAAATTAGGCATTATACTGTCCACGGTCATCGTTTGTTTGTTTACTGTTCGCCATAGAAAATCTGGAGCTGGATCCGAGAGGGAGTCAACCACAACAAAAACGGAAGATGAGAGATTGTAGAGGGGGTAAACTCTGCAGGGTAAAATCATTAGGGACCCACAGGGTCCCTAGAGGGATGAATAAACAAGGGCATGTTGATTAGACAGAGGATAACCAGGGCCTTCTGCTGTGGGCAATGGACACCATTTACATGTTACATGTTATCTGATGCTCTTTGTACCCAGAAGAATTACAGTGAGAAGGTTCAGCGCTTTGCCCAAGAACAGTTGAACAGAACACATGGTGGATACAGCTCAAAATATGTTCATTCAAGTCTGAGAGTAATACAAAAAAAACCTGCATAACCTGTAATAGTATTAATAATATTATCAGTATAATCTGTATAATCTGGGAATACATGTCTTACCAAGAATTTTCTTCACCAATGTTTTTGTAAAGGTGTCTACTAACATATCCCACATTGGTTTATATTCAACCACCCTAGAGTAATTTTTGACAGCTGCTGAAAGTTGGGGTACCATCAACAGCCAATATATGGCAAAATGTTCTAAATTGCATTATGCTTTAAATAGCATGTGACGTGTGGTGGTTTTCATCATTCTGAATCCACGAAAAACACTCTTTGGGCTAAAAACGTGCCCAAATGTGCTGACGGCTATGGCAGTCTTCACACTCCATCTCACCCCTAGCAGCACTTCTCTTTTATCAACCACAAATTTTGAGATGGTGATTCAGATAGCATGTTGTTTAGACAGATTCTAGATTAAATTGTGTTACCTAGCATTTTAGTTTCTTCTAGACACTACTTTGTTCTCCCTGCACTCTATGTATAAAAGTATATGAATATGCAATTATTTACCTTGTTGTTTAATGACTAGTGTTTATGCTTACTCTGCCCATTCCAATCCCCCACTCTGGATAGGAGCGTCTGCTAAATGCCAAAAGTCGCCCTGATACTGTACAGTGTTTCCAGAATATATACACTAGGCCTATCCGGTTCCTGTTTCGGTCCCATACACTGTAGCTTCGGGTCATTGGCTCGGCAGCCGATTTGAACAGGAAACACAAATGACACCTTTATGCATGTTTCCTATTCAAATATTCTAATAAGCATTCAAAAGAACAGTACAGTTCAGGTCTATTGTAAACTGTACACTTTCTGAGTTAAAAAATGTGTCATCATTATATGGATTTGCAGCCCCTTTTGCTCGTCGTGGATAGACTTAGTTTTTTGGTGGATGAGGCTTATTTTAACTTGAATTAATTCATCTTAGTTAACGTTAGGCACTGTTAAAAAGAACATTACTTTTCAGTAATGTACTGTAATTAACACAAGGGAAGTGAAAGAATTTAAGAGAAAGTAATAGGGGTAAGGAAGGGAAGAGGAGGAGATCAATTTGGACAGATGGCTATAAAGAGACGGTGGATGACTGAGAGAGAGGTTCAGTCACAAAGCACCTCATTATTGGCCATTTCCATGTGAGCAGCCAAAGCAAATAAAAAGAGCTAATTTGTCAATTACATCTTCCTGCACCCCTTCACGTCTTTCCTGAAAACCAATGCTGGTGTTTCCCCCCATAGTTTGTCCGCTCGCTCAACTTGCCCCGGAACATTCTCGTGCACTCTGCACTGAACTGAAGACAGGAAAAATAACTTCATCATCTTCCAAAATTATTCCAGTACATCCCAGGCAAATTGCTGCTCTATTTAAAGCAATGTCAGCCAGGTCATAAATTATGCACAAGCATTTCCACACATCAGCTCAGTGTGTTATAAATTATCCAATTCCAAGGGTAAGCAATAAGAAACAGTAGGTAATGTAGAAACCTAGAAAGTGACTCTATGACTCAGTGTATAAGGCTATAGCTGTTTAGGGATGCTGGGACAGGAGCATTTGGCTCTATTCACATTAAAGGCATGTCATTCCTGTTATACAGCATGTGACTTGTGGTGGCAAAGTATATTGCTGACAAACCATAGAGCAGTGTAACGATATGTTACAGTATGACCACATATGCACCGGTTGAACTGCAGTACACAATTACTTGCTTTCCATATTGTGAAATATGAGTCTCAACAGGCTAATTTCAAGACGACTAGGAACCCACTGGTCCAATCTCCTTCACTCCTTCAGCAAGCCTATTAAAAGTTCTACAAAAACATTTGCTTGAGAGAGGCAAAACTGGGAGAGGTCTGAATAAAAAAATAAAAAAAACGTAACATGCCCAATGTGATAATTGTGGGGCAAAGACAAATGTTATTGCAATGGAGAGGTAGACTGAAGTATGCTGTAATTGAAGGCACAACTTACACACCAATGGCACACATAGAACTGCAGTAGTTAATTAGAGAGAGCATGTATGTTTACTTTGCAAAGTGAGAAGGGGATATTGACCGGCTGGAACAGCGCTGTTGAGAGTACAGAGTGGATTGCTCAGGCCTTGGGCACTCAGTCACAAACCCGATTCACAAGGACAGCCAGGGACCATACTGTAGGAGTCACTATTTTTCAATTTGCGGGCAGTTTGCAGATCATTAAGGTAATACTCTCAAGGACCAGTATATCATAGAGAGAGGTGGTGGCAAGCAGGGATATATCTGGTTGGCCAAACTGTAACTAGGACCAAATGAGTGCTTGTGGAAAAGTCGGGCAGCAACCAGAATCGGCAAGCGATTGGCTAATATGACTTGACGCCAGGAAGGCAATGTTCCATGCAAGAATGTGTTTTTTTCCCTTCAAGCTGTTTAACTGAGGTATTGCTGGTTATAACAAATGCCATTATAAACAGGAAAAAGAAATGCAGAATCTTCAATCTCTCTTCAAGTCTGCAACCAAGCAAATATGTACATTTTTCTTACGTGCCAATATCCATTACCACCTACAAGCATATTATTACGACAGTCGACTTACAAACACAGCATCCACAGTTCCACACACTTCAGTGACCATCACAATTGCACTTTATTTTTGCTTTAAATCATAAATAAATAACCCCAAACTCTTATGAAAAACTTCACCACTGATTGTGCCCAATAGGCCACCTGCACATTCCTACATGATGAACTATGACACTGGAGCAGTTGCAGGTTACACTTCCTACGATTACCCAATGAGAGGGCTATTGTTAACCTGATTGACATTACCAGCAGGGAGCCAGGGCGAGCACGTAACCCTGGAGCCTCTGTGCACTGACCCTTAGCCCCTGGACAGGCTGTAAGCCATTATTTCAACACTCGCCCAGACCAGGCCATGCAGCCCTGGATCCCTTGAACCTCCACTACACTGGGAATGAGGACAGGGACCATCTAAGTACATATAAAAGTGGCTTCATGCATAGATGGAGTGATGTGCAATCAAAAAATATTGCACATGATGAAATCATGTGTCAGTCAGCCAGTCTGCTTCCACCTTGATACATGATATTCCATTGACCACTGCTTTTTTCTAGCCTTGCATATGGTACCTTTTTCAGGATGCTTTTCGATGAGGGAGGGTTTACAACACGCCCATTGCATTAGCATTAAGCAGCATTCTTCAATAAAAGGGCATATCTCTGTGTGTTTTTGTTGGATACCCATGAAAACAGCAGGGAACGTTTTCCCAAACCTTTCTCAAAGCATTTTCTCCTTCTCTGAGAAAATGCTGAAGTGAATAAAATGTATTTGAGAGCAGACAAGCAGGCAGACTTGTGGAAGTGAGTTTGACATAAGTTTGAATAAACTCCAATGACCCGCTTTAAAAATCAAGCTGCTGATGTAAATGCAGATATATGTACTGGGCATCAGGAGTGGGCACATGACATTTCCAAGATGGGAATGCAGCATTTTTCCTACACTGTCACTCACAAAACAGGACCTTATCAATATCCCATGCCAATTATATACAGGTATATTATCAAAAGGTACACTATGAGACCAAGATCCAAACTAGACAGCCACGATCTCTATCAGGTAAGCACTTAAACCCTCTATTCTTAGTAAAACAGACGGTACATGAACTGCATTTTTATGTCTATACCAAATCTCTTTGCCAAAAAAATAGCTGATCTACGAGCAGATCTGATCTCACAACGCTCATTTTGGAAACAAACATCCAAAATATGCCTCAGTGTTTCTTGGATGAAGATGCCCGTTCAGCATAATACACACTGACCATCAGCGTCCTCCCGGGGTCTATCCTTGGCCATTTCATGTTTTCCCTCATGAGAGGCTAGACAAAATCCCTTCATGCTGCAAAGTGTTGTGAGCTTGTAGAGCTGGTATTTGCACCAAATGTTCACCTGTTATGACGGCATACCCAGAATAAGGATGTTAGCGTTAGTGAAAAGCAAGCATGGTGCTTAAAAAGGCAGCAATGTGGAAAAAGAGACTTCGACTCTCGTGTCGAACTGAGAACTGTTCTGAGAAGTGCGTTTTCCATGATCAATATTATAAATTTCTCATGCGGGCCATCACTGGGTATAAACCGGTCACACTTGCCAACATTTTTTGACACCACAAAGTAAAACAACTCTCTACACATATCTGGATTCACTCAAAAGTGGATTAAACCACATTACCCAACGTTCCCACACAACCACCCATTGGGTTCCACATCACAGGCCTAATACTGGAACACTGTGCCTATGTGGAGCACAGTGAGTGCACACACGATGTGCATGTGTGTGTGCATGGATTAGGAACATAGCCGCATCAAATTAATTTCCATTAAAGATCTCACTTGATGGTACAGCCATCAGCTGGATCCTTTGCGGCTTCTTCACCTCTGCCATTATTAATACAACATATTCCTCAAATGTTTAATTGGCACCCTCTGAAGTGGTGTATTTGTTCCTGTTGGCAAATTGTTTCAAAGCAGCTACCGCTGGTATTCATTAGACCACTTCCCCCCCACCCCCACCTCTTTTTTTAACAGCAAAATGTGAAAATATCCATTTTATTTGTCTTGTCAAAATTCATAATGACATTAATTTTGAGATCAGTAATTGCTGGACACTTTGTTAGGAAATTGGCTGTTGACTCTGGCCACGGATCGGAGGGAAGACATAATTGACATGTTCGACGTCGACAGTATTTATTTGAGCTGAGAGGTGTAGCCAACGCAACGGAGGTTTGCCAGGTCCTACCTCTGGCGTCCCACGCTGAAGAACATCTGGGCTTGATTCACGAAGGTATTTGCAACCGACGTATAACAATGCGCAAACAAGCGTAAATGAACAAAGGTCGCCCCAACAAAAGTGCATGTGCATGATGCACAACCAAAGTGAAATAAATAAACAAAACGGGAACACAATGAGGTAATTTAGGGGTTTAGGTTTAAATACAGATGCTCCTGGCCTCAATAAGCACGCCCTCAATGAGGCTCGATGACAAGAGATGGCGCAGGGTCAATTTGTGCTTTTGATTCAAGTTTTGGGGCCTTTTTCTGTGGTCTCATGAGAGGCGAATGAGGAAAACTTGTTTCGAGGTCCATTCACAGGCTTTTTCAAGGAGCACTCAAAGAATTATATACTACTTAGGTTTCAGTAAAGGTCCTATTCCATATCCATGCTGACCAAATACGTCAAATTCACTAAATGTCTGCTGATTATTTAAGCAGGCTAAGTCGGAAATATCAAAAATACATCCGCATTACAGTATATCAAGATAATTAACCATTGTAAAACTTTCATAAACAAACCCCCAACAAAAATAAGAGGTTCATCTTTCCAGAATATACTGTAATCATGTGTTTGAGAACGTTATGTTGTAAATGTCATGGTCAGATGCAGAAGTTGATTGCATTTAAGTATCTTTGAGGATGAAAGTTCAAAAAGGGTCCGTTATTTTTCAAAACAAGCTTGTACATATAGTTCCTCCAAGGCATTCTGTGGGCTGAATATTGCCCTCACAGTTATTAAATGTGGCTCTTTACCTGCACCACTGAGGAACTAAACTTCTCATCTGCAGTCAATCACGTGTGCACCGCAACTAGCTTTGTGCACGTTACTTTCTAATAGCTAATCCATGTCTTGGAATGGCAGGGTGGGGGAGGTTGAATGGCAGTTCTTTTATGACTTGAGATTAAATTAACATGCCCTTTAAAATCTGTAGAATCACTTAAGACTTAAGAAATGGGGAGAAAATTACCCTCAATCTTTTAAAGTGTTAGCCTTTGTACTGAACATGAGCAATCTGTAAAAAAAAATGGACAAGCTTGAGTTTTCAGACTTCTTTCAAGATATTTTAGTCAATTGACCTTACTGTATTGGCATATAATTGTGTTGGTTTGAAGAATTGCTACTTTAACGATAATATGACTCATGAAATGAGAAAATGTATCATAAATATCGCCAACGCCAATGCATTAAAGATAAATTGACTAGAATAGGAAGCCTGAAAAAATTAAATAAATAATCACTGAGGGCATGTCAATTTCTGAACAGAAACTCTTTTCTTCTTCTTCTCAGAGAAGAGTAAAACGATTGTATATTGATTTCAGCAAACCACACAAGGCCTTCGATCAGGAGCAGAACAATTGTGTACTCTGTGGTGGCCCCTTGTGGTCTGTCGGACAATCCCTGGCATTAGCCAGAACCCTATTCTGGGGGCAAACAATCAGTGAAAATAGCCAATCTACAAGCTCACAACACGTCACATTGCAACGCTTTGTGAGTTTGTACATTGGCTATTTTCAGCATAGAGATCCGGTGTAGAGGCAAAAAAGTACAGGCCTGGGTGGGGGGGCTAGGAATATATGCTTTAATAAGTTTGCTGGAACTGAACTCGTGCATTCCGTGATCGCAATGAGTGGCTTTATCAAGCAATAATGAAGAACAAGACCCCTGTAGTCATTGAAATATATTTTAAGCAAAATTATCGGGGACTTCACTGTTGGACCGGAACATCTGCAAAGAATCAGATACAGTGTGTTTTGGACGGCTCAGTTCGGTAGAATCTTTTCCCCCCTTCATTATATCATCATAAATGGGATGATGGTCTCTTCTGCTCTTGAGTAGAGCGTAATCATTGCTGATGAAATTAAATACTTTCCTGTCAGAAGCTTTTTACATCTTCGACATGTGTCTTAGGGTTGGAAATGCAGGGTGGGGGAGGTTGATTTGGATGATGGGACTGGTCCAAGATGTCATTTGCTCAGACCACACAGAAAAGCGTACCCAAAAAAAGGTTGCTGGTTGAAGGTGAGACTCACGATTGTCTTGCACACAAAAATACAACTGAGATTTACCTAAAATAGCAACGGAACGCAGACTGAACAACAGCTCAGCTTTGAAATGTGGCCTTCGACCTTGACCCGACAACTCCTCTTCCGCTAAACATACCGCACGCGCACACACACACAGTGAACAGGTTGATCCTCTCCACCTGCTCCTTAAACTAAATAGAAGTCCGTAATCTAAGATGGAATGCTACTTTAAGGTTCTACAGTATATGTCCTGTGGCTCCCTGGCAGGTGCTGTCTGCAGGGCGGGAGCACGGGGGCTGTTCGGGTTAATTGAATAGCCTCAGTGGAGACCACAAGGTAATAGGAAGCCATGGAAGTAAACGCTTGTGGCACTACCCGTGAGCGCCAGCTGAAAAGGCCCTGGGAGGCTGCAGCTGATGTCAGCCAGGCAGAGGAATGAACAGCCTAGCGAAAAGAGTCAAGCTGTTCAGTGACAGACTGATGCTATTTGGCTGTTAACAGGTCCCCAGCTGGTGTCTGGCGTACGCGTTAGGCTGGTAGCATGCCACTGTTTTGGTTTGCGGATGTGTGATAGCATGTGTGCGGCACGGATGCTGGCATGAAATTGCCAGAGCCCCCCCCCCCCCCCCCCCCCCCCAACGCAGCCTTCCCACCAGAGTAAGAGACAAGGGCAGGCATTTATTTAGACAGCTTGCGTCTATAAGGACAGGGGGAATGCAGACCGCAAGCTCCAGGCCCACAGTGTAGTGATTGAGAGATTGAGAGGGTACACAAAGTGCCCTGCACAGGGATAGAGTTACGTCAAGATTGGGGTCTCCAAAATGGCAGCTTTGGCCACTTTCCTGGTGGAGTTTTTCATGGATTGATTCAAGCTTTTGAGTTCCTATGAGGCACATGGAAAACATAAAACCCAAGGGGTAGATAGAATACCAAATTTTCTGCAACATGGTTTAACATTAAAACTATCAGACCTATCCCCACGCATCCGACAAATGTGCCGACATGTTTGTCAAATTCCCAATGTATGATTAGTATTTGCAAGTGGAGCTTTTTTTTAAAGACTTTTGTCTATTATGTCTGCGGCACGCTATCATTTCATAGTATATCACAGCGAGTCCAATTCCATGAACACACAAAGAGATATATACGTGGGGAGGGGGGGTGCTGTTAAAGCACTTCTCCAGCAAGGGGCCTGTCTTTCTCCTCAACAAAAGGGTGAGGCGGGTGGGTGTGTGGTAAGGCATGTGGTTTTGATTTACCTTCCAAAGCCTCCCGGTGACGTACTGTAACACGGTTATGACATTTCACTTGGCAATGAATTGTCACTCAAATTATTGCGATTAACGATGTAATTGTCTTTCTGTCGTTGAACATTGCAACATTATGAATATCATCACACTCGTGTGAAGAGAGGGGCGTTCAATAGACCTGGCTGCCACATGACGTCACAGGGGCACACCACCCACTATGTCATCATAGTACCAGTAAGACGCCTGAGGCGACCTCGCGTGCACTGGCCATATATGGAGCGTGTATTGAGTGTTCAGGGTTTGATGAGGTCAGATGGGCCATAAGCCCCAGGCCCACAGGACCCCGATTCCGGCGAGCCGCCCCGTGTCCGAAATAGTTGAGAAATGACAGTTACCGTGTGGGGGTCCCTTTACTGTACCCTCTACTGTACTGTACTGTACTGTCACTGTACTGACCCACAGGAACGCAGCTAGGCTGCCGGCCCGATTCCGGCGAGCAACCGAAACGGTTGAGAAATGACAGAGTTGTTGTTTGGGAATGTTTGGGAACCACTCTACTCTACTTCGCCTACCCCCACCCAGTCTACTGGATTTCTGGGACAGCGCTCTATCAGCATTTGCGGCTGCAAAACTCATTCCACAGAGCTAATGCAAGGCAGTAATTTACTCTGAGTCAGTTCTGACAAACAGTGATTAATTTATTCAAACAAATAAGGCTTTTGATACAATGAGGGAAATAAAGCCCTCAGAGGGTTCAGATTGCCAGGCAGTGGTGCTCTGTCTAGTCCAGGTCTATTTATTGTGCTCAGCCCACAAGGATTACACTCTGCTAGATTGCACAACACAACTTCACAACAAAACGAGTGAATGAGTGTTGTGCTTCATTACACTGAGGGAATCAAATTGTCAATTGAACATAGGGAATGTTGCAGGAAAATATTTTTCAGGCCATGCCACACAATTAATGTTATCATCAGCCTGTCCCCCTGACACACAATTAATGTTATTATCATCAGCCTGTCCCCTTGCTAAGAGGTAACAGCGCTGCCTAATGACCGTTTTATTCTAAATTAAATCAATTACAGCTTTGACCGAAGGGGCTGACAGCAGCTTTGCTTTAATAAAGTACCTCAGTTTCGTTCCAGTTTAAATGTAGCTTATCTGAAGTGAGATAAGTCCTTGTGCAAATAAGTGCAGCCTCCAATTACTTTTGAAGCTAGTTTCAAAAGGACAACTGAGAACAATTATTGTTCTCTGAAGCCAAAATGTCTGCAAGCATGACTGCAACACCACAAAGGCTTAAAAATTGATGGGCTTCAGGAAGTGTCTGCTCTGCTGACACTGAATTTGCCGGGTGTAACCAGCAAATTTATGTAAGGGACCCGAGTTCTGAAATTCAAAGGCAGAGAGCATGAGTGGAACACTGTGTACTCCACTACACCTGACTTCACTACACCTGACTCCACGACACAAACCCAAAACGATCTTGCCAACCTCTCCGCCCTTGTCAAACCCCATGCCAAAAACTATGGGTGTATTTTTTTATTCAGCTTTTTAATTCAGCATTTGAATTTGATAAACAAATTAATGCCAAAGTCAAAACCAGTTTTTTCCACCATCCCTTTAGCATACTAGACAAATAATTCAATAAGCTTGATTTTGCACACTAAAATCGCAAGCGTTCATTTCACTGAGAGAGAGTATGATATGAACCCCATCGGACCCTAACTGGCCTATTTACGTTCCATTCTTAGTCCAAAACGATGAAAGTAGTCATCCATAGCGGACTTATTGTTTTCTTCATCTGTATGAGCATTCTTTCGGCTGGAATTTTGGCCATTGAGGGTTTTGTTTGTTTGTTGTTTTTTTTTTTTTTTTTTTTTTAATGGATTGATGTGAGCCGACGAGGCCCGTGAGTTTGGACATTTGCTCCGTCTGCATGACTGCCCCTGTCTGGTGAATTGTGTGACTGCTAATGAGTCAGGGCTGTCCCATAGTCAAGATGAGAGGACGAGCAAGGAAAATGCATTTAGTGCGAGAATTTCCTCCCATTAACAGCGAGTTCGACCCCCCCACGCCCGCCCCATGTCGACACTGGTGACATTTTCTTTGACACAGCGGTTCATTCCATATTGATAGCACCGATGCTCTGATCAAATATGTAACCGGTGGATCACTTCCGAAAGGGGTTTCATCAAAGGCCTAAAGGTAGGGCCACAGATAAGGAACAACTTCTGATATTCACATTCACATACTGTACGTACTTTTAGCAGAATAGAATTGCAATTATCTTTGGTCCGACGTCCTAATAGTCCGACATGCAATAGTCCGACACCCTACCCCAAACCTAACCCTGACACGGAAGCCACAGGTGAGTCTTAAATGGCCACGTATGTCGACTGATGGCGACAAGCGAGCAAGCAGGCCAGCTGGAAACAAACAAGCAGGAAACAAGTTCAAATTCGGGGTAGAACAGGAAAGTTACATAGTTAGTTACATGCGTTAACCTTATCCTAGCGTACTACTGATTATTAGAACTGTCTGACAATCCGGCTCCATGGGATTCTGAAGGCTTAGCTTGTCATGTGCATATAGTTACCTGCCAATGCCTGAATTAATAATTCCATTTCAAACCTGCCAATGCCTGAATTAATAATTCCATTTCAAACCTGCCAATGCCTGAATTAATAATTCCATTTCAAATGAGACCTCAGATGCTGGCTTGAAGAGTTTCAATATTCCTAACCACTTTAACTCTGGCATGCCTATTGTGGGCATGTCATAATTTATAGATGAAATGATTTGAACATTTTTTTAAATGTTTCAAACATTTTCGAAAACATCACATCTACGTACAAGCTCACAGCGGTCACATTGTGATATTTTCAAAGATTTGAAACATTATTGAAATTTAGGGCTTATGTGGCACCACAGCATAGGCTACCTCAGAAAATCGTGTCACTATAGGGAGTCAAGTAGTCAACAGCTCAAAACAGTGGGGGGGGGGGGGGGGGGGGGGGGAGTTACTCATCATCGCAACATCCCAAGTTCTGAGAAGGAGCATCATGAGACACTGTATCATCGACGCGTCACAGGAAGGTGACGTCGCTTTGAGGTGACAGAGAGGGGTGTGATTTGATGAGCCGAGACTCAGCCAGCTGCACTAGTGTGTCTGGCTGCTGCCACCTCTCCCAACGAGACTGTGTTCTCCCAGAAACAGAGCGGGGGAGACAGCCCTCGCGGTTCCTCCTCTGTGGAGCCGTCAGCTGTGCCTTGCTGTCAGCGGTGGTCTAATCGGGTGGGACAAGAGGCGCCTCAGGCTCCATGACGGTGCTGTGTGCAGGGAGGGACAGGCTATGACCAGCGTGGCTGGGCTGCCTATACCCGGCCAGCAGTCACCCATCTCAGGATCCAATTAAGAGATCATGGGGACAAAAAGGGTGATCTGGCAACATGAGGTGACAGCTTCATTAATGTGCTCCGGCTCAATGCTGGCAGTTTGTATTGGAGCTTTATATAAGCTCCCACGCCTTCCCACATGCTCAATCTCCGAGTTATAGAATGTTGTCTGCCTGCTCTTCAGCTGTGTGTGCACACACACTCGCGGACGGCGAATTTAGGGATTTGTAGACCTGTTTCAAACTAATATTGCAGTTTGCCGTCCCCTGTGACCGCAAATGACGCCCCTGCCCTGCCGTTAGGCACCACCTCAGCCCGTAGAAGTACATTCATTTGCGTTGATTCAAATATTCCTAATAATTCAATTACGGTAATCGCAAAAGGTTATCAATAGAATAATCGTAAAAAGATAATTGACAGTTGCAGCAGCTAGCCCTGGATTCTGCACAGGTCTCTACAACACAATCTGACAAGGTTTGTAATACTGTACTGTAGCTGTATGACATACTGTAAAGCCAACCATGATCTACTGTAATGATGAGTTTGTATGTAGAATCTGCTTGACTCAAACAGACCATTGTTTGGTTGAAAGAAAAACAACTTCCTGCAGAGGGCCCCCTGTTAGCTTGGGGCCCGTTATATTTGAAACTGTTACACTGTATAGCTCAATCTGCCCTGTGTGTGCATGCGTCTCTCCGTCTGCATTTTGATTAGCAGACTTTGTACTGTAAATCCTGTGTGGGAAATTCAGTTTCACTTTTACCCAGAGGATGGCTATGCTCAGATGGTCATGGTGTTAAGTGTCTTGCTCAGGGACACTTGAGAGGCCCGGGAGGCGAACCTGGTGGCCTTCTGAATACCAGACGGCCTCTCTACCACTAAGCCACGTGTGTGTGCGTGTGCGTGCCTGAATGTATTATCAAGTTAAGCCACAGTGTCTGAAGTTGTAGCAAACAATACTCCATTAAATCCGATTTCCACTATGTCTCCTCCTAAACTTAAGCACTGCATATGGAAAACAACTTTAAAAATGAACATTCCGGCTCTTTAGAGGCTAATACTATTGATCACTAATCAGGACCCTTCCACAGTACTTAGAAACAGCATGCTGTTGTTTTCGTTTTCCCAGGGATGGGCGCCAGCCTTGCGCTGACGTTCGTTAGTCGTCCGGAACCAGATACAGGCTAAATCAAAGTCAAACATCTCTATTTCGACTTATCTGTATTACTCCAGCTTGTAGAATTAAGGGGAATGGCTTTTGCGGTGTGCAAAGTCAACAAGAAGATGAGGCTTGGCAAGCTACACAGGAGCTAACACATTACAAAAGTAATTCTTAACCAGTTTCTCTTCCTCAAGTGACACTAGAACACCCTTTGATGCCATGTTGTAGAACACATTATTAATATCACAAAGAACCAGACCTCCTTGAAACTCCCTGTGACTAGAAGAGAGTACAAATGTATTGGTTCCTCTTGGGGATAGAGCAAGTGCAGCATAAACCCAGCAAGCATGTGGCAGAAAGTGGACCTTACAGTGGTCATAACTCTAATATGTCCAAGTAATGGGACTTCAAACAAGTTACTGCAGTACTCATCAAAGGTGCCTGAAAAAGTATTTTTTTAATGCTACTGAGGTATGGCTAAAACATCTACAGGACAGAGCGTGCACGGGGCATGTGAGGTGAGATAGTGCAGAGAAATGCAAAGCTAGGGGAAGTGAAACTCCCTTTGCTTAGTGCAAAGCAAGCCCTGGTCCTGCTAACACTTCCCACAGAGTGACAGAGTTGAGTCTTTCACTATGTTTTTCATTAAAGCAGCCAACCTAGTCGACCACATCCCTCCGTGTGAAGTGCTTGACTGAAAGGATTCTCGACAATATTTAATAGCAAGATTCTAGATCAAGATTAAAGAGGGTTTTATTTGTCACTCCCCCAAGCAGGTGTGGTAATTTCTGCAAGACTGTGCTACAGTATAAAAACAAGATAATAATAAGGAAGGAAGATTAAAAAATAAAATAAAGTTGGCAATAGCACAGGCAAACCTGGGATTTAGTATCTTGATTTAGTATTTCTCTCTCACACTCTCAGATAGACACAGACAGACAGACATTCCATAGTAATAAAATCACCATGGAGCTTATTTCTTTGCCCCCCTCCAAGTCCAACATCCTACACAATGCATGGACTCAGTGGCAGATAGAATGGAAAATATTAATTATCTTATTATGCTAGCTGCCTCACAGTCACAGCTCAGCCGTATTACCAGCAAGGGGCATGAGTCACGTGAGCATGAATGAGGACTGCAATGAAACATTGATGGAGTTAAAGGTTAATTGTCTTTCTCTGGGAGACTTTGGATGACTAATTCATATGGAATAAAGTACAGGCTGGAGTATTAATGTGTGTCCCTTTTGAAGGGGAAGGGGTACTGTTACTACTGTAGGCCTGTTAAAGCTCTATATTGTGAAAGCAATCATTGATATTGCATGTTCGATAACAGGGGTCTTCCCTGTCTCTCTAGCTCTTTAACTTTCCCCCCCATTCACAAGTTACACGAGTTACGTTTTCATCGTTACTTGCGCAAGCAGAGCACGCAAGTAATAATTTCGCCCGGTCTGTGTGCACCGTGCCAGCCAACCCGCCACTTGATGCGTATGCAAATAAAACAGCAAATTTGTGCATACGCATCAAGTGGCGGGGTTGGCTGGCACGGTTTTTGGCGCAAAGTAACCATAGTATACCGCTAATCAACTTACAACTACATACTCTATATAGTATATGTATACGTATGTCTTACGTCATCATTTAGAGCTAGCATACGTATACTATATACATAATCAGTAAAGTAAAATAGCAAATTGTGCCTGATTTGCTGGGACCAGGCACAAATCTGCTGTTTTATTTGCATAGGCATCAAGTGGCCGGTTGGCTGGCACGGTTTTTGGCGCAAAGTAACCACAGTATACCGCTAATCAACTTACAACTACATACATCCTAAAAACTAAAAACATCCGTCTCACTGGCATGCAAAGGGTTCTGGGAAAATGCTTATCTGACCAACTGGCCGCCGTGCACCGATACATGTGCAAATACGCACACTGACACATGCACACAGAGATTTCACACATTTATAGTAGGATTTCACTTGTGTATCCTGTATGAGTTCTCTTTCCTGATGGGATGAAATTGATACCCTGACCTGATTTATTTTTGTTTACCAAAGAGCTGGAAAGATCGGGTGACCCCTGTTACTGCAGAGGTTCTTAACTCCTAGTACCGCAGGGGGTTCTCAAATTGTGAGTACAATAGGATTATATTTATTTTATACTGTACATTGATTACAAAATGTGGTTGTAGTGACTATATGTAATTATATTAAAGTGAGAGTTGTTATTGTTCACTACACAGTGTGCCTACCTTTTTAAACTGAACTTAAAACTGATTGTTGTTTAGCCCCCTTTCCCATCTCCCTCAAAAGGCCACAGTTGGAAATAAGAATGTGTTCCTAGTCTCTCTTTACCAGGTTAAATAAATGTTAAATAAAATGTATTCCTATTGAGCAATCATTTTAATCATAGTGGGTACAGTTGGACCTTTGAAATAGAAGTGTTTCAGCGCTCAGAAAAAGTACTATGTACGATTTGTCGAGCCAGGTCCTTATCGTCCTATTTCCAAGACATAACTTACAGTTATAGTATGTAGTGCTTATATAACCTTTCCTTTGGTTGAACATGTTGTTGGTGTTAAGAGAAATAACATTACACATGTGTGGACGCTAAACACGCACGCGTGTGCGCGCACACACACACACACACACACACACACACACACACACACACACACACACACACACCTCGTCTCTTCTCTCGTCATCTTAAAAATAACCTGTACTACGGGAGCACCTGACACGACAACTGCGTGTGACGGGGGAGGCTGAGGCATGCTGAGAGCGGGTCCAGTATGTCAGCGGTGGCAGAGGCGCCTCCCGTTTCAAAGCCCCAGGAGCCGACTGCTCGTTGCGCCCGCCAAGGCTATCCGAGAGAGTTGACATTTGACCTCATCGCCCACACCCCTGATCACGTCCCGCTGTGCACAGGCTTTCATGTGCCCCGTGTACCCTCTAACCCTGACACCCCCGACCCCGTCTTTAAAAGTGACAAACGCAGTGTCCATTTACAGCGTTCCTCAACTGTGAGCAAAGCAGCAATTTAGCTACAAAATAAAGATACGTCTCCTTCAATGGGATTACATTGGCGATGCTGAGATAATGGAACTATCTCAAGCGTCGAAGGATTATTTGCTAAATGGGATTGGTGGACTTTAGATCTAATTTCAATGTTTTACTCATTATCCATCTTCCGGTTTCCCGTCTCTCTTCCCTGTGGACTGATCAATAAAAGGCGTCATAAATATCAATAGAATCAATTTCAATCTTCACAACTCTTGTGTCCTAACTGGCAAAAACTGAAAAAACTAAAATATTTAATTTTAATCCCCCCCGTCTCAACAGAGACACATGGGTTGTTATAACCTTGGCCTCGTTGCACCAACCAGTCCACCTCTAACCTCACTAGCGAATGCATGAGTCAGTGAGTGCCAAGAGTAGCGCTCGATGCCAGCAGCATGCCTTGCTGGACCGGAGGGGCCTGGTACAGGGTTCCCTCGCGGCTCCTCCTCTCTGATTTACTGCCCACGGAGATGCAATGTGTGCCCCAGCCCAACAGGTGGCATCAATTATCACCACCAATCATCAGCGCACAATGCCAGACTTGCTTCAGCAGAGGATCGAGCGAAATGAGTGAGGCCAAGGCATATCTAGTCAGGGTACGACATGTACAATAAAAATCACACCCGTGTGAAGTGAGGGGCGCTCTTATCATCGTACATTATCATACATCATCACATTCCGGCCAATAACAATTTGCATCCTCACCTTCATCATCAATGTTTGTATTGGGCAATGTTTGGGTTTTCACAAACACTCAAAATTGTCCATGCATTGTCAATGGCAATTAATTTGGGTTACACACACCAAAAGTTAAGATGAACTGTTGGAGTATCAAAACACATGGCTTTAAAAAACAACATTTGTAATGTAGCGATCCCTGAGGGGAAATTACTCTTTTCCAGTTTCAAGTTAGAGTTCAGCGTCTTGCTCAGGACCACCTCAACACACCGAGGATCGAACCACAGATCTTCCTATTCCCAGATGGCCGCTGACTCTATACCTACTGGGCCACTGCCACCCACTGTTGCGTGGTTAAGGGTGCACATGTAGCCTTCTAGCCGAATGACATCGTCAGAGTGCATAACACACATTATACATTATACGTAGTACCTATAAATTATCTTTATCACAGAGATGAGACAGGAAGGAAAGTGAGTGGAACCACTACCTACTTCCCTTTCCATCTACCTCACTCGACAGTACAGACAGACAGATAGAACAGTTACTGTAGGAGTAGAAAGCTGCAGTAATTGGGAACGAAGATATAACATAACAATGGTATAGGGAAATGGATGGAAGGGCCATGGAGTTACGCTAATGAGCCACCTTACAGGAAAACAATGCTTGATGGCTGAGATAGTGCCTGTGATACCAATAGTGATATAGAAACGGAGAAATGGGAGATTTTATACCATAATCAGAGCAAAACATATAATCGGAATGCGCATGAAACGTGGTTTGTAATAACCTACGTTTTTCTTTGATTTCTTCTGCATGTCTGCCATGCAGACTCTTAACTATACAGTAAACTTTCTACTTTTCGGAGAGAGAACGAATGGACTTTATTCATCATGAAAGGTTCATGAACGTTTGCCCCTCTCCACATCCAGAGCAATAGCCTAGCTGTGCAGTGCGCAATGCTTATTGCGTATGAGGGCATAACGTGGGCGAACGAACAGCTTAAATGGGGATCATACAGCATTATGCTTATCCCCAATGTAATATCAAGAGGATTGATGAGATTATGTTCTGAATAACGCTATCCCAGTCAGTGTGGTTCGCTGGTGCCTGGGCTGGTTGGCAGAACATGGCAATTAAGTGTCCAAGATTATACTTTCCCCCCCCCCTCAGTCTCTCTCATCAGCATTAAAGTATTATTATCACAACCCATTATCGTCCTCCACAACAGTTCAATCCAACATTATGGACTAAATGCGATGAGAGTCCACATTTTATTGTAGGCTGAAATGTTTGCAGGCAAATGTGCATTTTGTTTTGAGTGGAGCCTACATGCTGACATAAGGTACTTCCCGCTTTTCCCTTTCTCTGCTATTACAAGATGTACAGAACAGAAGCTGCTTTTATAAAGGGATTTCACAATAGTGGTGCAAAGAAGATCCATCATTTATGTCAGCTTTTCTTTTTTTACACACAATCTGGAATCGGACGGCTTTGTTTGGTACTATGTAAAAAAAAAAGCCAGTATTAATGACAGATCTTCTTTAAGCCTCTATTATTGCAGGATCCATCCATCCATCCATCTTCAACCACTTATCCGTAGTTGGGTCGTGGGGGCAACAGCTCCACCAGAGAGCTCCAGACTTCCCTATTCAGAGCAACATTAGTGACTTCCTCCTGGGGGATCCCGAGACATTCCAAGGCCAGTGAGTCGATGTGTTTCCTCCAACTGCGCCTTGGTCTGCCCCGGGGTCTCCTCCCAGTGGGACGTGCCTCTAGGACCTCCCTAGGGAGACACCCGAGAGGCATCCTAACCAGATGCCCGATGCGAAGAAGCAGCGACTTTACTTATACTACTCTACTTATACTCTGTATAAAAGTGATCCCTATTTGAGATGAAGAGTAAATTGCTGGTTATGCATAAAGGGTTTTTGAGAGTATACAGTAGTATGAACTCAGGAGGAACAACCTCTTCAATGTAAAATATTTAAAAAAGTATCTTCAAAGCCTTGTTCAATGATTCCACTGGGGACTTAGTGGCCTTTGATCTGAATTACAGTGTTTGTTTGCATTGCATATTCATTTATATAATGGCTGTGCACGGTGCTTCAGCTCCCTGTTAAGTTACACTGATGGTAATGAAGTTCTACACTTCCAAAAATTGGAACCGCAAACGTCTGTTACTACACCATGTTCATGTCATGTACAATTTATTCGATCCGCTAAGACACCGCGTATTGTTAACGAATCAACACATCCCTCCAGCTTTGGGAAAGGGACGGGACTGTAGTGAATGATGTCACTGTCTGGAAAAACGTCATTACAGTTGAACGTCTAATAATGAACGAGACACGTACCTGAACCGTAGCAATCCGAGACAAGCAATTGATTTCCCAGGCCACAGGACAGGAGGATGGAGTGAGAGAGAGCGAGAGAGAGAGAAGGGGGAGGAGGGGGGTTGGCAGAGAGGGAGGGACACGGTTAATATTTTCACAAGGCCCAGAACATTTTCATTTCATGGCAAAGCAGCTGTGAAATCATGCAAATACTGCCTTCTGAACTGGACCAGAAAGTGTGTCAGCAAAACCGTCAATCAAACGTAAACACACGGCATTCCCTAGCTGTCAACAAAGTTCAAATGCACGCACCGTTCATACTAGCCACATGGCGCATGCTGTGTTTCCAGACGAAGAGAAAGAAACAAGGATTCACCATATACCGTAGCTACTGGAGAAAAAAAAAACGAATCCTTGGCTCCGTCTGAGTCTCGCTGTTCACCGCAGCTAGTCACACTTTGACAGTTCCTGAATATTGTCACGAATAGACGAGGCCCATGCACGTACACGAGGACGTCTTCCAAGTTAAATATCTGTGGTTCTCTCTTCGCTACACGTCTGCAAACAGTTAGGGTGGGGGCCAGACAGAGCGTGTGTGTGTGTGTATATACATACCTGTATATGTACAGTATATACATACATACACACGTATATGTGAACACTATAGTTTATACCTACTTCGGGTACATTACCTGACTGGTGGGGGGGAAAAACCTATGACCAGATGTTTTTTTGACACTTTTTTAACAAGTTGGCAAAGACATATATCTTTACTGTTGACAGCATGCATAAACAGTCTGATTAAACACAAACAATCCCAGAATTCCCTCTAAGGAGTGCCAGACCTACAGTACACGTCTGAGGACAGGACGTCTTTCACATTTAGATTGATACTTTCCGTTCCATTCAGCTCCATTGAGCTTCCATCCATTGGTTGAGATCACTCACTACCTGACAGACGAAGTCTTTGGCTGTCCTCGATTTACACTCTCCACAAGCCCATTCGTTTTGTGTGCGTGCGTGCGTGTGCCGCACTTATCCCTCGTTCATTTGTTGCAGGGCCAACAAGCCCTCTGATTGTTTATCCCTGCACGGTTGGTCTTTGTATAATCGGTTTTGCGAGGCAGGACCAAACGTGCAGTACATGCATATTCACAATATACTGCATCCACAGCCCATGCTGCTTTCCACTGGGTCTAGCAGGGGTGATAAATTCTCATGGCGCTGCCATGAATGTATAGCCCCTCCGCGAGACCAGCTGTCCATGTGCTGATCTATACTTATGCTATTGTGCGGGCCGATGTCTGTGGCGTGTCTCAATAAATCTATGTATGATTATGTGGCTGCTGGCCAGTCAAAGTTAAGAGACTGGGCATTGTTGCCAGGAGAAGGACAACAGCAAAGAAGATGGTTGTGGATTCAAAGCTAATGCTCGACATTACAGTCAATCGTGAAAATGTATGCAGGATTTGGGTGATTTATGTTCAATGTTGGACAACAGACTCCATTGCTAAGTGGTCTGGGCAGGAATCAGAGCGTGCATTTTTGCACTTGCGGTATATATGAGTTTTCATCGAGTGAGATATACAGGTATTTAATGAGCCGTTAGAAGATATCCTCTCTCTCAACCTCCATTTGAACCAGTGTGTCGGAGTTGTTAGCCAGTGTAAACACGCAACAACAAAATTAATAAATAAATAACACTTTTCATACACTTTCAAAACCCAGTTAGCATAATACATTACAACCATTTACATGTCTCACTTCATGTGCCAGATGACTTTGAGGAGTACCATAAATCTGAGGGCTGGCTTGCAAAGGCTTTTCTTGTACTCATGACCAGGAACCTGCTGTGTGCTTCATTTCCAAGTTCCAGGGTGCAGGGTTCTGCACTGTATCTGGTTCGTGGTAATATGCCGTTAATGACACATGGAGCCAAATTGTGTGACACCGTTTTCCTACTCTACGGTCTTGACTCTGACCGGATTTCTCCTCATCCCTTTCCTGTCTGATGTACACAAGGCTATCTGAACCAAGAGCCTCACAGAAAATGTGCAATCATTGCGAAAGCAGTGAGCACTTACTATGAGACCTAGCAGATCATGTCTGTGTGTCTGTCTGTCTGTCTGTCTGTCTGTCCCGCTGTCCAAATATGGAGTGTGTTGCATCAGCAATCACTCAGCTCCATATATGGGCACAAAAGGGGTCAGGTCCACTCAGCTCCATATGGGCACAAAAGGGGCACCATATAAGGAGTCCCCAAAGCAGCTATACGTCCAAAACCCAAATATGTACGAGCTGCGTTCGCTTCCCGCGTTTGCGCGTCTTACTCGTGTATTGCAATGTGACAATCACACTGCATACATTTGTAGGTGCACACATGTTCCTAAATACTGTAAGCAACCCTCGATCACTTTCAGCCTTAATACATCAGGTAACACAAGCTACAATAAAGAAAACCTTTAAATTATGATAAAAATTGGGAACAATTGTTATGCAATATCTGTTGTCAGAGTATTTGCTGTACCCGCAACAATACCCATTGCAGTACTTGCGGTCACCACAAGTACTATACAGGTTGGGAATGATACAAGTTGGGAATGTATGCCCAGAATGTTTTTTATGCAATATACAAATATATACAAATACTAAATATAGAGAAACAAGAGTCACTGATGTCAAGAACTGCTGGTGATGATGAACATGCACATACACTAATGGAATTCCATTGTTCCAGTGTTGATTTTGACAGCAAAATTGGATTTTAGTTTTAGTCTTTTGAATAAGTTTCATTTAGTTTCAGTCACAATTTAGTCACCTGGAATGTGTTGGTCATAACTAAATCTACAGTTGATTTAGTCGACTAAAGTTTATTTTGGCGGGCCTTGATACCGTCGTAATGTCTGATTTTACACTTGCTGAAAATAGCAGATCTACAAGCTCACAACACGCCACAGCGCGACACGTTGCAAGCTCACAACACGTCACAGCGCGACACGTTGCAACCAAGTGTAAAATAACTTATACTGGATCTCTTGTCCACTTTTAGATTTAGTGTCGTTTTTAATTGTTAACAACATTGTCAGTATATTATTTAGTCTTAGTTTTAGTCATCATAGCTTAGTTTTCATATAGTTTCCATTTAGTTTTTGGGAAAAAAGGTTGTCGACGAACATTTTTCGGCATAGTATTAGTCAACGAAATCAACACTGCATGAGCATACACCAATAGAATTCCAGTGTACATGCAAAGTGGAATCAGGGAAGCCCGTGCCTACAGTGCCCCACAGACAAAGAGATTCAGTACGTCCTCCACAGACTTCTGTGGTATTTTGGTTCTCAGAAACCGTTGGTCTGACCAAATTGTCACTTAGCAGCGCTGCACACTCCTGGGTCATCTGGGACACACAAGCCTAGTTTGAGGTCAATCGGACGTTTGGACGGCGCCAGAGTTATGCCACGGGACAGACGGATACACAGATAGACGCGCACATACAGATTTTACGAATTCGGAGTTGCTCTTTATTACTAGCCTTGTTCTTCAAACTGCATGTCGAGTTTCCACCTAAACATACAGAACAACTTGTTGTTTTAACAATCTTCTCAACAACACATACTTACATACTGGCACAGCTTGTTTATGAGACACTGGAATTAAGCACTGAACTGCTGGTGAACTTCTGTAATGCGGTGCATGAGCCAACTATTAGTTTGTGGTTCCATTTAAAGGATGAAATATGACCAAAAGGTCCACCAGTGCTGGTTATATTGTGTATGGTGCAAAAGGCAGAGCAAAAAGGGGTCCTACAGAAATAAACTCTATGGATATGATTCATGTATTTAATAGCCAGTGCAGAATCCAGATGAGTGTGGTTTGGTGGTGGGGGGGGTGCAAAGAGAGAAACCGTGCATGCAGACATCCCAATGATCCCATGCGAGATCTGACCGTTTTAAATGTAATTTAACATAAATCATTTCACGTACAATGCAATACAATTCATTTGACAGTCCACTGGCTGAATTCGGTAAATAAACACAAGGCTGTCTCTTTCCCTAGATGTCATTATAATTGTGTTTGACAGAAGGGTACCAAAAGAGTGTCCTTGATCACAAGCCGTCGGCTGGCCTGTCACTTAACCACTTTAACCCTGGCATCCCTATTTTGGGCATGTTGTTATAAGCACATTTTTTGAAATCTTTTAAAAATATGACTTAAGTGGGTCTGGGTAACTTGAAATTAACATTCATACACAGAGAAAAAAATAAAGCCTAACTCAATTGCGTCTTTAATCTACTTCTACACAAATCCAGTTCTCTCTCAGTAAACAAGTTCCAAATTCTGTCCAACGATTCAGATCTTTGGGGTCTCGCTCCAAAGTCTCGCGTCTGCGCAACAAGCTTCCCCCCCCCAAACTAAGGAGACTTTCATCACCCTTCGGTGAAGAAGGCTGTAATTGGAGTGCCCTCTGCCTTTGCTCTTAAACCCACAGAGTTAATGCCATGATTATATGACTTTGATTTACATCCCAGTCTTCCCTCATTACCCACAGTCCCGCCCAATGTGGGGCTGAGGCTGCAGCCGCTGCAAAGTCGTCTGCCCTGATCGGTGTGGGAATGTCCTCTATGGCGGTTAGACAGCTCCATCGCAGGATAATCCTGCAGATGTAGTCATTGAAGAAGACCCACTATTTACTGCATGATTTGGTGAAAATAATGTACCATGTTTTTTACTGCGTCCACAATAAAATGGTCTGGGAAAACATTCCCACGACTCTTACGGGTCGATTTTTACACCTTATTTTATACAAAATTTTGAAACTGGAAAAGATACTTTACAATGGTCACCACGGTGAGTTGTCTCAACGGGCTGATCAATCTGGACAGCCGAGGAAAGGATAAACAAGGGCTTTGTGGAGTTGGTCGTAAACGATTCATATCCTCAGTAAAGTTACGTTCCACTCTGGTGGCCCACTTCATACCACTCTCTCATATTTTCATAAATCAGCAGTAAAACAAGCAGGGTGGACAGGATGAAGAGAGAAAGAAAGTAAGAGTCAAGAGAATGAAGGGGGGACAGGACACCCACAAGGGGGCCAGGGGCACAGCTGTCTGTGAGATTGCTCCAATGTGTGAGCTCAGGAGAAAGAATCCTTTTGTTTCCGTGCGGTTTGCCACTGCGCCGTGCGGGACGTTTCATCTGCAGGGGCTCAGACAAAAGGCCCCATCCATGTCAGACGGGGGCACAAACCTAAAGGAAAGCGCGTGCAGAACTGCTAATGAGCGCCGAGAGAGAAAAGCATAAACATGTTCCGGGAAGAGCTTTAATACAAAAGAAACCATGGGGCGCACCGTTAGCCGTGCGGATAATGCGTCGTTGCTATAACAGTAAACCCTGGTTCGATTCTGTGTTGCATGACCCCTCACAATCACAGTGCTTAGCTTCATGTCTCGCTACATTGTCTTGATTAAATAGAAGCAGAGAGCAGAAAATTGCATAAAAAAAAATCTTGGGAAAAAATCTTGACAACATTCATGACAACAAATTATTATCATGTCACTGTTACACAATTAACTACGTAGCTATAATATAGAGTTGCAGGAAGCTCTACCTGGAACCAACCCTAAGCCTGCAATGGTAAAAAAAAAACATGGTAAAAAAAAAACATTACCAGATAAGCTGTAAAGGTCCCTTCATGACCTAAATTGTAATGGAAATGCTCTTGCTTTAAAGACATGAGCGGCTTGGAGATACTTCACATCCACACAATGATCCCTCCATTGATCATTCGACTTTGAACTACCCATCAAAGTTAAATCAGCGCTCTGACAAGATACTTCGGAAAGTGCCACTTTAGGAGCCAGGAAATGTGTTTCACAACTAAAACAAGAGATCAAATGAGATTTTGACACTGACTTTTTCAATGTTGTTGCAGGCAAATGCTTAATAGAAGACCTCCAACACTGCAGACAGAGTTGCAAAGTTCACAGTGATTCTCCCATGCTCAGACTGTGAATGTATACTCACCATTGTTTCCATCTGACAGAAAACATGACTGTTTGACCACAAATGCCAAAGGGCAGCATTTGTAACATTTATGAGCTGTACCACTGATTCATTTGAAAAGGTGTGTGTTTGTGTGTGTGTGTGTGTGTGTGTGTGTGTGTGTGTGTGTGTGTGTGTGTGTGTGTGTGTGTGTGTGTCCATGCAATTATTCTTATATAAAATGCCATGTGTAACTAGAACAGATGCCTCTGAGAAAATTGCAGAGGAAAAATAATGTCAGTTAAGTTTATAAGTCACAATTGTTTACCTTTATACACTCAGGATAGCTTGTAGCAGGCCTCTGAAAAAGTTAATTATTAAATAAAGCAATAATGGTGGCAATTTAAATAAATATCCCAAATGATAATTACATCTATCTATAAATGCACCACGTTTCTGTACGTACGACTGTAATCCACATAACTCGAGAACCGTTCGCCCCACCGACTTCAAATTCGACACGCGTGTTCCACACCCCTACAGGGAGGGCAGTGCCCGGTGTCGAGTCGGTTCAGACCCACACGGTTGTCCAGAACCGCCACAAAAGGCCTCTGCCCGGGCTCTGGACAAGGCCCCTTCCCAGAGCCATCAAATAGAAGATTTGAGGGGGCAGAAAACAGCCCGGTCACGTGGTTCATGTACTCGCACGAGCCCATAGGCTCCAATGCATTCCGTAAACTCTCTGGCCCTGCCCAGGCTCCATAAATGGAGCTGGCCTGTTCTGACATCACAACACTCCATATTTGGGCATGCCTGACAGAGAACTCCATATATAGTAATAAAGGGAGACAGAGAGAAAGATACAGAAATCTACATATATGGGTATAAAATGAAAGGTACACAGACCAGGTGGGTGGAACGGGTACTCTGACACGGGTACAACGGGACACACAACTCCATTGAATAAAGGGACACAGAGAGACACATACAGAAATCTCCATATATTGACACGGGTACTGAATAGCCAGGTTTGGCATGGATCTCCAACTTCCATCGTTACAAGAACTCCATATATGGGCATAAAAGGGACACATACATAGGGGCACCACTTTAGTGGTTTAGTTTAACAAAATAATGTAAAGGGAATTATTTTATTGGAAAATGTGATTATGTACAGTACATTTGCATTAGCCTTTATATACCGATCTTAATATTTTACTGGTTGCTACTGTAAAGTTTGTTGTGCAGTCTAGCTAGATCCCCATCTCAGGCCTTAAACGTATGCATAATATTTAGGCCTTATTTTGTGATCTGTTGTATTGAATTCTTGTCAAATAATTCATCTTTAAATTAACATTTATATTTATTAACTCTTCAACCCCTATTTAAATGTCAGTGCTATGACGTTTTGATTCCATTCCATGTGGTTATTGCTTGTAATACGGCCGCTACGTCACTGCATTAGCCTTCCTTGAAGCTCTGCTTTCAGTTTGAGAGAGAGGCCATCTTAAGTAAATCACCCATCCAGCTGCAATGATGCACTTGGAATTAACGTCATAATAGGATGCTGCGAGATGTCGGTTTCCACAAAGTGCATTGCTTAAAAGTTTCCTGGTTGGCAGTCGGAAGGGAGGCCACCAGATGTTGGCTGATGCCTTTAAAAGTACGGAACGTCCTTCTGCTCCGTCACTGAACTGAAGAAAGGCAACACCAACTTTTTCCCCCCTCAGATGTTTGCTCAGTGGTGGAAAAAGTACTCTATTGTTTTACTTAAGTAAAAGTATAAATACTGCAATGTAGATGCCGTATTCAAAATGTAAAAGGACAAAAGTATCGGCATCAAAATGTACTTAAAGTACATATTGCAGAATGTCCAAATGTGTACATAATCTTTTGAAAATAGATCTACAAGCTCACATGTGAGCTTGGAGATCTATTTTCAAATGACCAAAATATATAGGGTTGAAAAGTGGTTCATGTATGTTTTCTAATCAAAATTGTATAGGGTTGAAAAGTGGTTCATGTATGTTTTCTAATCAAAATTCAAATCTCCAAGGTAACTAGTAACGCAAGGTTTTCAAATAATTGTAGAGTAAAAGTACACATTTTGGCTGTAGTGGAGTAGAAGTAAAAGTATTGGAAATTGGAAATACTCAAGTAAAGAATAAATACCTCAAAATTGTACTTAAGTACAGTACTTAAGTAGATGTACTTAGTTACTTTCCACCACTGCGTTTGCATTACATGCAAAATGATGCAGGGAAAAACACAGAAGAGCACTGCATGTGACCCCACCGAAACCCATTGAGAGATGGGCTGATCCGTGGTTATGTTGATCTATAAGCAGACATTTTAAATGGAATAATTTAAATAATGCATTGAGGATGATGGGTTGTTTTGCATTTAAATTGTCATACATGAATTTTGTATAGGTCATATACATAGATACAGAGACACAAAACAGACAACAACAGAGATAGCTTGATTAATATACACTGGAGGATATATTAATGAGAACATTGCATGGAATAGAAGAATATATACAACTAACTCACAAGTTGGCTCATATTGTACTCTCTGTGTTCTATCTTTCCAAGTAGCAGTCACATAAATGCTATCATAATGACTTTCTTATGGTCTTCACAGGATGGACAAGCTGATATAAGCATGGTCTTAAGTTTCCACTATGGTCTGAAGGGACACTTAAACAACTAGATGGGTATCGGAGTCTGTGACTGCTTTAGGGAAGGCAATTGCCTCCACAAGGGAGTGCTTCTGCAGGAACATTCCTGGCACAGAGAATGATTCTGTTTATTATCTTTCCTATGCACTTGTCGAGCATCCACTTGTGTGGCCCTGGTGCCTTCTGGTTGTGTGAAAATAAACAAAATTTTGTCTTGCAAGGGAACATTGGCAAGTGCCTGCCTTTGTCTCCCTCTAAATAAAGAGTGCTGTGCTAACAGCAGTCATTCCGTTTTTTTGACCACCAGAAGCATGGAGGAAATACTGTGCACTAGATTGCAGACTTTCTGTTTCATCAGAAAACATTTCCATCAAGTGTTCACAGTATGCATGTTCCTCCTCCATTTACGTACAAATGAGCTCTCGAGGGACTGTAAAAACATATTTATAGGGGCTTGTATCATCCTGAAAATACTTATGACTTATTCAGGAATAAAATTCACATGCATGTGATAAAGAAAGCGACTCTGTCACAAGCTCTCACAACCAAAGAATAATGGCTGCATAGCCATTATTCAGGGACAGGTGAATAATGGTGACAGCCTATTTCATCTACTGTTATAATTCAACATATCCAACTGTTTGATGATGTTCGGACAAACTAAAGTTACTATACTGCTATAGTTATAGCAGTTACTATACTTGCACCAGGCCAACTGTCGAACCAATTGGGAAATTTCATAATTTTGCACACAGTTCATCTTGTGAGTTTTGTAATGATTGGACAAACAATTTTTGCATTTGACCTTTAGCACTGAATGAGATAATATGTTCCATTTACAATCTGACAAGACTTAGAAAAAGAAAAATAAGCAAAATAAATTAGGCTTGAACTCATGATAAAAGTCCTTTCAACAAATCAAATTATCTATCTCATCATACAGTACTACCTGGCCCAATTTTGTAGGCTATAGTATTAAAATTAAATAACCCTTCAATATCATTTCAATAAATTGTAACAATAATATATCAAGCCCATGTGTTTGATATTGGCACAATGTAAGAGTAAAAACTTGCCATAACCATCATCATCAATCATAAAGAACAATAGAACATATTGGAACATTTAAGGACACCGGTTTGCTGATGATTGTTTAAGCTGTAGTAGTTGCCAAATGTTTCACAAAAGCTAAAAAGGCGCATCATGGTAAGAAAAGTTGGCAGTAAAAAAGCAAGCAAATGAGACACATAATATATTGTTTCAGCCCAGGCACTGGAGGAGAGATACTGAAACTGCCTCAAGCCAGTGAAATACGCTAAGTTTCATTAGCTAGCCCATGAATGGCAATGGCTGCTTAAGACTTGGTAGTGCCTATTAAACAAAAATAATTATGGTGGCTATCAACACGCAAAATTAAAAAGAGGAAAGAATTCACAGCTACGACAAGGACCTTTATTTCCATTCCCGAGCTGCAAAGACACACCACTTCCCATGGCTCAAACTTTCAACATCTATTTCTAAAAAAGACCCTCCGCTGTAAACATTTCAGTTTCCAAACAAAATTAAATGCAACCATGCTGTGCTTTTCAATAAATACCGGGCAGAATAGAGAAGCAATGTTGTGCTCTCCCTGGGAGCCACAGCCGAGGAAATTGGTTGGTGTGAGTGTGCGTGTTTGTGGAAGGATTGCAAATGATTTAGCTTTTTTGATTCATCTCCTTTTCAGGCACAAAAGATGTAGTTGTTCAAATAACACTCATGCGAGTCCTTAAAATGTAAGAATGCACACAGCAGAAATGTTTTTCTCAACAGCAAAGATTTCTTCCAAGGCAGAGAGCCAGGTTGAATTGCATGTCATTGTCAGGTGCGGAGTAGAGTCCCAATTGCCCATTTGCAGATGTTATCATCAGAGTTTGGAAGCGCTCGTTTTCAGTGAAGCAATGTCCTGCTGCCTCTTGCATAATGTGCCAATTCAAAACAGGTGGTACACAGGACAGTTGAGTGATATCTAACGAGCACTTGCAAACTCCAGCACTTAGAAAAAGAATCACCTACAAGGACACAAAGTAGCTCAAAACATGTCTGCAGTGGATTTTTATGAAACAAACACTTTGAGGATAGAAAGAGAATAATTCAAGCTTTCCGTACAGCTGCAATATTGGTGAGTTTGACGTTGTGTAATACAATCAGAGAGGACTTTTCTGTTTGGATGAATGGGCTGCCAATGGAAGTTGCACCTACAGTAGGTAGCACCTTGCCATTAAGTTATATGGTAAGATGGCCGCGGTCTGCATATGGAGAATAATTTGACATTACTAACCCTACCTCTAACCCTGAGTCTTAACCGGCCACATATGTCAAACTAACCGGACGTCGGACTAACTCGTGCCCCCCCCCATCATAGTCATGTTATCATTAAAGTTACTAAGCTGATCGTGAGAAGATAAGGCGTAATAAGACCTCATTTTCTTCAGCTCTATAGAATTGCTTATGAGAAGCTGTGTTTGAACAAAAGTAATTTAGCAGCTAATGACGAGAATGTACTGTAGCTGCTTATGAGATGAACTGCATTTGCCATGATTATGTGTCTTGTCTTGTAACCCTAACCCTATACTATACTATATTACTATATTTTGTAACAGAATATAGCCCCATAACAAATCATTCATCCTAACTTGAATCAAGCTTGTATTACTATGAACACAATGTATTAGCCACTTAAACCCTGTAACCCAAATCTCTTCTGCAAAAATAGCCGATCTACAAGCTGATACACAATGTTTCGCAATGTGAGCTTGTATTTGCTATTTTCACCAAATGTTTGATTATTTTCCCCAAAATGTTCGTCTATTTTGTCACGGCCGGAATAGGGACACTATCTAACAATATTGGCTTGATGGGATAACAGTTCAGAGAACAAGTAGGCTATCCACATTAGAAGCAATATCCACTAACACATACTTACTAATTAATATTAGTAAGTATGTGTTCATTAATAGAACTCTGCTATGACAATAAGTGCTCTGAAGCAGCCAAAACAATGCTATATGCTGCAGGTCAGAAAACCATAACCATATGTCAAGTGACATTGTAATGTCATGATAGCCTTTCATTCTACATTCTGCCACATTGTAGCAAAGAGCCCAATCAGTTAAGTTAAACAAATGTGTGTGTGTACGTGCGCAGTGCACACAAATGCACGCACAAGCGCGTACACACACACACACACGCACACGCACACGCACAGTCGCACACGCACACACACACACACACACACACACACACACACACACACACACACACACACACACACACTGTAACAGACATTACCTCTAATGAAAAGTATGAATGGTGTGGGTCTTTGCTCCAGACGTGTGTGTTGAGAACAAACTCTACAGACATGTTTAGTGGCAGCTGTCCATAAAATACCTTATGTCTCAGTAACGAGAAGAACATAAAGCATGCCACATCGTCTGCATTAAGACGTCTACACTGGCACATGGGAATCATGTTTGTCTCGCCTACTAACATACGTCCAGAAACACGTCAGAGGTGTCTTGCTAAGAGGCGCAAAGACGGTAATGATATGACAGAATGTAGAACTAGGTTGGGCTTGGCACTATGTTTAATATTACAGATTCTGTCATTAATTTACACACTTTTTCAGGTCTGAAATGTATATCTGTGGGCATGTTTGTTAACGTTTAGGCTTTAGGGACATTAACGCTTGTAAGGCCTGGAATAAAATGGTCTGAAACTTTTCGATGTACAGTATTTTCACTACAGTATGTGGTGAAGTACTGTGAATGGGCTGTGGGGCTTCTTTTGGCAGTTTGTGTAAGGATTGCACAGAAGATTCAGAAATAATAGGCCACTAAATAACAGTGTGAACCACCTGCCTGCAATGATGAGTTCTGAAGTACAACAACAAGCACTTAAGGGAGTAAATATGCACCGCAAACTTAGTCCGTGTAATAGAATCACTTCGCCGTAAATCACCTCAGGAGTTTGTATTGAGGACTCATATCCCTGAGTGTCAGCAGTGGTCATGGTGAAAAAGTGCAGGCTCTCTGCAGTGGTCTCATGCCATGCCAGTGTGCGTCGTGCTCGGCTGACATATGGGACGTGACGTGGCCTCTCCGTTGTGACAGTTGTGAGTAATGGCTTTGCCCGGTCCCACATGACTGCAGGGCACGGGGGGCTGCTGAGGACCCAGGACTAGTTGGCAAATGTTAGATGAGGCACAGGGGGGATATTATGACCGTTTGATGGCATTTTTAGTGCAGTGGCAAAGACTGTGTAAAGAGGAGACATTTTGTGGCGCCTGACTGCCAAGAGAAACACCTGCTGCCATGTCAGATCTAATCCAACATATTCTGGGACGTGCCCATGAGCCTGCATGGGCTGGTGGTTTGGGGGCCCGTAGGGTGGGTGTCAAGCGGGGACGGGGGGTTGTGATGTTCGTGGTCAGAAGGAGAACTGTGTCCGAGGACTTTCGAATGGGGGCCGTGTGGTAAACAGCTGACCGCCTGGATGCTGACAGCTTTGAGGGGTTTTCGAAACTGAAAACCCTGTCAGTCAGCCCCCCAAACTTGGCCAAAACGGGAAAAGAAGGGGAAATGGTCGAAGCTTGTTTCTTTATTTTCCTTTCAAAAGGGCCCTTTTCCTGAAGGTGTTAGTTGAGGCGAGGGTGGTAGGGACGCCTTATTAAGCTACAGCTAAAGAATGTCCGAGGCAGAGTCCTCTCAACCAATTTAAGAAAAAAATGCTTTGGAGATCCTCAGCCTCAAATATCCAGAAGCAGTGTTTCTCCAGCATTCTTTGCAGTGGTCCACAGAGAACATGGAGAATTTGTCTGACACTTGCCTGTGGTCTGATTCAGTAGGGCCCACTCATGGAATGACGTGCAAAGAATAGTTAATGGAGTTAATTTGCCCACATGTTTTGAGCGATTGCACAAGTTCGATTGAACCATGGCTCTTCCATAATTGCATCGTTTAGCATCTGTCAAAAGAGGAGCTGGTTCAAGCCCTTCTGTGGCCATGTCGCTGAGTCGATCGGGCAATCTCTGTGTACGCTCAGGCTAACAATGGCTAATTTCCTTGCTATTAATCAAAGTAGCCTAAGCCCTGACAGACAGGAAGCCTCTTAATGATCAGAAAGAATAATGAGACTTCAGTGGTTTGAGCCTGTTCTCCAATTGTTTCTCTACTCTGTTTCTTTCTCCATTCTTTACCCTTACTAATATTTTCTTGAAACTGCAAGCACTGGGAGCTTGGACATTATCTTGTGATGTGACTGACAATAACGTTGAAGTTACGGGTCCATTTGGGTCCACTTTGTACAAACTAAAAGCCAAATTACCACTGTGGATTTTACTGTGTATACCGCAGATGTTCCGTTTAATTTATCCTCCTGATACAGTCTGCTAATTTGGTCTTGGGATATTGCAGGTTTCAACATAAATGACGTTAAAAGAAGAACTTTTCAACACTAGGTATATAGTAGCATCTTCCTCAGAGCATCTGATGAGATATATTTCCTACACTATCTTATTATTTTTGGCAGTGTGAGGGTAAAAAAAATATATTGATTACAAGAATTGAATTGGCCACTTGCCTCACTTACAATTTTGGAACTTGAAATGAAAAAACAAAATCGTATCTACTATAGCAAAGCCACAGAGTTCTGGAAAACTACTAGTTTAAGGGAAAATTCCAACAACTTTCCTCTGCAACGTTATAATTATTAATTTATGCAACAATTTGCTAATGCCGTGTATACACGTCTTTAGAATCAAAACCACGGGGTGCCTTGGACATGTATAGGCGTCTTTAGTTCCTTTTTATTGATATCAAACTTAGAAAAATCAATTTATTTATTCTTTTGGCCTTTCCTTCTTCTGCTCACTCTAGACCGCACATGCAAACTGTCGTTTGGAATATTAACGCTTGTAGCGTGTGGTACTAAGGGAAAATTAAATTACGCCTCCCGGTTTGAGGGTAACGGAAGGCGGGGCTTTTCAGAGTAAAATCTGCCTCATCTGTGTGGCACTCTAGCACCTTTAATATGAAATAAAAAAGATAATAGGTGTCATGCACACCGAAAATATTTGATCTACAAGCTCACAACGTGTCTGCATTGCGTGTGGTTGTATAGATTGGCTATTTTTTAATCATGCAATAACACCATAATGCTTTAAACGGTTTTAGCTCTTTGGTCAGAACTAGGCTTAAAGGAGTGCGTGACAGCCATGATGGTTGATACTGACCTGCTCTTGTTTACTTTCATCAGGAATGAATGGCTGGAATCCTGACTCTGAGTTCAGCGCCCAGACATTTCAAACAGAGACTGGAGCTACCAGCTGCTCCAGCACCTCAACAGACACCAAGTCTCCCTGACACACGCACTCACGCACGCACACACGCTACACTTGACACCATGAGCAGTACAGTATGGCAGTGGTTCATATGTATGTACAGTAATTTATTTGCCCACTGACCCCAGATTGTGCCAGAGACCCCAGTACACGGTTTGTGTTGAAAAACGTATGCAATTTTTAAGGTAGGAAAGTTTAAAAGAATATTTATTTAGTCGCGAATATACTGTATATTTAGTTGCGAACCATACAAATGGGGCCCTATGTTTGGGTAACCCTGCCTTTATACAGTCCAACCAAGTGCATACGACTTGTGACGAGTTACTGCACTGTACAGTAATACAGTACGGGGGAGTGATGCTGGCTGGCTCCACAGCAAACCGGTGTTTGTAGTGACAGGATCCTCATAAAGGCCTCCCGTCGTGAGTCAACAAACGCGCCGTCTCATGAAGACGACAAGGCCCCCCCATCAAACACATCCGCGCACAATGGGATCTTTGGGATGCTGACAATGTTGGCCTTTCATCGAAATGGGAATCGCTGCTTCAAAAGCCCACCCAACAGCACATCTCCTCCCTCACCCCGCCGCCCTCCAACCCATTCTACCGCACCCCCAAACCGGTTGCTATGACACTATACATACAAACTCAGCAATGCGCGACAAGAGGGCCATCATAGGGCCATTGTCCAAGGTCCAGAAATCAAATGACAATGTGCTTGATTAACTCCTATGGTTAAAAGTTGATGTTATGAAAGGAGGAACAGCAGGAGTTGTGGAGGACATGTCTGAGAAGGGAAGCGAGAGATTCAGAGATGAGAGAAACAAATACTGTATTGTGGAAAAAACAATTCAGAGGCAGTTTTGTTGTTTAATTTCAAGCGCTATTAAGACTCAAGGTGGCAATCTGGAATCACACAAGATTTCTCTTGCTCAATATTTCAAGAATAATTTAATAATTCACTAGCTGAATTCATAAACGTCACATTATCCTGGATAAATGTGACAGCATGATGGACCAGGCAGTCATTACTGTGAGCCAACTGCTGGAGTTGGAGGCATTTGCATTTTCATGCACATCAAACCACTTTACTTATATGGTGCAAATGGTACAAATGTACCTTTGTAAGGTAAAAGTATGAACTGTAGTAAGAACATCACTAAACAGAGCAAAACAAACAAGACATTAAATATGTGCACACTATTTCAAATTCTTACTTTTCTCTCTCTCTCTCTCTCTCTCACCGCACCCACAAAAAGAAGAGAAAAAATTAGGAAAGAAATGCACACGTAGTCTAAGTTGCAAAGATGTATTCTTTACAAAAACCTCTCCAACGTGGCACATATACAGTATTTGCTTTAGCATACATGTATTTTCCAGTGTTTTATGGGGCATCTCTGTGCCAGGGGTGGAGTAGTATGTTTGATTTGTGGCTTTTCCTAACCTAGGCATAGCGTGAACACTTAGCTCCCTACTGTCAGGCCCTTTGCTGCAGCTGGGCACTGGGTTTGCCGAAAGAGACACAATAAGTTCTCCTCAGAGGCCCCTGAGAGTGGCTTGAGCTCACTGTTGGCATGGACCCTCGCTTTGGACACTTGAACCTGCCAGCAAATCTGGGTGGGCAGTTGGTAGTAACCGGAGACTCATCTGATCATGGCCAAGTTCTATGTCGGTGCAGTCCCCGGGGCGCTGTGTCTAACCTTACAGCACTACTAGCGCCGTACCCTACAACCACTGTCGCTGCAATTCAAAAGGTGCCACACAAAGACTGCATAGAATAGGTAATGAAAACATGATTCTGCAATGTGTTTCTAATGAAATCTGAGCAGGGAGGGCCGAGGGCAACTTCATGTGGTTATGTAAGTGTCTCCAGATACAATGTTTGTTATGGCATTTTTATGTTCAAGGGGGGGGGCGTAACCGTGCTGTGTAATATGGGAGTTACCAGGGGAGTTTATTAAATTATTTTGAAATGTCAGAGAGAAGATACAAAAATATGACTACTAATCGCAATAGTGCAATAGTCTGTATTATTTATTTCCAGTTCAGTATGGTCCAGTATAAAAGTGACTTCAAATTAGAATAGTTTAACCACTTAAACCCATACCCTATATACTTGACCGGGGTTCCCCACAATTATGAACTTGGTCCCCTCCTTTTTTTCCTCTACACAAAATCTCTTTGCTTAAAATAATTGACCTACAAGCTCACAATTCGTTGCAAGCTTTTACATTTTTCGGTGGTTGACGATGTGCATGCCATTGAATCAGCCGCTACACAGCTTTACAAATTGTATATTGTTTTGGATGTACAGAACAGTATTTTTTTTTTTTTGAGGGGCGCTAGCCTATATACAAAGGTTTAATGTTTGTTTTTTGTTCAATGTTTTTTTTTAAAATGCCATTGACAATGAAGGGAAAATTTACGTCATATTGTCTGTCCCTCATTACGTCATATTGTCTCTTTATTTTTAACAGTTTCCGTCCACACGTCCTAGGGAATATGGTCACAATTACACTATATGATTGAATACAAGCAAATTTGGTGAAAACCTGATGAAACTCTTCAATGGCAGGTGAAAAGAAGCGGTCATATACACCCTCCTCAAGATCAGGTGTGGGAGTTGTGCAGTGATACTGTATAAAATCAAAGGGGAATATGGGGAATTGTCTACTCTAAATGACAAAATTGGAGGGAATGGGTGAAAACTATAAACATTGTGTTCTGTCATTGTATTTTTGGTAAGCATTTTGCTATTTATTTCAGTTTTATTTTGACTGTAGGTTGCAGTTTCCTATGAAAACCTGCATATCTCGTCAGCCAGTCAGTGCGTCGTGTCACGCCACCATATAATATGGTCACGCCTTGTGACACGTCACGCCACCATATAACGCCGTCTCCATATATGAAGATCACAACACTGTCCTCATGAAACCCTTGATAGCCATACATGGAAAAGACTGGATCATCACCTAGATCTGCATATACTGTATGGCGCCGGCCAGCAACTCTACATCTGACCTCAAACCCTTAGATCTCCATATATGGAGCTGACCTGTTCTGACATTCCATATGTTGATCCTACCCCACCTGTCCTTCCTCTTCGATGTCTCCCTTTTGACTGATACCTGTCCATTCAAACTCTAGACAGGCCTGCCCCAAAGTTATTAGTAGAGTTCTCAACAGGCCTGGAAATTAAGGCCCGGCCCTACCTGGGCTCTCAAACCCTGTACACTCACGACACTGCCCCCGCTGCCACCCTTAGATCTCCATATATGGAGCTGACCTGTTCTGACATTACATAATGTTGATCTGACCTCATCATAGCCTGTGACCTCAAGACACACTCCACATAATGGCCAGTACAGAATTCATTCCATATGTTGATCTGACCGCCCTTGCCAAAGCGCCAGCGCTCACCAGGCAGTCTGCCGTCACCCCAGGCGGATGCATGCATGAGGTCGCTTCTCGCCCTCAGGGCATGGTATTACATAAAAAGTGTGTGTTCTTTTGACATGTGGATGCTACTGCATATTGGTCATTAAGCTGATCAAACCAAACTATATGTTTAGAATCCGCATTAGTTTGGCAGAAATGCACAGTGCGAGGTAGTGTGTGCTTGGAAGAGAACGAGGGTATTCCAGAGTGCAGTTGCAGTCACAGACAGTGGGAGCCTTCTCTTGAGTTGCTTTTGGGAATACAACTTTAATTCCAAGCACAACACCAAGCGGGTTCGAGAGTCAGAGCATAGCTCTGTCCACTCTGTGTTTACCGGATAACACCGACTAATGCCATCAGCGTCTATGTTATGTCGCAGTGACGAAAGGCGGCAAGGAGCAACTTGTCTGTATTTACACAGGATTCAGCGCTTTCCCCCCAAGGAAAGTTTTTGAAAACTTTTCCGGGTTGTCATGTTGTGATTCCCGTATTATGCAATGGTAAGACTTGCATAATCACATGGAAAAACAAACCCAATCAATAAGATTTTGCAGAAGACACATTTTGTTTATCACTTTGCATTTGCATTGTGAACATGCAAAGGGTTAAACAAAAATAAGCTATAGATCAAGAACGTTAACAGATGCGAAACAAATTACACATTTTGGCAGGGCAGAGAAGATAATACTAATAAAAATCACAATTGGCAAAGATATTTTGTCTGCAAACAAAGAAGATTCATCTGCAACATCTTGGTGATATATGTTTGCATTCCCAAGAGCAGCATTGTAAACAAGTGCATGTGTTTTACATTTTGGAGGTTCAACTTATGTGCTGAGAAAGAGTTATAGTAACACTAACATTAACGCGTTGAAGTGGCCTGCATGTATTAAGCCTAACAAAACATCGTAAAAGGATGCCTATTTAAAGCTATTCATAAATAAGAGTTTTCTATCGTTATACAGTGTCATCCCTCTACACTATTTAAATTATACGTTGTCCTCCTAAACCACAGCATCTCATAGCAGCCAACCAACTATCAACAGCTACAAGGTGATGTAAGTTGTTATGAGAGTGACTTGGCTATACAGTGCACATTTCGTATAGTCTCATTATTCAATCTTTTATCACTGCCAACATGATGTGTGACCGTGCACCACAACCTAGTCAGCAAAATAGTGTTAAACTTAATCTCAGGAAAAACAATAACCCATAAAGGCAAGGGTTCTCAACGTGAGGTCCAGGGACCGTCCAGGAATCCTTCAGGGGGTTCCTAGCTAAATGAAATCAAATACACTCGTACACTCTCAGAGTTCACTGAGGATTTACAATATAGAGTATGGTCCCAGAGATGAAAATTGTATCAAATGGGGGTCCGTGGCCTAATGCATATCATCACTCTCGGACGTATTGTATTGTATGTCTTGTCCTCCAAAACCGTTACTATTCATGAAATTAAGAACCTGTGTTCAATGGATCCAATGTAGTTCAGTCACACGGTTAAAAGTTATGAAAACCTGCAGTCATACGTAAGCACTTTCAAAATTTGTGTGTGACAATCTTGTGTGGGACTACTATCGGCAAATAAATCTGACATTAACTGATGGCAGTAGCCGATATTTATCTGCTGTTGATAAGCATACATTTTGCACTGGCTATGTTGGTGTGTTAGTTATCTGCCCTTCTGCAGCCTACCAAGCTCCAGATTCTAATCTGAACAGTTATTTATTATAATTAGTATTTATTTGTCTCCCTCGCACAAAAGGGGAATTAACGCCAAAAACAAATAGTGTTATCAGTATCGGCAAAATTGTTACTTTAAACATCGGCATCGGCCAAGAAATTCCATATCGGTGCATCTCTAATTTTTACACATTCATTTTCATACATGGCCTTCATGTATTTTGGTATCCTTGGTTTGACTTTGAACCATTACAGCAACAAGTCACATGAGTATTTAAGATTGTGTCACCTTTGCACAAACTTAAGGTCTTTAAGGTCAGACTCAGCACTTGAATGGCCAATAAATACCAAGGCCATGGTATAAATATTTAAAATGCAGAAAGGCATATAAATGCATTGTAGGCTTACTGTACAGACTGCATATTCAATTCCAGTTGTGGAAAACGTGACAGTGAATAGGCTACTGGTAAATGCATAAGGTACCTCCCCAGTGCTCACCTGACCTACTGACCATGTGAGGTGTTATGAAATATTATAATTCATACTCCGTAGGTGCACACATGCCTATAGTATCAAAAAGTAGGATTGCTAAAGGGGGGAATTAAGCAGTGACCATGTGAGGCGTTAGGTATACACCATACACATGGCTGTAGTATCAAAAACAAGGATGTCTAAAAGTGGGAAAGCACTCAGGCGGAGTTACTGTACGACTCCAGTGTTCACAGCTGTCCTCGCCTAGTTGGCTGACAGGACTGTGGCATGCCCTAGCCCCCCTCCGAAGACTCAACAACTCCATTTTGAGATTCTCTAGAGGTTCCTTGGGCGTCTAGAATTTCATATCATTTGCGTGTTTGATTTCTGCCCTAAACTGGGGAAAAGAAAGATCAATTATGTATTTTGATCTCAGTCAAAAATGTTGCAACTTTGCTTAATTGGGGGTGACACCTCGTCAAAATCTTGGTTTTTCTTTTACACCCTGGGGTAAAGTCACTCTGGAAAAACTCACTACCCTATGAATGACTCATATGAATCAAATAAATGATGACTGAATAGGTCAGTTACTCAGACCAGGCAGCTAACCTTCACATCAACTTCACATTTACTTCCCGTTGGTTCTACGTACTGTAAAACACAGGCCATATGCTCACTTTTAAAGACCAGATAGAAGGTGCAGAATCATTTCAACCTTTGGAGGTCGCACACACACAGTTGCACACGCACACGCACACACACACAGTCTGAAATGTAATTAAAAGTGAAGAATTCACCTGCCTAAATACAGTTCAAGCTTAGGCTTAGGGAGACCTTGGTTTTTGAAGTCAGATCAAAATACATAAATTGCCCGGGGGCCATTTGAGATACAAAACATACGAGCATGGCGGATCTCGTAAAAGACAACGTTGATCTCCACTCAGCCCTGCAGATTTTGATTTTGAGCCCAGTTGTCATGTACTTTGGAGAGAGCCAAGATGAGAACAGGTGCACAGGCCTGTTTTACTGCCAAGAGGTCCATGGTGCCTGCAGGGACTACTGGGCTGATGACAGCAGACACTGAGCAAAATACAATGAAGGTACATGAAAGATCTGTTCTAGGAGGAGGTGAGAGGTGGCACTGGAGATAAGCAGTTGCTCTGCAACTGTTCACTTGTTTCAATCATCTATAAACCTGATATAGGAGTTGAGGATGGACAAAACGGAGGGAAAAGAGGGGCAATCAGCTTGTATGGCACTAGCGGTGATCCTCAAATTCCAATAGCAGGTGTGACTGGGTGACCCAGTTTGCCATGTGTGCACAGGGCACAACGTATATGCATGTGTCCTCATACGGAAGTGAACAAGTCATAGTATGCATCTACAGCTGTTTGAATGGGGACCCTTAAGAGATGTGCCAAAATCCAACTTGCAACGCCTGCACGACACGTTTCTCCACTGATCTTTCTCTCGCTTATTGATTGTCGCATGCATGCCATGCATTTCAGCATATACAGTATTGCAAGGGAGGGATTTATAAAGCAGGCACAACAGTGGATTACAGAGGGATATCAATAGGGTGTCACACTTTCAATCAACTGAGCGATTATGGATCCACTAATAAGTTATAAGAGTCATCTTTCCGGGTTTCTATAGTACTGGTAATTTGAACCTAACCAGGGAATGCCAGTATTTCACAACTCTGTCTCGTGTTAAGCCAGACACCACGAGCAAGTCCAATTACATGTTCCTAAAACTATTACATTACACGTCAGTAAATCAGATCCACTAGGCAGCTGCCTGACAACAGAATTTAACATGAACCATATACTGCTGTGGAGCTGTAGGCTCTGGAATTAAGAGCGTGTGGGTCCGGCAAACAAAAGGCATATTGATTACACCGCGCTGCTTTGTTTCTCCCCAAAGACTGCTGATAGTTCCCACATTGTAAACGTTTCACCACAAGTCCTCATTCGGGGGAACATTTCCCAGAACAGGGGGCAACCGTTGGCACCCTCCTCAACCCTATGGTGTAGCAGTGTGTTTTGGCGTGCTAGTGCTGGTAAAGATGGAAGAGGAGAGGATGGAAGAGGATAGAGGGGAAGCACTGAACTGTGAGAGTGAAGAGATTCCATGCCATTGTAGCTCCAAGGCACAAGCACATAAACTCTGCAAAATTAATCCCAGGGCCAACTTTTTTTGTACCACATACACAAAAGAAAATATGCACAAAAGAAGGCAAACATCCTATTTTGGTTTTGGGCAGAAGGCTAAATAACACTTCATTTTCTAAATAACCAATGACACTTATGTCTCTTGGCAATTCTTGATGGAGACAGACGCATTGGCATCGCATTCCAGTTTGCTTTTGTAAGGTCTTTTGGAGAAACCTCAAATTTGCTTGCACCGGCCATGACAACTCAAGTGTACATAGAGAAAGTACGTTTACTCAACCCAGTCCTAAAAGGCAGGCATTTGACATTGCTGTTTATCAAAATGACCTGCTGTTGGGTTGGGATTTAGAGCCAGCTGGACTGTAAGCTCCACACTCACACTGTCACCTCGCCAATACCTCAAAGGATGCAAGGATCGTACTGTGTCTTATTCCCCTGAATCTGTTTGGAAGTGTAACCCTGGTATCAAGGCTACGTCCAATGACTCAGGATGTGAAACTAAGACTTGAGGCTTAATACTTCATTGTATCATTTATATGACAACATCTTTCTAAGAATAACGTGCTCTGTACTGTAGTACTCATGTGCCTTTGGTGATTAAAGGCAGCCGCAAGCTGAAATACGCAAATCGTTTGCCAAAAGAAGAGAAAATACAACACAGATGTATTCTACTAGTGTTACAGTGCAAATGCTGAAAATGATATTGCTAAGATTTCTTTCAGCACAAAATGCATCACAACAGATGGGCGGAACGGTTTGTTTTGTATTCTTCCTATTTTAGACTGAAAGTTTCGGCTCAGCTCAGCTGCCGGCGTCAGATTTCTAATGAGGTCCCTGAGGTCAAAGCACCATAGTCCACTCCGAGTATGTAAACAATGGGCTGTGGTGGTAAAGTACTCAGATCAATTTTTACTTTAGTAAAAGAAAAATGTCTCCGATACATGTAAAAGTACTGTATTCACAGTAAAATTGCAAAGGTTTTGGCATCAAAATCAAAACACTTACAGTACCATCGCAGTACTAAAATATTCCAAATGTTTTTTTAAATATCTGATCTACAAGCTCACAACGCATTGCATCGCGTTGTAAGCGTGTCGCTATGCAATTTTGAAACTAGACAAAGTAAAAATGTAGCTTAATTGGTTAATGTCAGTTTTGTAATAATAATAATTTAAATCTACAAAGTAAATTGTAACTACATTTTCCAAATTATTGGAAAAAGTACATTATTTATACCTCAGAGATGTAGTCAAGTACTATAGAAATATAAAGTATTGAAAATGGACATACTAAAACCAAAATAACCTCAAAATCGTACAGTACAGTACTTGAGTAAAAGTTACTTTCAACCACTGCATATGGGGCAGCCATTTCCCAAGTTTCCTCCTTATATGTTTGACAGTGCCGACGTCAACGCTTGGTATCTGCGGCATCTCCAGCTCTGTGTCTGCTCAGAAAGGTGGCGATTGATGGATGAGCTACCCAACAGAGAGACCGCCTGTCTGCCTGCTGCCCATCTAGGCATTGGCCAAGCCTGTCAACATTAAGTGGTCAGTGTGATGGCTTGGTGGAGTGCAAAATTGTGTGTATATGTGCGCGTGCGTGCGTGCGTGTGTGTGCGCGCAGTGGCCTTGTGTCAGAGCATGGAGCTAATTCATGAACTTGCCATCATCACTATAAATGCCTATACTGTATGACTGTCAAACAACAGTGTCAACAACACCACTTCAGGGACTTTGTTTTTGCATGTTCATAAGCTTTCAACTCTAGGAATATAATTATGTTATGAATACCCTTACAATTCAAGTGTCATTTCAAGTTATGGAAAATGAAGTGAATGCATGAATCAGTTTGAATATGATAAATGGGATACTATACATAGACGGCATATCATTTAGATGGATGACATATGCTGAAGTGCCATATCCTTTCTTATAGGGACTTTACGTGTCTAATTGCATATTAGTCAGAACTGGCAAAGCACAGCATGCTATCAGACTAGTAAAGCATCTTAAACCTAATCATTAGGGAGCCGTAAGATCTCTTTTGTTTCCTAATGGAACCTACGGCCACTGCCAATACTCACAAGCCACAAGCCTGGATATTAATGGCACCATGGCTTTTAAAGTTGGTGAAAGAAAACACCAAAAGAGTATCCTGTAGCGTAGCCTGTGGAGTCAATTCTCCAGGGATATGAGGCTTAAGGTCTAAGGCTTTGGCGCGGCACAAAAATGGCACATTAAATCATTTGAAAAATCCTGAAAGAAAACAACACGTGATCCCACAAGATTCCAGGCGGCTACTAGTTTAGCCCGCGCAGAAAGTGAGAAGGCAGACGAGTCCTAATTGAGGCTGTCAGGCTTTACCGAAGCCACCTTAATGTGGCGCGCGGCACAGCTGAAAGGTGGCCGAACCCTCAGACTCCTCAGCCAGTTCAAAGCTGGGAGTTTCATGTTTTTTAACTAGAGGCGCTACAGTGTATAGCATTCATTCCTCAGGGAGGAAATATGATTGACATTGGTCCAATTGTTGTGTATGTATGTGTGTGTGTATATATATATATATATACAGTATATACATATATATATACATATACACACACACACACACACACACACACACACACACACACATACAAACACACGTCGGAGAATGGGAAGGTTGCATGCACCCTTCCCGCATGCACCCTTCCCGCATGCACCCTTCCCGGTCAAAAATAAATAAAAAAAGAAGAAAAACCAACGCGAACGGGAGGCTGACATGCCGACTAGGGCCCGTCGAGGGCCGACGATCGCCGGCCCAGCCCCCAACAGTACGTTATTTGGTTATATGTCGGTTATTGATTCAATATTTTTTCGGTTGTGCCCAGCTGTAGCTTACACCCCTCCAGGGTAAACGGACCCAAAATAGAGACACCCCCCTTCCTTTTCTCCCCGTCATCTGTTTTCTGTTTCACTGGCGCTGGTGAGGCTATACACAGGCTGTGGCCAGGATGTACGTATAGGCCTACCTTGCGGCGGAAGAGATCCAACACTCTCACCTTCTCTAATTCTAATCCCTCCTCTCGGCTTCAGCCACCACCCCGGGGATGCAGCAGACAGACATGCACCTGTCTGCAGGGATTCACTCTCTCTCTGTCCAACCCCCTCAATCAAACCCATGGCATGCACAATGCCTGTGGCTAGAGAGCAGTCACGCGAGGACGAATTATAACCACATGAACCCCGGCATCCCCATTCTGGGCATGTCGAACATTCTGCGTAAATACCGACCTAGTTTGTAGATCCGCTATTTTCGGTGAGAAGATTCTTCACTTCTAGCTATGTTGAAAGTGCTTAATCTTTTATGAGATTACTTTTGAAAACGGTATCTGCCATTGGTGGTGGTGGTGATCTCTCTAATGCTTCTCCAAATTATATTTAAGGTAATGGGGTTTAGCAGTCTGCTCTAATTATAGCTCTGATCGCACAGCCTTCTATCATTGATTATTAAACGAGTCAATATAACTGCCTCGGATCACAAGCACTTCTATCAGAGGGGATAAATCTAAGATTGAGCAAGTTAAATGTAAATAAACAACTCGCTCAAAATGCACACAACCAACAATACATTTGCATGACACCACCTGAAGGTGATCCAACGACACTGAATAGTTTTGGCCAATGTCTGGACGGACCTCAGTCGAAAACCTGAGCCTGCAGGGAGGCTCTGGCAGCTTTACATCCATCACCACCACCTCATCTTAAAGAAAAAGGTGCTAATCCAACGCCTTGGCTGCCCACCAGATACATGACATCAGACACGTGGCCCGTTAATACACCATGAAATGGCTAAATGATGCCATGCTCTTCGTTGGGCTGGTATTTCAGCCAGGGCTCGATCAGCCCTTCAATCCAAACTCAGAAGGAATGCTCAATACCCTGCATGTCAAACAGTGGCCAATGACATCAGATGAACCTACTGGGCTTGATTAAATGCTTAATGGCTTACTTTATATTAATTTGAGGACATCTTTGGAGTGAAGATAAACCAAACCATATCATTTCAGTGTAAGGTGTCGTATGAAATGACCAAGCCCCCTCCCCTCCCCTCCCCACATCTTGTCCACAAGCAGAAAAAAAACCCCAGCTCTGTCAAAGCACAGCATGAGGCCTTGTAACCAGCAGCCATTTGCTTCCAGGCTAACCCTGGCTCGAGTATTATTTTAAGTGTCATTGCTTTACTGAACAGAGCCGCTGTTGTTTTCAATGACATGGGTGGTGCATGTGCAGCGTTTGTTTTAATAAAGCGACGCCGACTTCCTCCTGCCCCCCCCCCCCGCATGGCCTGCATGGGCCCTCGGAAGACTGGAGCACGAGAGGAGGAAGGAAGGAGGCTATAAAAGACACTAAAATGCATGAGAAACGGACAAGCAGTGCCATGCAGAAGTTACGATCCCAGGGTCTGCACCGCCACCTTCGGCTGAAGTGTTGTCGTTTCGCTTGGTGTGTGTGAATGTGTGTGAAAGCCGAGGCAGAACAAATCCTACAGGTCTAATCGCACAGCACTGGTGCCTCACCAACGTGTTAACCAACGCTCTTCTGTCAGTGACTCATGTGGTCTGCTCACAATTGCCTGATTACATAATGGCTTTCAAGAGCCTGTTTACTTTAGGAATTTGCTAGCCGTAATATTTTCCAACTTACTGTAATCTTATATCCCCCAATGGTATAATTCCACTTTTGTTGCTATTCTGGTCGGTTTCTCTCTTTGCCTTCAGATGAAGTGGACCACTTGCCAATCTTACCCCATTAAGCAAATTTACAGAAAACTCCCACACCGGGTCTCATGTTATAGAGACTTTAAAATTTGTTAAGACGGGGATTTGTGATGGAGTCCAGGCCTTCTTCTTCTCGTCCTGGAGCCTGGTGAGAGGGCCGGCACAGCGGGACAGTCGGGAGTAGGACTGGCATACCACATGAGAGGGTTTGCTGATGGAAACCCCCAGAGCCATCTGCGCATGCCGAGAATCAAAGTGCAGCCGTGTGGAACTGTTTTCCGTAACACTTTCTAGAGAAGAGTGGGGGGAGTGTGTGTTGGAGATGCCACCAGACGCCAGTTGCATCCCTGACATCTTGAGCTCGACGTCCAGCAGGCATGTGGGCCTGTGATGCAAAACAGTGGCAGCTTTGATAACGTTCACAAATATTGACATTCTCCAGGACGGTTTGACTTCGGCCCGGGGTGAAGGAGGCACAGACCTCCCTGACGCCCCACACCTGCTGTGGTCAGCAGCCTTGTTTACACCAATGCCCGCTGGAAATGTCTGGGTGAAGCACAGGGGAGATGGATGCACGGGATTGGATTCACACACATATACTGTACACAGACATTCACATGCATGTACTGTACACACACACTCGCTCTCTTCTCCGTTTCATCTCCTGCCAAGGTCCAACAGTGACTGCTTTTTGCTATAAGGACTAGGAGGGTCTGTCTAAGCTTCAGACATCTCTTTGTATCTTTCATTGGGCATGTCCTGTCCTGACCCATCTCATGTGTGGTTCAGTTGAGACATTCCTTTCCATCATCTTCCTGTGGTGAACTTGGACAACATGTCAGGTTTCCATGACAATGACATGTAAAAGAGTCAACATAAAACATTTTGACTCGCCGCCGTGGTCACTGGAGGGATATTGGGTAGTGATGGCACAATGTGAGGAGCACCTGAAGAAGCCTTTCAAATGCTTTGCTATTTTGTCACACAGCAGAGAGAACAGTGCGCCTTTGCCGTCATCAAAGCTCACGAAGCACAGAGGATGCAGTCATCTCTCGCAGACGGGGCCTGACGTTTTAATGTGGGCCGTGCAATTTATCATTTTCTACACGGTCAACAGAACTCCTTTTCAAACTACTTTTCTGAGAATACTTAAGAGCCCTTGATGGTTTCCTCTTTTTATTGGCAACTTCAAAGCAAAAAAGTGGCAATTCTTTCCCCCCCCCCTAAAGGCCCATTCAAGGAAGGATTCATTCGTCCTCTTGGGACATCCATATCTGCAGTGAACACACAGGCTGCTTTACTTGGATCCCAACCAGAACATTTCCTTTTTGTGGTGTGCCGTTTATTTTGGCCCTTTTTTTGTCTAGCCCAGTGAACAAACAATAAATAAGCATAAACTCCAAACGGCATCTTTCACCATGCTCTTCACTGTAACTGGCAGTGTGCTTCTTTCTGAGTGAGCTAGCATGGAGGGTAGACTATTAGACAGTATTACACAGTACAATGCTCAGTTCAGGACTAAAGGATTTAACCATTTAAGCAGACTTTTGGAGGGAAAATTGCCTATAATGACATGCCCTAAAAGGGAGGCCAGGTTGAAAGTGGAAACACTGAACATTTTGATGTGTAGAGGGGTAGAAGAAAGGGTAGGCATCTTTTGTGATTCCAAGATTGCTTGTAAAAAGGGAATGTTGCTGCATGTGCAGTGGAAACAGCTAAAGATGAGTCTTTCATGTGGTGACGGATGGTGGCAAAAAAAGGATGGTCAGGCCTTTTCAGGGATTACCCCACAGTCAATTAGGCAACACTTTGCCTTTGCTCGCTGTGTGCCATCAGATCTTTGCCAGAGCAAGCAGGGGGACATTTGATTTGTAGAGAGTAGTAACAGGGAAAAGAATCTTGGCATCCGTAGTGCAGACAGAAGCACAATGAGCCAAGTTAAGTGAACAATTATTAGGCTGCACCAGACTTGACTGGTCTGTGTGCACATGGGAAATTCTTTAGGGCACAGTGATTAAACATGGTTGGGTTGGGACGGGCCTCAAGTGTAACCCATATTCTGACCTTAAGAAGAGGAGAGCACTTTAGCGTTAAGGCAAAGTTGCTAAAAACAAACAAAAAAAACAATCAAATCATGAATACATGCTGAAAGCAGCACGAGTGTAATGCTCTAAAGAGAATTATGTATTCACATACCTTAAAACCAATCAACTGTAAATTGATTTCTGTAACTAACGTATGAAGCGTTACAAACCAACTCCTGACACAGCAGCCCTGCATGAGTTATATGCAGCACTCACTTCAAGCGAAAGGTTCGCACAACTCAAGTTGACAGTCTGTGTGGGTTCAGACGTATGCTCTTTCTATACGTATTCAGGGAATACGTATAGAAAGAGAATAAAATCCACACTTACCGACACACAATTCCGACACTGACGAAGGCCTGCGCGCCGAAACCCATCTGTCTGTTTCGACTGCTGCTGCGGATCCTAACTTTATTAAACAAGAATCCTACTACTACTGAGAGTGCAGATTTTATTCTCTTTCTAGAGTTATATGCAGCCTCTTAAAACTTAAAGCCTAACTTATGCTCTGTAGAAAATAGCAGTCCTACAAGCTGTATGACTGCTATTTTTCAGCATAAATTTGGCTTAAGAACGAGGGATGCCACTCCTCCATGTCGTTTCTTGTTGACTTTGGCCAGCAAAGTGCTGATCTGAGAACAGGCCATAGGGGTGCAATCTTATTAAACACAACCTCTCATCTTCTGCAACACTAGCTGGCTCACCATGCTCCTTCTCACAAGACAAGTCCTAGAAAAACATTTTAAATTAGTGAAAACAGCCAATCTACAAGCTCACAATGAGTATTATTTTCACAATTTTAAAATGTTTTTCAAAATAATACAAAGATTCTAATAGGATTAGGCATAAGGCATTATGACTTTACAACACCCAAAGTGAAGCCAATTAAATTTACTTTTTCATCGCTCCCTCCCAATCTTGGTCTGAAATTGTAGGTTACAGTATACGTCTCTCTGGCAACCGGGTGGACTAAGTCGATTATCATGAAGGTGATAGCGGGCGAAAGTGAACAAGACGACGACGTGTAAGAGTAGTGGTTACTATTAAAATCTAATCAAATCCAAAACGGTAGAGCCTATAGATCTGACCAGCTACTAGTCCATTGCAGAGCTACCATCCTTCCTGCTGATGGGATCAGGATAATCAGAACCACTTAAGTGGTAAAGCCCAATACTATTTCAATAGGAGCACTTACAGTACAATATTTGGTCTATGGGGCCTCTGGAATCAATGTATAACTAAACTGTACAGGTTAGCATAGATAGAGAAGACTAAATATCAAACATTTAATAGATTTTTAGCATTACAAATGCTAAAATAAACATCAACTGTGTGGAGGGAGGGGGGCTTGTGTAATTTAGTTGTTAAAGGCCCAGTGCTGTACAGCAGTGGTTCTCTTGTGGGGGACACAAAAACCTTTTCAGATGGGGATCTGTGGCTAAATGCCTATCAATTTGGGGTTCTTTGACTTGAAAAGGTTTGAGAACCACAGAGTCCCATGCCTGCTTACAGTGATGCTGCTGTTAAGCACAGTGGTAAAGTGGGGCAAGTTGCAGCCCCTGAAACCCTTGTGTCAGTGCTGCATGTGTCCTACTGCCTCAGGCACCACCTCTCAGAGGTCAATTCATATCCGTCGCCTCGATTTCCTTCACCAGGCGTAAAAACAGTAACCTGGCTAGGGGGCCGTGACCGCGCATGTCACCAAACCCAACACCTCCAGGTAATGGAGACAAATGGGGGGTTGGGGATTTTCAATCACCTTCCATTACGGAGAAGGATTATAGTTTATTCACGCCAGTGAATGGCCATTATTGGCAAAGAGATTTGGAGTAGAGGGAAATACTAGCTGACCTAGTACTGAGCCCTGGGACAGTGGGGAGCTTGGTCAACATAGTATATACACTAGTATATGTAGGGTTCAAGCCAGTGAAATGGAAAATAAGTCAAAAATCTTTTTTTGAGCAGCCACTCACTCAGTACAATAAATTCAGTCAAAATGTATTTTAGCCCATTTGTACAGATACAAAAGAATCACACCATCTTCGATGCCTCAATCGAAGATGTTGTGAAATGTGAATCATATCTCCGTTATCCTTATACCTCTCATTAGAAACTTCCCAGAAGCCTGCTCTGCTTGACCGAGGTCCTTACAGCAGAGGTTCCCAAACCTTTCAGCTCGAGACCCAAACTAGTGAAAATAACAGATCTACAGGCTCACACGGCACCACAATGTGACGTGTTGTGAGCTTGTAGATCTGCTATAGCACATTTTCTTTCCCAAATGAATTAAATTATGTTGAAACATTTGTTTTTTAATCTATGAAAATGTTTTAATTTCCCGTAAATTCTTTGAAAATGTTTTGAAATAATATTAACAAGAATAATGATGACATCAATTAATTACCAGCTGCTGCCTTATATCCATAGACATATATTTCATTTTTATCCACATATATGCACATATATGAACCTGAATATGGCATAATACTGTATATGCAGCATAGGCTATATTCTGCATTACTTGCCATATATTGGCATAATATGTTAATATATTTGGCACCACCAAACCAACTACATATACTTGACTTTTCATGTCACGCACCCCCTAGAAGGCGCTCACGCACCACAAGGGGTGCACGCACCACAGTTTGGAAACCACTGGGCTAGAGGCAAAAAGTGTGTGGTTGCCTAGAGACAATGCAGCCAATCAAGACGAATGGTTGTCAGTACAGCCAATGAGAAACATAGGTCTCAACTACAGCAATTGGGCGTGAAAGCACTGCAGAGAGAACATTGACCAGCTGTGCTTACACCAGCAGCTGGTTAATAAAAAACTAATTACAGGAAACTAAAAATATATTCACTCGCAATCAAAACATGGGTCCCGAACCACTGTTTGAGAAACAGTGCCTTACAGTGTTCACTTGTGGCCGCAGTTGAATCTGCAAACTGACAAAAGCTTAGATTTATGGGTATGAACTTCGCGGGTAAAAGTGCGTCGACTCCTGCGGGACTCCATTGCAGACCCAGCGCGTCTTTGGTTTACCTCTTGAGTTTCATTGAGTGATGTTGTGTTATTCCTCCCCTCCCTCTGTGGAGAAGAAACCGACACCCTCATCTCATTGGGGTCTGGCCTTTGGAGCAACACAGACGCTATGTCAGCTCCCCCTGACTGACCCCGCAAGCTGAAAAGAAAATGGCAGGGGCAGCCAGACAAAACGTATACGCTCCATCGCTCTGTGTTGGAGAATAGAGCACATAATATGAAATAACAGCATTATCGTATCGTTGATGTTGGCCAGAAACCTATCTCCATATTTAAGATTTTTTTAGAAGTTTTTTTCCCCGTAATTGAATGCCCTAGTACTTTATCACAGTGTGTCACACAAATGTGTCAAAGGTGGCAGATATACAAGCTCAAACGCTGCTCAGAACACAGTGCAAAGCAACATTTTTTTAGCTTGTACATCGGCTACTTTTGCTATTAAAAAAACTAATCCTGAAAAGTAACAGTTTTGGACATATGAGGTTTCCACCCGACTGAGACGATATAATATAAAATAACTGCATTACCAGTCAGGGGATCCAACTGCAGGCTAGAATGTGTGCGAGGAGTTCCCCTTTCAGTCACTGGTCATGGAACAATGATAAAACACAATGTTTTCTACAGTAGTACCATTTGAGCGAGTTGAAACCCCCTCTGCAGTTTGTGGATAGCAAGGGGAGAGTGTGGTGATCTTTGTGGACAATTGTGATGCTATATCGCAGAAATTGTTTTATGAATTATTTGAAATCCTAAATGAATCAATACAAGGCTTTTGTTTTTGCGAGTATAACATGGAAGCTGTGTTGAATCTGGCCCCGGGCATACATTTTATACCAAGGTCAACCATGCTTTTATGTAAAAATCATGTTGGGTTTCCTACATTGGTATGTATAAAGTTGTGTTTTTGCTCCATAATCTCTTTGGATGTTAAAGAAGGTTCTAATTCTCACTGAGAGAGCAAGGGCTTAGAGCTTGCTGGGAAAGTAATTTGTTTTGAAGGTCAAGGGCGTGGTAATGGATCCCTGCTCATCTTGTTGCACTTTAACACATCTTTGAGAAACAGGCAGTCGCTATACTTTAAGCACTGCAAATCAGTCATGCTGACACCCTGACTATCTGGGAAGAGGGAGAGATAGCTCACGAGGCTTTCGTTTCTCCTGAGACCTACCGGTACAGCACAGATAACCTTGACAATACGCCTCAGCCCGTTTGACTCATAACCCAACAGTGGATAGTTGAGCGCAGCATCCATAAGTTTAACCTGAACCTGGGAACTGAAAGGCCAGCCTTATAAGCTAACAAAGGAAATATAGCATGCACCTACACTCTAGCCCAGGTGCTGGACAAAAGGCAGTACAAGAGGAAAACAATAGAGTCCGCAACACTGGTATGAAAAGCTCCACTGGCTATAAGCTGCCACTCTCGTCGGTTTCAGTCTATTTAGGCCACTGTTATCATTTGTCACTGAGCATGAGTGAAATGCAGCTGGGCTTAAGTAAGAACACCACTGTACGATACATAGACATACCAGGCAGCCACTGTGCAGAGAACTCTTTATGGCCTCTGAAGGACTAATTGGTTCCCTAGTCCTTTGATCCTCGCAATCCTGACTTGGAAAGTACCTCATTCATCTGCATACTAAACATTCCTTGAATGATAATGCATATTCTCCCATGGGCATAAACTGCACTTAAATATACGTGGAAGATTATTTTAGAGCATGTTAGTGACCTGTAATAATCTCTATGGGAGCAAAAGAAAGTGTTGTTTTGAGATCTTAAGCCACAGCCAAGCCAACAGCATACAAATTTCATCTAACTGCCGGCTGGCCACTGGACTGAAATTTCTCCTTGCCAGCTTTTGCGAACTTTGTTCAAAACAAGCACCGTAGTGCTGGCCTGCGTTCACTATTCACCAGCAATCACAACAAACGTACCATGATGATTGATAGTAAATGGTCATGATTAATAGCTTGCCTAAGTTGAGCATATGGGAAAACATATCACATATGGGTTCCATTCAGTACAACATGTCCACGTTTTGTAGCAAACAGTGCTACAACAGTCCTATACACAGTAAAAGTGTACATTTTACACTAAGCATTAAAGTAACACTTTGGGTTTTACTGTGTAGTAGCATTACATCTCATGTGAATAGGAGAGCAGAAGCATACTTCAGGCATTTGTATCAGTACCACTTCCTTTCTTGTCTGATCCTTGCTGTCATAATATTGAATGGTCCATATAGTTTCCCATACCTTTATAACATTGAATGGAATGGTCCATATAGTTTCCCAGAATACCAAACGACTCACCCCTTTACCAACTCGCCCCCGCGAAATGTTTTAATGTAGTTAACAGTTAATTTATTATTTCCTTCCCTCTCTGAAATCTGAAATTATCTTGTATACAGATTTACTTGATTGTATAGTAGTCAATCTCTAAACTCTGTAAAATAAAGAAAGAATAACATGACACAGAGACGGTGACTGCTTAATTAAGATAATTTAGGACCTTCTAGCAGTTTTATTTAACACATCTTCCATGTAACCCATTTATTTTCTTAATAATGATAAATTAATATGATAATACCTTTCTTATAATCACCAACATGAATTAGGGGGCGAACGTACAGTACCCGTTATCATTTCCCATACCTTCATGTATTTCTACACAATCCCAATAAAGCCTATTTCTCCAAAGCATACATTTCACACTTCCTCATCCAATGTGAACACTGCTTTTCTAACTTGTGATCTCATTTCAGTTTGACAGAACTAATACACACCCTGTGCAGCCCAACTTTGATATTCTTTTCCCAAATCGACTATCACTTCCCTCTAGCGGTTTTGTGTGCGGTCTACCTGATCAGCGGTTTAGAAACAACAAAGGTGCCACCCTCAGATAATAACAAGTATCTTCACTCAGAACACCTTCTTCGCCGAGTATACGTGGCTGTCAGGATGTAATGTGTCATTATGGTAGTGGTGTGAACCGCTACTACTGCAACAAGGCATAGTAGAATCACTTGGAATGGGAAATTGGCTTAAGATAGAAAGATGACTCTTGGGAGGCAGCTCATTATTCAAGTTCCCAACAGCTCTATAGTCTCATGTGATTGAAAGGCGACCCAAAAAAAAGGGTCAGGAGCTACAGGGCGCCTATCGCTAATGTAACGAAGGAAAGGAAAACTAATGTTAACAGCAATGAAGACCTGGTCCTGTCATGTTAGAACAAGATTATGGACTATACTGTGCTTTTCTGATATTGTATATGGTATAACTGGGTTGTGAAGAAGACAGGAAAGCATAATTTGTAATTTGTAATTTGCATAATAAATTGTGACATTGCCATGTCACAGAAGTAAAGAAGTGGGTGAAGTGGGGTTTTTTGTGCAAGTTCTAGAGTTTTGTAACTTCCATGGAAAAAACAGAAAGGGAAGAAGAAGGGGGCAAGAGAGATCAATCAAATAAAAAGCAAACAATTATCTCCATATTTACTACACCTTATGTGTAAATATGTAAATAATTTGTTTGTTTTCTTTGATTGATCCGTCTTCTCCCACCCCCCCCCCCCCATACATGTATTGTATGATTGATTTGTCATCACAGAAGAAAACTGCTTTCATATAAATAACTGAGCTACATGCCAGTCTTATGAAATAACATTTAAATGGATGTGCTGATTACAGTTCACCATATTTCTGTCTGTTTATCATATGGAGGTTTATGTTCAGCATAAATTAACATTGGACTGTTAGACTTTGCAAGGGAAACTCAAACTATGCATGAGATATTCAGATTTGCAATCTCATAAAAGGTTTTCAGGGAGTGAAGCTCATTCATTAAAACCTAACACCACGATGAGTGCATGTAAACAAGCCAGTGCACAAACATTAAAGCTGATGAATTGCATTATTAATTAATCTTTGCTCTCTTTCTCGTATGCACTCTTTTAATCACACTGAATGCAGGACCACTGCAATAAACTACTTCACAACTAAATAATCAAAATATGGAATAAGTTCTTATGTAGAATCGATATGAATTACAATATTTACATATAAAACATCCACATTCCACATATCCACTACACACACGCACGCACGATTCATCATGAGAACCTTGCATTTGTAACCCGCTGGATTTGCACCCGGGTCCCAAAACAGGATATAATAGCCCTACTGCTACTTTCATTCACTCCTTTCACCCCAGATGAACCATCAATGTAGCAACATAGATTCAAATCCAGGTCGCCCGCCGAGCACATGCATGTCCTTAACCCCTAACCATAATGCTTTAACTGTTAACCCTTGCCCTATGCCCAACCTAACCAGATATATCGCGCACGCACACGCACACACTTCTTCGAGACAAGTGCCATTATCTATCTCAGACTGGAAATTAGACAAACCTATTCTGAGGCCGATGTACGGAGAGTCTGCACCGTTTATCAAGCTGTCGAAATTTTCAATTTAACCAGCCGTCTGGCCTGCTCAGCCCATATCAAGTGACCATCCAATTAAATTAAAATGCAAAAAGGTTGCCTTGCTCACCACCGGATTTTCCAGGCCTTAGCTGTGGCTTATACAGCTGTTTCTACCCTCTTCTTCATCAGATACAAGTGCAGGGGCCCCTGAAAGTATGAGCCATACTTACTACGGACCATTAAGGCAACATTCTCTGGTCGCGAGGTCTTCTTTACTGAAATACAGACGCAGCCACAGCCATTGAGGCAGAAGATGGATGAACCAACCTCGGATTGGGCATCTGAAATTGGCCGAGGCAAAGTTGGACAAACTAAACTCGATTGGTTGACCTCTTATAATTGTGAATTTTCTTTGGACACAGGAGAACAAGAAAACTACAATATTCATAAACATTTACTAGCCATATAAAAATATATGACCAATAAAAATGCAAAGTGGTAGAAAGATTTACCATTGCACAGGCGATAGTTCCATTAATTAGAGAGCCACTGCACGATTATTTTTAGCATCACAGCTTGAGTTCATGAGAAAAGTCAGGTTGAATGGTTTCACTCTATTACGTGGTTTTCATAATTCCTCTATTTCTCAATCTGGTTCCCAAACTTTTTTTTCTCTCTGATGTTACAATTTTAAATTTGATGATTTTAAGACCTTTTAATACTAAATTGGCCAAATATTACTTAAGAGGCAAACATTGTGAAGATAGTCAAACTACAAGCTCATACAGGCTGAGCTTGTAATTCCACTATTTTCACAATAGGGACTTTAAGCAACAACTCTGTTTTCAGGACGGCTCCGCTACGCGGAAGTACGTCGGCTATGGCGCCCAAGCCGTAGCTGTCAAAACCGTTAAGCAAACAGCCGTCGGTGACAGCAACATTGGTTCCCATGGTGACGCGTCCATGCAGCATGTGTCAACATTTTAAGTGGTGCAACCACTCCTACAACCAGCAATGTCCGTGAACACCTATGTGTTCACCTATGTATGTGTTCACCTATGTATGAGCACCATTATGAATACCAGTAGGGGCGGTGTTGTGCCATGCAGAAACAGAGAGAGAGAGACAGTGCTGCCTGCTAATGAGAGAGAGAGAGAGGAGGGGGGAGAGAGGGGAGTTGCACCACTCGGTTCACACGGGTGTGATTTTTTTAAACACCCCGTCGCGCGTCAGCTAACTTGACGATATTGCTTAATTCTTACATGCGCTGGACATAAACATGGTTAATATGACATAATGGTATTAGTGTTATTTCTTCATTCAGAGCATGCCAACCCATTACACAGCATAAGAGTTGTATGACAACTATAATTTCAATAAACATGGTTATGACAGACAATACGTGTAAGTGTAGGTTATGCCGTAGTAGAAAAGGTCTGCGACGGCAAGTACTAAGTAGGTTAATGTATCAAGCACTGATCCATTTCTGGTTGCCGGAGCGGACTGCCATAGCCATCATTGCTTGAAGTCCCTAATATGTATCTGTGGAACCGAGTCAAACTAGATGCCCACAAAAGTGCTTGTCTTGGGGGTCCATAGTTCAAACATGATTTTGGGGAGGCCGCGCCTAACTCATTCCCAGCCAGCACCGATAGTTCAGCAGCCATCACTGTTCACCACCATTCTATTTGGCTGTAGAAGAAGACGGCCTCCTCCTCTACCGACAACAACAATGGTGAAGGTGGTTGCGTCGATCGGATTAATCACTCGCTAAGTGTCTTTAGATGCATTCATATTTTAGATGCGCGGTCATGGGGAAGAGCTATTGAGCCCCTAAACACAGTTGCTTTATTTATCCAGCGCGATTTGAAATGGAATACTCTTAAAAAGGCCTAGAAAGGCTGCATCCACCACCTTGTTCTTTTTCCAATGCATTGTGCCTGAAGGGGAAGCAATGGAAGACGGAGCTGCCGCTCGAGGGGAGCTTTGATTAGCGGTAAGCCAACTTTATAGTTTTAGCATTAAATAGAGCGCCAATTAACACGTTAAAGGCGTCATTGGCGGTGCGGGATATTAAAAAGGTTTTAACCCTTGATCAAGACTAGGATAAAACAGAGAGTTTACTAATTTCACCTTTAATTGGCTAAGTTGTTACAGTCACTGATCAAGGAACTACAGGGGTGACATGCTGGACTGTGTAGCTTACATGTGTGTGTGTTACACAGTACACACGTTTCTGCATTTTAGAACGTTTTACGACTCTTATTTCATGGCATGGAAGAAACAGGGGCAATGATTGACAGGCAAAGTGCCATCTGCTGGCTAAAATAAGGCGTTTTCCCCATTCCATCTGAAAACAGAGAGAAAAACACCTGGCATAGCATACTGGAGTGGATTTTTCTATTAAAAACATTTAACTACACTGTTGAAGGACCATCACAAAAAACTTAAATGATGTTAAAATGTTTTTAAAATGAATGTCATATCTCTATCACACACACACACACACACACACACAAGCTAACTAATGATTTGGGTTATATTGCCCAAGGGGGTGGGGGGGGGGGCATTGCACAAGTCAACAAGGAGATCCAGAGCAAAGCCTTGATACATTACAGTCAAACAGAGACAGAGAAACGGAGCGGGAAGATGAGGAGAGTCCCTTCCACTGGCAAACACACTGGAAGTCTAATGGTGTGTGGCCTCGTGGACAGGAAAAGACCCAACGCGCCAATCCAGCTTTTATTCTTTCAGGCCGACCTCTTGGCGCCCCAGGGGATCATATACATCACTTGGCCAGCCGCTGGGCAAAGATCATTTGTTCCCCTCACTTGTTTCACTTTGAAAAGTCGCCCAGATCCCCAGTTGCCTTTGGACATTTTTGAGGAATTGCTTGCTTATTTTTGCTGAGACTCAAATGGATTTAAAATTGAAAAGGGGACACTACGGCATGTCAGCCCTAATGATCACTCTGCAGCCACTGTAAATAAATGTTCACGGAAAGGATGGCTGGCAAAGCTGCACTTTGCTCTATGTCGTCGGACACAGGTTTGCTTTGGACTCGGCTCATTGTTTGAAAGAGTTTTAACTGAGTCTATTCCAGGACTGTCATGCACTGAGGACATAATGAGAAGCAGCTCTGTGCGGCCGGGTCTTCCTCTCCTGACCACCTCATTCATATTCATAAAAAAAGTCTGGGTTCTGCATTCATTTCGATCCAGGGAGCCCTTGTCTGAGATGATGTGAAATATGGAGGACTTATTTGACTCTGCCAAAGCAGGTCATTTATAATAGATTAACGACCAGAGTACCAAGAATACGATACAATACCCAACAGCTCAGAAGAAAAGCTGGCTGATGTCTACAGGCTTACATGAGTAAGACATCACACTCATGGCATAACGCATGAGATCGTCAACATTCCATATTGTACATGATTTAATGAGCATGTGTCATTTGGTCATTATTTTCTAAATCAAAGACAATACTTGGGGAAAGATTCAAGAGGAGGACCTACTGACCATAGCGTTGCATGAGAGGCACACGCTGGCAACATTAGTACTTCCAAAAGGCGTGTACTGATGTTTTCTTCTTCTTCTTTTGCTTACCAACCCATTTTATTTGTAGTGCCTGTTCTTATTAGGCTGACAGAGTACAGACAGACCAGTGCAATCTGTGCCCCCCACCCCACCACACCCCGCCCACAATGCCTGCTAAGGCTAAGAGTCCTGAGGCACAAAGCCGCAGGGCTGTGCAACGCAGGAAGAAGGGAGAGAAGTTTGGGGGGGGGGGGGGGGGGGGTTCAGAGGGTGAAGTGCATAGGTATGTGGGGAGCACCTCAGGGGGTCCTACTTCCTACAAATTCTCTTCACTTGTCTGCAGTCTAGTATTTTACGTAAAGTACACTGGGAGGCTCACACTTGCTCACAACCTTTCAAAAATTATGACAGATCTTTCCTAACACACTGGAAACTATCTAATCATCATTTTGTGGAGACAAAAGTGTGGGGGCTCAATGACTAGTAGGCTTACGTTTATATCATAATAGTCACTGGAGCAGACAATGATTCGTGTTAAACCTCTGGGGAGTATGAATGTGAATGTGTTTTATGACAATCAGCACATTAGATTTTGATATATATATATATATATATATATAGCGTGTGCATAGACAATTTGGCCTCAGCGTGGCACAAGGGACATGGGGTCAACAGAATCAGTAGGGTTCAAAATTGTTATGAAGGTGCACAGCAAATTCCATAGCGGAGGACCGATGGAAGGACAGACTGACATTGCCATCTCCGCCGCTAGCAGGGCAAATAACAGAGCAACCCTGTGAGTAGAGTTTGCATTTACAACTGTGTCATACTGTTTGAGTGCCAGTAGGCTGAAGCAGCTAATTCTGATAGCAGACCCACAGGGAGAAAACACAAAATGAGGAGAAAAGAACAATGGAAAACATATGGGATATGAAACACCAAATCATTCAGGGGGATAATGAAGTTAAAATTCAATGTGAAAATTGCTTTGGAAAAATGAGTTCATTTGAGAATAAATAAACCGTGGGCTGCGTAACTAAGCACATTACCAAAAAGATTCTTAAAATCTTCAGCAGCCTGAACCATTATATTTCTCAACGCATGAATGGAGTGGATTCCCCTAGGCTTTATGGAAGAGTGGGCCGTCTGTTTAAGAACTGTGTCATAATATGAATCACTCTGTCAAACAATCTTTTGGTCTGTCAAACTCCCTTTGAACTCTGGAGGGATAGGGATGAGTATGTGTGTGGCTGGCAACGTGCAGGGGTTGCAGGCCGCGGTTGTGGCCGCAGTGTGTGTGAGCCTTCTTTTGTCAAAGATCCACCACCCACTTCTTATACAGGTAAATCAAGAGAGTCCAGGGGGAGAGAGCATCAAGGGGGATGGAAGCCACAACAGGGAGGGACGCACCAAAAAAGTCGTCCTCCACAGGAGTTCAGAGAGTGGGGTAATTTGGGAGGAGAACAGGTGTAGTGTCAAATTCCCACATAATTTGTCCATGTCAAGCTGATTCATAATAAAAATGTTTACCCAATATTTTTTGAAAGACATTTTTGGGGGAATGTTATGCTTCTATTGTTAGATGGGAGCGTGTCTAGACTAGACACATGAGACCTCGGGCAAAGAGAGGGGAGACATGCAAAACATGATTAGGAGTTGGATTCGAATTGCATCTCACAAGGAGTATATGTGGTATGTGCACTAAACTGGCTGAGCCACCAGGCACCCCATCCCTTCAAATTGTAACCCATTTTGGGCGGGAACCCCTTTTGGCGTTTTAAACATTATTATAATTTAGCTATTGTTATAATATAGCAGATCTACAAGCTCGAGTGGCGCGCTACGAGCTTGTAGTTCTGCTATTTTTTTAAAATCGTGAAAATATTTATTTCAGAAAACTGGAGGATTTAGAAGATTTTTTTTCAGGCCTAAATGGGTTTAAACAACGAGCAATCAATCAGCTACAGCTACAGTATGCTAACACCCAAAGAATAACATAATACTCAACTCGAAACATTATACAGGAGTGGATACACAGAACGAGGAGGAAAACCTCTTGGGTGCCATCTTACAGCAAAAACATTCCTTTGGCTTAAAATACAAGAAGATTGTTGAATATACTGTATAAACTACTTTATAGACCCTAAGACCCACATTTTCAGGACCATCAGTTTTTCTGAATAGTAGAGTGAAGACAAAATTCAAAAGCGTGGGGAATAGGCCACATGTGCCATGGATCAGATTTAAACAATGAGGATCCACATCTATTGTCCATAACTATTTGGTCAGCACACACTCAGCTTTACTAGTTCAAACTTCATTATTCTAAAATACACCTTGGTGCAGAAATCACAACGAAACTTAGGAAAAGAGAAAGAAAACAACAACATTAATTTCCTTATGACCACAAACAAAATACAAAAATGTCTGTCTGTGTGTGTGTGTGTGTGTGTGTGTGTGTGTGTGAGAGAGAGTGACTGCATGTCAAACAGAAAGCGGGGGGATTCCTTAATTCAATTGTGGGTTGTGCTGTTGCACTGCGGTCATGGAAACCCCTGCGTTCATCTCCTGAGCAGAAACAGTAGAAATAGCCCAGGACCAGATATCCAATCTCTCTGCTTTATTCCAGACGGATTGACGCTTACAGTCATTGCCAATGGCTATCCCAAAAAGGATGTCGGAGCTGAACTGAGCATTTTCATGCTTTATTCCTACAGCCCATTCCAACATTTCTTTTTTTAGCAGCCTGAGGTGCATGTCTTCAATCTCCAGGTCAGCGTTCCATTGCCAGATTGCTCATAGTGTATAAAAATTGTGCCATTGCTCTCCCCTGCCCCCCCTCCTCTTTAGAATGCTCCCTCAGGTTAATGTACGGAAAATGGAGGAGTATTGCGCCAGCCTTTCAACCCCAACCCTGCAGCCATTACCAATGCACTTAGATAGCATTACTTGTTCAACCCCTTAAAAACTGCTGTGTCAAAAGGTACAATGAGGCCCCACTGTGCCATTCCCTGCATATTGGCCTTGACAGCATACATTTTGTGTGAGAGCGGAGAACTAGGGCAAATTGTGCCACGTCAGGTCATTGGCCTTCATCATGATGAATCACATCACATCAAATGATTCAGTGTGGAAATCTCAGTACAGAGTGGGGGAGCATGTTTTTTGTTCAGTTTTTTTTTTACAGACAAACACAGAAAAGGTTCTTGATTAGAACAATAACCGCAGAACTACATCTACACCGTCTACCAATACAGTGAATTCATGGATTACATCTGGATTTCAGAAGGCCTATTTAGCATGCACACACACACACACACACACCAGTGACTCTAGACCAGGGTACCCCCCGCGTGGCTCACAGACGCCAAAATCATGTGTCAGGCTTTTGCTGCTCACCAAGACAGCCTATCCCGGCTCGCTGTCGCTAACCAAACACAGCTGGTCAGGAGACTGCTCAGCTTTTACTAGCACTCGGTAATTACACAGCCAATGCAGGCACCTACAGAACCAACACCAAAACCACACTGAGGGGGCTACATTCAAATGCCTATCGCCAAGTCATTAACCCATTTCATATCTGGAGATATTGGCACAACTTGTATGGTTTAAGCCAGAAATCATGGCGAGGGAACAAAAGGGTGCGTGATTCCACTCGACACACAACTCGCCACAAGGTGGGTTGACCGACCGAATAGTCCTCTGTTCTTAAAGCTAGAATACAGGACAAATTGTGTTAATGTACTTGGCAAATACCCCAACTACTGTTTGTGCAGTTTTGCATTTAGCTACTACTGCAGGAAAATACTTTCCATGTGGGGGTGGATTTGTAGATCTTATTAATGCCATAGGAAAATGTACATACTGTTACTGAGGGCTGCTCAGATGGATGACAGATGAGTGGTAGCAGTTAGGGATTACGTTTCTTGCTCATGGACACACAGACCAGAGACAGACAATCAGCTCAGTGCAATAACTAGCTTTAAGAAAAAATATCTACCTGCATGATGAATATACATTATACGCTTTAATGTCTGAAAACTCACCAGCTATTGTTGAGCTAACCTATGAAATTATATGCAGGACAATGCAGTTTTTGGGGGCACACAATGTTGTAACTTGCCTGTGCCCTGTGTTGTTTTATTTTTTTGCTGTAATTTTGTGTTATTTTATGTTAGCTTCAAGCAGTATTGCAGAATTGAAGGGATGGAGGGGTGGCTCTTGAAGGTAAGGGGTTCACGGCAGGGTAAACAAGTAAACAGAATAGCACTTCTCCTTCCATTATGCACATACTTATGAAGTGGTCATTAAAGAGCCAGGCGTCTTGCTTTGAATCCACATCCCAGGGGACAGGAAGGCAGGCAAAAAAAAGGAAACAGCCCTGCCAATAATGAAACAATTAAGACACTTGGAAGGAGAGCGACTTGAGTGTGGCGTGTGACTCAGCAACATGCAGGCTCAAGTATTTAGCCAAATAGCACAATACTACACTACCAGACACCAGACAGCATTGGCATCAGTCGAAAGAGCCAATGCCATGTTCATACTGATACTAGAACATACCTTCACCTTAGCGTCACAGGAGGAACCTAGACAAACATTATATGACACACTACACGGTCTAATCACATCAAACAATGCGTGATGTATTCACTATCCATGTGTGTACTATAGCAGAGTGGTAAGTGCTTGTCAGGATTTTAATCAAATGCAAGTGCTTGCTTGCCATTTAGCCAGCTTCAAAGACGGTGCTCCGAGTGCCATGTCGGTTTAGCATTGTTGCGCTTCATTTGGTGTGAAATGTTTTCATTGCTTTTTTTTGTCCCCCAACAGAGATGCGGTGGGCGCAACACGAATGCAACGCCCCACATTTAGAACAGAAACTGCCATGATTGTGAGTGGGCTCATTATTCTTTATGTTTCCAAAGCTTCTGGCTCATTAATACAAAGACATTCACACAGCAGATGAATCATCATATATGCAATTGATTACCCATTTCAACCAATTCATAAACATGCAAAAAATACATTGGAAGTGTGACTGGAGGCATGCTGGATTTTAACATTAACCCAATGTATCCTATAACCAGCGATTACTATTAAAAAAGGGGCAATATGGATAAATCACCTTCAGAAAGCATTCATATGGTTATGATGAAACATGCAACTCTGCTGTGGCATATATAGTGGTTCACCAGTGTGGTTTCATAGACAGGAGTTCTAGCATATGCTCAGTTTCTACATGATGAGGTTCAATGGCAACTCTTTGTGGAAGCAGCTAGCTATTGGGCATAGTACTGATTTTCCTCAAATAAACTGTAGTCATTCTGGCTGCAAGGACTACCCCTTTCTTAAATCTTTATACTGAAGATGAAAGATGCATTCAAGACTGGCTTTGGTGTTTGTCACTCATCACATGTCACATGATGGACAGTGGTTGAGGATGTTTAGAAGAACTGTTCACACAATGATTAAAGTATTCAACTGTACGTTCTTTTTAAAAGAAATATATACAACATGAGTACCGCTGTGGACAGGGTGTCTCCAATGAAGTTTAGAACTGCATCCATCATTTACATCTGGCATGTAGCCCACGACTGCCAACAATTCAGTAATGTAAACTAGTCTTCCTGTGAGATATGACTGACAACGTATTCATGTGGAAAACACTGTTGTAGTTTAAGACTTCACTTGTCTCTCTGCCTCTGGCACAGGTTCGACGCAAGAACAGCCAACCAATAAAACCAACAACAATGCAATCAGTGTAAATTCCACAGCTAAAACTTTGGAAAGCAAAAGTGTAAACTTGTATCCTATAATATTGTTACGTTTCACACAGTGAGGTTCCTTTAACAGTAGTAGTGTTAACACATTTGAGCCACAGGGAGTAATAGCCTACTATATAATTCACAGTGTTCTCTAAGCCAATTTCTCTATATTATGTATTGTCAGGCATAAACATATTGTATAATATTTTTTTATTTCTCTATAGCTCCTTTCTGCCTATGAGGGACAGAAGCTGTTTTGACAACTGGACAACGGTGACACCATTTAAAAGCATTTTCACAAATCTGCCTGTGGTGCTGCCTTGACATTGCTTTAGCCCAATTTTTCAGAAACTGGATGCAGGCGAAGTGAACAAAATGTGTCCATCTGCTGGTGGAATAGGTGCATTTCGAATGGAGTATAGAGAAGAAAAAAAAACAACAAGTGTACAAACAAACGCACCAGTCCAGTGCAGGTTCTCAAACGTTTCCATGTCAAGGACTTATAAATTGATACATATTATACCAACATTTGATTTTGTGTGAGGGATGCACTGATAGATGACTGTATATAGATGACTGATAGATGACTGTCTTGTGAACCATGGCTATAGTGCCAGGGATGCCCATCATGGAATAATATTCAAAATATTTCAAGATTGTTCAAATAAAAGAAAGACCAAGCTCAAAAAAAAAATCACAATTTTCATGTGTTTTGGACCCCCTGGCACCCCTTCAAGGACCCTTTGCAGTCTGTTCAAGTCTCTCTATAGGGCCTAATTGTCTCCACCAGGCCAAAGGCATGGGGAGAGAGTATGTTTTGCACTCCGTCCGTGTGTCCCTGTGTGTGTGTCCGTCCGTCTGTGTACAGCTAATCTCCGGCACTGTTAACCCGGTCGATGCCAAATTTTGCACACACATGCCGATGATCCTCTGCCTCAAAATTTCCAGAACGGCCTGTAATAGCGCCACCAGGAGGACGACTTCTGAAAAACTTTTGATACTACTCCTCCAGATTCTGTCCAAAAATCCCACAAATCGTTACACACTATCTCTATAGTCATGTGCTCAAGAAGGATCTGTCCGATATTTCATATTCCATCGTAATTGGCTAACATTGGCTTTCAAAGTTTGCAGGATTGGCCCAAATTAAACAAAAAGCCTCAAATCATGAACACGGCGTGCAATTTAGTGGATTTTTGAACAAAATGCCTCAAATCATCCAATTGCCATCCAAGGCATAAGAAGAAATGGCACCCTTTTCACATTGGCCTATTATAGCGCCACCAGGAGGCCACAACCTGACCTGCCCTGGTGGAGAGTAGACCTGTGCCCCTATCTATCTAGTTGTTAATGTTTCTGATTTGTGCAGTGGCGAAATCAAATCAGCTGTCTGCAGCCTTCAGTCACACATGATGGGTGCGGCTAACATGATGGGGTACTAGTTTTCTTTTTAATAATGGATTATATTTATATTGCATTACGTGAAAATCTCAAAGTGAAGAAGAATCAACACACCACTATACAAATACTACAGATCTATGCATGCTATTCAAGCCATGAATATCATATTTACAAAAGCACTTGCATTGCAATCATCCTGGTAATGTAAATAAATGCGCACAAGTGCACTTGCAGCCACACGCGCGCGCAGACAGACACGCACAGCCACGCACGCACAGCGCCACGCGCGCGCGCTCTCTCTCTCACTCACTCACTCACTCTCACACACACACACACACACAGTCACACAGCCACACACAAACAAACACAGCTCCGCATAAAGTAATTAGTTATTGTGTTTACCTGGTGGACAGTTGCATTCAGCTGATGCTTCTCTTGCTATGCGAATCTTGGCAAAATTTTCGTAGGTGTGCTGAAAAAATAAAGGCTATTTTAATGTATGTGCAGTGCGGCTGTGCGCGCATAATATATATATATATACAAAACATACGTTGTTAGGCCTATATATACATTTGCTCGTTCAACCTGGTGGGAAAATATCTTCAATATGCTGAATATGGTCTTACCTGAGACAGTATCTCATCCACTCTTTCTCGAACGACTGAATTCAAATCATCCATGGAGTATCCAAGGGGGTGAATGAAGGTGTGCTCGCCACCGGCGACACTTTCCAATTCCACGACCCGGTTCTTGACATCTTTAGTACCAATACTCAGAAAAATGCAAAAGGCAATGGACGCCACGGAACATAAGGACGAGGTAATATTTAGCACCGTCGAGCGGGAAGAATATTGTCGTTTCTGGGGCGCCTGCACTTCTCTCTCCATTCTTTCCACGCACTTGGATGCTCCTCTCGCCTGTGCGGTCTCCATAACTACCTCCTAAACTAAATGCACAGTTGGTGGAGGTAAATAGCTAGCCTATATATCTGGCACGGAGTCGCGAAAAAAATGATGGCACCCTTGTAAAAGTGTGTGCGAGTGCGCCCGCGACGCAGCGTTAACGGAGAGTCAGTGGGCTCTGGTGACAGTACAGCGACAGATAATGTGACTGACTGACACGCTGCTCTCTTTAACCACCAGACCCCACTCCGCTTCAAACACTATAGAGCCCAGAATAAGACAATTATGGATAACTGCTGACAGCCGGTCGGGTCGGACCGCAAAACCTGTTGCACCAAACTCTCTCTCAGTCCACACACTGGATATTTAACGAACACAAAAGGTTCAACGCAAATAAACTAGGAAACGTTGTTGTAACTACAAAGAGCGTTACCACTTGTGGCAAATGCGTGTCCACCACGGTGCATGCACGCTCCCCCCGATATTACGGCAACACATGCAGCAACACGCCTCCAAGTCGGTGCATGTGGTCGGTGCTGGCTCATTAGCATAATTTATTGACACGCTCCTCACGCGCGTCTACATTATTCCACATTCATGCATTGCTTAGTTTTGTCTGTGTTATCACTGGGTGTTAGTGCGTAAAGACCATATAGTAAAGACGCAAAGTGCAGCATGGAATTGTGTTTACTTTGAACATTGAACAAACACATTTAGACAGTACACTTCCGGCACGTTTTTAACTTCCAATGTTTTGAATCATGAATGATGTCATGTAAAGTTCCTGTGAAGCTAAAACATACCGTTTTTGGACAGTGAGTGGCGCGTAAAACGCACACCCCCCTCTGTATTTTATTTGCGCATTTACGCTATAGTCTAGCCTACTACTAAAAACAGATTGCTTTGTTCAATGTGCTACAATAATGATTATGGACCAGTTGTTAAATTAGCAATGAAAATGTGTGTTCAGACAATTATAGTCAGTCATGCTGCATAGATTAGAGAGTAGAAATAGTGGGCACAGCAGAGTACGCCTGTGGCGATAGACCCCCGCGGCCCTTCGTCTGTCTTGTTAGTCTTTGAATAATTAAAATGTTCCAGCTACAAAGATGGGTTACTGTTACCACCACCAAAAACATATTTCATATAGCTCTTTGTATAGCGCCAGCCATGCACTATACGTACTGTTAAATTAAAGCAAAGTGCATGGTTCTTCAGTTTTTTGTCACTCAAGGCAAAATTCCACATTGCATAATAATCACTCTTTTTCGGTTGTGCTGCTGCCTGAAACATTGACGACAGCAAACAATAATTACTTTTATTTTATTTATATAGCACTTTTCTGGACAAAGTCACAAAGTGCTGCACAACAAATTCACAGGAAAATCGAACACATCCAAACGGATGCACCACAGCAAATCAAGAACCCACAGTAGAAAGCATATTCAAAGATACAATATAAAAACAACAACAATGTAATAGATAAAAAATAAAAAAATAAAGATAAAAATACCGACAGAGTTGAACCTACGGGGGCGTACAATGGTACGCATATATTTTTTGATAGCCCTTTAACGCGCGTATAACTAAAAACTGTGAATCTGAGGACATGCATTCATTTCAATGTCTCTGGCGCCACCGTGTGGCCCGTTTCTAACACTATATGGCACTCTGTAGTGTAGACTGCTGCACGTATACCGTTTAGGCCAGTCAAAGATTTGATACAAAATAAATTGCAATAATAATCGTTCAAAGTTTTTTATGATCCTTATGGGTCATCCAAATACCATATTAAAATTGGATTATTATATAAATTGTGGATCATGGTAAATTCAGGGGTTGAATGTTGGGGTACCATTGAAAACCTATGGCAAAACAAATTCAAATTTGAATTATGCTTTAAGTACCATGTGACATGTTCATATTCATGATTCTGAATCAATTAGTTTTGCATTAGCATTAGTTTTTTTAGCAAGTAGCTTAGATTGACTGGCCTACTATATAGGGTGTGATTTTGTTCGAGTTAAAACGTGAATGTTTCAAATTGACCTTGTGTGGACAATAAGTTATACTACTAATAATTAATTATCATTATTTTAGTTGTCTATTCTTTGGGGCTGCACGTTCTCTCATATACAACTTTTGAAACATGTTTCATGTTTGGTTTTTGTGTTGTTGTTGTTTCTTAGTCTTGATGTATTATGTTAATTAATTCAAGTTCTGATTTTGCAATTTAATTTGAAAGGTAAACATCACACAATTAAATGGATAAAAAAAGTAGCATTTTCATATATTTTGTATATGTTCATTCATATTCATATTTTCAGTAGTAGCAATAATCATTTATAATAAAAAAAAAACAATGTCTATACTGCATGTGAGCAACATTACTTTGGATGGAAAACTTAAATGTCTATGAGGTTCTATGATGTAAATAGGCTATTTGGGGGCAAAGAGATTTGGTGTACAGTAGATGGAAAAAAGCAGTCAAAGTATGCACTTGTAAGTCAAGTCTGGTTCTCTAAAACTAGAGGGTTTAAAATGGTTAAATGTTTCTCTCTGGTGGTTCATCTGGGCTAGTTACTCTAGCTATGGGATACTGTGAGATAGTATGATGTAGGCTACATGACGAGGGTACACGAGAACCGGCAATAACTATGGGTCTGAATTATCAATGCACATTTTGAATGAGATTTAAGATTGGGACATATACAAGAACTCTAAACTATTTCCCCCATGTGATTAAGACATTTTGACCTGAGGACGATTCTTCAAATGTCTTCTAAAACTGTTTCTATGTCAGTCGTCACTCAAACATTTTCATGTCAAGGACCCTCAAGATTATTACATTTGCCATTAATATAGTGGTTGCAACTGTTTCAAAGTGAAATACCTTTGACTCCACTATATTCCTAGAAAGGAACTGTTTCTTACAAAATCATGTTACAACCATCTGTCTCCAACACTCTGCATAATAACTGGTCACAGGGTCTAGTTAAGGAGATAGGTGGAAATGTGGCTATAGTAATATTAAACAGTCTGCTCTTTGTCCGAAGTGCTCATCATGGTGTTTTGCACTGTAAGGTTGTCCATAGAGGTTATACTCTGGTCTCTATTGCATAATTTATACACCATCGTGTGATGGCATATACATTAAGTGCTACCCTGATACTGAGCCCCATTTGTGACATGTGTCTTCATAGTTTAGGGAGTGTGTTTCATGCATTTTGGTTTTGGCAGCTCTCTAAGCTCCATACTGGAAATCCATTTGGACTCTCTTTCATCCATCACTTCTCCTGTCATCGCTTCATCATCCATAGTTGCTCTATTTGCTGTTTTAACGTTTGACAATTCATTGCCCACCCACGTCACACACAGACCCTGGTAGCTCTTCCAACTGTTGGCCAGGATATAAGAGTTCTAAGTTAAATTCCTTTGTAGATATCACAGTGGAATAGAAAAAATAAGGTGGTGAACTAAAAGAAGGCCCAATGCAGATGTTGGCCAGGAGTATTATTTTAACCCATTGGAAAAGTCCTCGTTCACTCTCTCATACATGCCCTTTGAATTAGAGATGTTCTATTCTTGTTTATGCAACTTGAAAAGATAAAATATTCCTTTTGCAGCTCAGACCATAAGTTCAGCAACATTTGTGTAACCTTTTATCAACTATGTTCTAACACACTCATCTGGAGCCCACCTGCAGGGCCTTCTGTCACAACTGCTCAATATCACATGACCTGTATCAAATATATCTACAGTTTGATAATGATTATATATGGAGAGAGAGAGAGAGAACATATCATACTGTGTCTGTGTGTTAATTTGTCATCGATTCCTTCTTAGTTGTGTGATGTCGCAGTAGTACGTTGTGTAATACATCTTCATTCCACGTTTCTATTTCAGTCAATAAACACAACAGGTACTACAACTTTTGTTCTCGGGTGAAACATGTTTCCCTCTCGTGTGATATATTAAAGCAGATTGTTTTTTATTTGTTTAAATTCAGATAATGCAACAATGTAAAATACTATTTCCAATAGCAGATTTGGCCCACAAGATGGCACACTTGACAGAATAAAGGGTACTTGATTAGCTCTTACACAAGCTTATTTTGCTACAATGAGATCACAAATAAAATGCTTGTAACTATGGATTCAAATTTGTGGCGTTAAAACATTATGTCTGACTCCTAAATATGCCTGTAACCGACAATAAAATGAGGCAGCAACAAACTGTTTAAGAGTTATACAGATAAACAGTCTCATTTGAGGGCAATGTCTATCTTATGGTTACCTCATTGATGATATATACAGCTGTCGCCTTTCGTCCAGATTATTGTACTTTGAGTTAACCCCTCTGTGGCATGAATTTTATTTTAAATGTAAATCAAAAGCACCACCATGCATCAGATGGAAGTTTTACGACCAAGTCCATATTAATTATGCATAATGTATAAACATAAAGGAGTCAACTGCTCTGCACAGTGTGTGCACTTCTCCTATTCAGCTATGAGCTCTCATCTCGGGCATGACAGTAAGCCTATATTATTACCCGATTCATTTAAGAGTATATGGACGTATATAACCTTGTGCACGAGGATGCTAACGCACACGAAAATCCTTTTTAGCGGTGCTGGCCCACGGGAGAGAACTTGAAGAGGGAATCTTGAAACAACAAGAAAGTGACCGTACAAGTCAATACAAGTCAATAGCCAGAGTGCCAATATTTTATTCACACACGGGTGGAGTGAGGTCTAAAAATGGAATTTGTTACCCGAGGGCAACACTGTGCCATATTAGATGGTTAATATGAAATTAAAGATTACAAAAAAATCAGAGACCATAACCATGATGCCTGTGATAAAGACAGCTATAAAATACACTATGTTTTCACCTGCTGCTGGCCTTTTTGGATCTGTGACAAAGTGACAGATGGAGTCGGTCAGTGTGCTGCTACGAACGCAGCGGACAGTCCCGTTGAAATGTGAGCGACCTGATTGCACCTTACATATTCTGCAATTCTGAACAACGTAGTCATGGTGATGACATAGGTCGCAGCGCTATACAGTGCGTGAATTGTATGCATCGCTCATTGCATAACACAAAGCTTAGCGGAGGGGCCTGAAATCCTCTTTACATTGTAATCAAAAAGCCTGATCTCGCTGCTCTTTCTCGCATCGCCAAGCGGGGAGAGAATAATCCACAGGAGTTTATTTTTAGAAGCACTCAGTCGTTACGTGCCGCACACGTTCATCACAACCCATGTCCTTCTGGTCAATAATTCAAAACGTTGTAGGGTTACAGGGAGAACAGGCAGCCATACACTGCCGCCGCATATCCACACACACATCTAATGTACCTAGTACTATCATGTAGCTTGCAGTGCGTCGTCCGTTTCAGACACCAATCGACACCAATGAGGTGAGGTCATTTATTTATTATACCCGTTTACTGTATGTTGCTTAATTGGGCATGCACTTTTGTTTGATGGTGGATTCATATTATGTGGATTTGTTATCCATTTGAAAAATGAACGCAGCTGTGGTTTCTGGTTACTGTGAAACTGCAACCTCTTCTTCTTTTCCAAAGTGGTTCCCAAAGTGGGGTCCGGGGACCCCCAGGGGTACCTGAGGGAGTTCCAGGGGGTCCCCAGCAAAATTATAGTTGGGAACCAAATGGACCCTTATGGGTCTGTAACTCAAGAGTGTACAAATGGAACCAAATGGACCAGTTAAATTAACATTGATTTTACAATATAAATTGGGGGTCCCAGAGATATAAATGCCATTAAATGGGGGTCCGTCGACTAATGCATGTCAAACTGGGGGTCCTTGAAATTAAACTGGTTGAGAATCACTGCTAGAACCATAAAAATCTTCTGATGGGGGTCCTTGGCATATCTTTACAAATGGGGGTCCGCGGGCTAATTAGTGTCAATTTGGGGGTCCTTGACATGAAAAAGTTTAGGAACCAACACACACACACACACACACACACACACACACACACACACACACACACACACACACACACACACTGTATTGTATAAAGCCACAAAACAACCCACATAATGTTGTCTCCACGCCACAGGAAGCGTCAGTGCTCCCAGAATGTCCAGGTTCCTGGCTGGATGCTCACAGAATACCAGGAAAATTTCCCTGAGCGCTGCATCAATACTGTCAAGCAGCACAAAGAGGATGGCCACACACCGGCGGGAGAGACCACATTCAGGTAAACGGCTAAATTTATACTCGGCAAGTAACAACCAGGGGTGGGCATTAACCCATTTAGATTCTACAAATGTCTTCTAAATCCTGAGTTTTCTTGAAAAACCTATGTTTCTATGTCAGTTGTTCTCAAACATTTTCATGTCAAGGACCCCCAAAAATTATATGTAATTGGCCGCCGACCCCAATCTGAAAATATGTTGTTCCAGGGACCCCACAGAAGATTATGAGTTAAAAACGTTTGCTCTGAAAGAATGTATATTCAAAGATTTGCACATTTTCACGATTTTTCTAAAATAGCAGACCTACAAGCTCATAGTGCGGGACTCGGTGCAGTGCTATGAGCTTGTAGATCTGCCATTTTTCAATAGCTAAAGTATAACATAATGCTTAAAACAACAAAAATGGGTTCCCGCCCCAAAATAAAGTGCATTTACACGAGGGAGTAGTATAGCTATACTGTATTATTTATGTACATTTTGTTGAGTATTTGACTGTAGCCTACTAATATACTATCTTTTGGATATTTATGACTTTAACTCCACTACTTTTCAAAGACAAATATTGTACTTTATAGACGCCACTACATTTCTAGGAAATTATTTCAAATATAGCAAAAAAGCAATGTTTTGAGAAAATGTCAAAATACAGCAATGAACTGATAAAGAGAAAATGTACTTAATATTCGAGTATTGTAAAGGCAAGTACTCCAGTACTTTAAATCAAGTAAAACATTTTCTGAGGAAAACCAATTGTAGTTTAGTAATATTTACTAAACTACCTCGTTTGGAAAGTACCACCTCGTTTGCCAAAACTAACTTATCTAATTTAGGTCTAGAATAAAACCAGCAGTGTTCTTTTCCTATTCATATTACATTGTCCCGGAATTCATAATGGAGTGCAATAATTGGCTGTGCTAAAAATATCTAAAGGCAAACATTTCAAAATTTGTTTACTTTTTTCCTCCTAAGATCATCAGACCATGGGACCCCTGAGGCGACCCAAAAGCCACCAAACATCTCTAAGCCATATGTGACATCTGAAGATCACATGATCTGCACCAGCACCTATTCTGCAGATTACCCCCCACGCACAGCAGAAAAGCACATCATAAGCCCAACATGGAGGAACTACTGTCCTCCAACAGCCAAAATGTTTCTGCAGTCATTGTACAAAGGTAAGAGATTTTGCCTAACACCGTATACAGTATGCCAAATGTAAAAAATAATAATAATCTAACATTGATATAGTCACACAATAATAATATAATACAACACAACTGACTCAAACCCGTATTCATTGTCTTTTTAAGATGATTACCAGGCATGGAACACTCACAAGAGCCAACCAAATAAGCTGCGCGACAACCTGAAACTCGCAGGGAAATTTGCGACAACTACCACTTTTAAGGACGCCTACTGTAAAGTCAGGGAGAGCTTCAAACCAGCCCAGACGACGCGACAAACACCACATTTGGATGGCACAACAACCTACAGGACACATTACATCACACACCCAGTGGAGAGAAAACCCAAAGAAAAGCCTACATACCAGCCCAACAGTGATCCACTTACCAGGATCTATACCAGCCATCACGACTACAAGGGTCTGCCCACAGAGGCGGCAAAATCCTTTAAACCAAAGGTGGTTTGGGGAAAAACCCCAGAAGCCTTTGACAGCACTGACCAGCACAAAACCAGGCCTGTTGAGGTTAAATTCCATCACAAGCCTGAAGGGTATATTCTTCCACCAGATGTATACCTTTCCACAGCGCATGCCGACTACAATGCCCACAAATGCCGGCGCCCTGAGTCGGCCAGACGGCCTGTTCAAGCCTGGCTGGAGTGCAAGGAGCCCTTCCAGGCAAGATCGACCATGCAAGAGGACTTTAAGAACTGGAGCATAGTGTAGCACACTGCTGTGGTTAAAAAGTGATCGATAGGCGCAGAAAAAAGTTTGAAAAAAAGCACAACTAATAAACTCAACACACTTGATTTACACTCAACAATGACCTGCCCAGCATGATGTCGGCCTTAACAGAAGATACCAATCCCCAAGCCATTGCCATGAGAGGAAATCGAAATAGCTCTAGTTACTGTATACACTAAGGCACTGGTTCTCTTTTTTGTGATCAAGTTAAATTTATTTTATTTCCCCCCACCCCACAGGTTGAACAGCAAACAGATTAACTAGGCACTGGTTCTCAACCTTTTCAGGACATGACCTCCCAAAATGATCATAATTTGAACTGGGGTGGCCTGATATTCACTTTCCATTGTAGGAGTTGAGGCACAACTTTTTGTTTGACTCAGTTCCACAGATAAATATTGTGAAAAAAGCAGATTTACAAGCCTGCAATGCGAGGCGTTGCAAGCTTGTAGATGGCCATTTAAAAAAGTAAGCACTAATGGTTATTTTTTCTCATTTTTTGGTATTAACTAAAAACTTAAAATTGACACTCCCCGCAATGCCTCTATGCCCAGACCAGAAAAGTGAACCTGCTTGTTTTGAGTACTATTGGACAGATTACACGCTCTTATCATACCATGTCTGTAGACCAGAGAGTGGCCATGGTTTGAAGCCAAGCCTCAGACACAATTGCCTGCAGGGTTTCCAACAGAGACAAGAGGGCACCATAGACTAGACTAAGAGGGCAAACCACTGACACTAAACTAAATGGAGTGTAATCTTTTTGACAAGGCACATTAACTTTTCATTTAGAGTGTTGGACAGAGTTGGAAACAACCCACTTGCAGTGGAGGACAGTTTCACATAGCTTCAGTTAGACTTGGAAATCATGAATACAAGTGAAAAGTTTCAAACATATGATATGATTGATTATTCTTGTTTGCTCTGGACACCAATAAATTTGCAACACATTTTCAAACTCGGGTGACTCCAACTTATCTTCAAATTCATGTTCAACTTCACGTCTGAACATCATGTTGTATATGATATACCGGTACTGTATATTCACTATATACTGTATATATAAATATATTTACATTTCCCATGAAATCAATATATTTCTAAAGACTGATGCCTTATATCAAATAATTATGTTGATAATAATGAGAATGCATTCATCAAATAATGATGTTTATTTCACCAAAAAGAAAAGCCAATATCTTAAAAATGAGAAATGCTTTGACAAATGTATCTTTTAAACTAAATATGAGTCAATCATATTTACAGTATATACAGATTTAAAGAACAAACAAAAGAAAACAATAACGTCCAAAATGCTGCATGAATTGTTGGCATTCTAGCCTTCTGCATAATTATCTGTAGGGGCATCTAGTTTTAGGACAAAACAGGGCATTCTATTTTTTCCATTTTAAACTAGGAGTGTAACGATGCGTCACGCCTCTCAAGACATTTAATTATTGATTCAATTAAGTGATGAATCAAATTGGCGAATTAAGAATCCCAATGCTCGTTTTACGCACTTCAACTAGTTCCGAGTCTGCTTGTTCATTGCATGTACCCGTCCCGTATGCACACACACACACACACGCATCGTACTACCGAGTAGAAATGAGGCTTTCGCAGTACAGTTGGGAATGCAGCAGTGCACTCACTGTGTAGTTTATATGACAGTGAATAAAATGCTCCTAGTGTTAGATGTCTCTGATCTGGTGGAGCGGTATAGACTCATTTCCAGACGTTGTCACACTGATAAGAACCAGTATGCGCACGCAGGCCGGAGGTACGCACGTGCATACAAAAAAAATACAAAAGAAATACGCTCATGACCTGACCAAGTATGAAAACAATCACGTTGTGACCTTATTTTCTAAGCGTGACACATACGAATGACCATTACATTCATTATTACTTTATTAGATAAGATAAAATACTGTATTTTCTCGTTTTTTTGTCTAAGAAATAATTGACTGCCAAGAACGAGTTCCACAGAGTTTTGGTCAAAAGGCTCAGACTGCAAAACACGAGCAGTTACACAAATTTTGGGTTTGTTTCTCTTTACACTGCAAGGAGGGCGCTGTTCGTAACATATGGTTTTCGGTTGGACTCTGTTTTTCTCAGGAGACCTCGTGACACGTCGATTACATGACCGAAAAAATAAAATATGCTTTCCCCAACCCTGTACGAGGTGGAGCCAGTGGAAAACCCCCACAATGCATTCCTATGGGACAACTGCGTGCTTCAATCGCTCTAGGACACGCGCGCCGGTCATTGGAAGGCACCAGTGTGCGTAATATATTCAACAGAGAATATTTTTAGATTTTTTAAAATTCTGGCAGTCAATGTTAAAACAATCTGAATTTGTCTGGAATCTTGTTTTGGTTAAACAATAAAACAATAAAAATCGCCAGAAAATGTAATGAACCCAGTATTGTAATTATATATTGAATCGTAGGATGAATGAATAGTTAGATCCCAATCTCATATGTTCAGATCATACTGTAAATACTGGCAAGCAAAAATGTCCTTGTCAGTTACTCTTTTGAACTCTCCAGGAAGCGGAGGTGCTTATGAGCCTCCTTTGCGCGGGCCATGATGATTTTTTCTGCTTTAGCTATGAGCTGAAGAGCAAAGAAAAGATGAAAGGAAAGGTATTTTAACAGCATGACACTGATGAGTTGTACTGTACTGAACATGTACTGTATACCAAGATAAAAAGGTCTCATTCTGCCTTCAAATGGAACTCTTTAGTATGTCATTTTGTGAAGGCGGGTACAAAACATGCTGCACAGAACAAAGACAAAGTTCTAAATATCAGCGCTAAAAAGCATTTTTCTAGCTATGCACTCATGTTTTAAACGTTTTGTTCCCGTTTCTTAGATGTTTTTAGTGTTGTGATGATTATTCTTTTTTATGTTATGCATTTGTTCATTGTAGCACTTTATTATTATTATATCTTTATTATTTTCACAAATATAAAGTGCGTCATAAATACAATGCATTATTATTATGTTTATAATAATAATGTATTTTATTTATAACATGTGCGCCTGCCTCAGTGTGATGACTAATAAAATTATGTTATGAGAGGTTTCTAAAGTTATGTAATGCCATTCCTAGAACGCGTACATGAACCTCACCTTCTCTGTGCCTCGCTTCTTTTCCCGCGGACGGTTCAGCTTCACCTGGCGGTCCACTAAGATCTTCTGCCAGTACCGCTGTTCATGGTCACCTATATAAAAACACATTTCAATGTCATATCGTCGCTGTCGGTTGAAAACATTAGGTCGCGCTGCCACTGTACTGTACTGTACTGCCACTAGTGTTAATGTTATTTTTGTATTGTGTTCTTATGGCTGCCTGGCTGGGCCGCTGAGCTGTGTGCCAATTATGCCCGCTCTCCTGTTGTGTTCTCTTTTCTGGTCTCTGTACCAGTGTGCGTGTGCCTGCACTGTTTAGTGTGTGCTGATAATCAGCGCTTTGCCATAGATACTGTACATACGTACAGCCTAATTCCTAGCCTAGCTCTTTTCTAATGGGTTTCTGTGCCAGATTGGAGGCCACTGTGTGCGCAGTGCGCCGTTTGACATGCTCCGTATTTGAACGTGTGCGCCCCCACCGGCCCCCTGTTAAAGTCTCTCTCCCATAAAACAACGCATCGACTCAACTTCGACTTTAGTGTCTGACAAGTCGACTGTGAAAAATCTCAACTCGTTATTGCCCTAATGTATATGTATATACACACCGATCTACAAGCTCACAGGTGAGCTTATATTCATTGCCAGATTGTTAAAGATCACTCAAATTAAAAGTATGTTTCTTCCTCTGCTGTTTTGAAGTCATGCAAGGTCTCAACTGTGTCTTGAAATACTAGAAGAGCAATGATGTGTAAAACACTATATATCAAATGAAATAAGGCTGCAACGATTAATCAAATTGTAATCAAATAGATTATTCATTTAGTTGCCAAGTAATGTAGTAATCATAATCGAAACCGCAACAAATCGCCGGAGTTTCTTTTCAATTAATCGTGGGTGTTCTTTCACTTAACCATAGTCTTTCCAGCATTAAATGTAACTAAGCTAAATCACAGCGACTGCAAAGCAAAATATCACACAACACTGGTGGCGCCCTATGCAGGTATCCAAAAACATCTAAAAAGAAAACGATTACCTGCAGTTTACTGCATTGCTAAAATGGAGTTGCTACTGTACATTAACATTAAAGCCAATACAACTATGTCTGTATTCTGTACCTGCGTGCAGGATTATAGGATCAAGAATTAAAATATGGCATGAACATTTATTACCTTTTAAGACTGTCAAAGCTGAAGGCTAATCAGCAGCTGAGCAAAATGTAATAAATGATGTATTTTTGAATTAATTATTCATTTTGAATGTCTTTTGTTAGTTAGAACATGTCTAAAATAACTTAAAATGTAATTTATGAGGTGATAAATAAGTCTGATTAATAGTTTAAATAATCAGCCGATGAATCCATTATGAAAATAATGGTTGGTTGCAGACCTAGCATTACAAGTTGCATGCATCTCTACGACTAGGTATGGGCTTAAAAACAGAAATGTCATACCAGAGAGAATCTCGAGCTTCCAGTCATGGGTCTTCTGGATCTCCATGCCACCGTCAATAATGGCTTTCGCTGCATCGGGCGTCTGGAAGCGGATGTGACCCTCTGCATCCCCTTCCAAAATGTCCACGTAAGCCACTGGTGATACTTTGGAGAGCGTGTCCTACAAAAAATAATATATATATATATTATTAACAGATTAAATGTATATCTAACTACTACAAAGAACACCATAACGACACTTCTGTTGCATGCAAAAGTGTTTTCGAACAAAAAATAGCATAACATTGTCTCCCATCTAAACACACAGGAAAGGAAAAGCAAGGCAGTTCTAGAGCCAGACTAGTCTAGACTCATGCCAGATTTTGGGATCTGATGCCGATCCCCATTTTGAAGTGCTAAACCACTGATTATCAATATTATCAATACATTTTGTTCAAAAACAGCCAACTTGTAGATTGGCCATTTTTGGACATAACCTAAAACATATTTCACCTATAATGGACATATCTTAAAACAAATTTTCACCAATGACACCAGGTCTGATACTGATGGAAACATAATGGCAGATATATTGGTCTGGTGCCAACACGATTCAAGACAATGCAATGAGGTGTCAAGTTGTGTGTCACCTTGATAAACTGTCTCTTGGGAAGTGAAGTGGTATGTGTAATCTTCACGATGACACCGCTTGTAAACTGAGGTCCCTGCTTGATCTCCTCCTTGACCTTTTTCGTCTCCTCGGCTTCCGGGACAAAACACAAAACACACAAATTAATCACATGAAACCTAATTCTGAGGAACACATTCATGTGCACTGGCCATATATGTCTTGCGTACAGGTCAGATGAACATATGAAATGTCAGGACAGGTCAGCTCCATACTGTATATGGAGATCTAAGGGGGGCAGCGGTGGCAGTGTCTTGAGTGTACAGGGTTTGATGAGGGCCCAGGTAGGGCCGGGCCTTAATTTACGGGTCGTGTCATGCCTCCTTTAATGCATTTTGCCGAGAAATGCCCAAGCTAGATTGGGAGTGAAAAAGGAAACTCACAAGTATCATGTTGGACACCATTGTCTGTCTCCATCTGGCCCTTTCCCTCACGGTGCTCAATCTTGGCACTCTTACGGTGCTCAATCTTGGAGATGCTCTTCTTCAGTGTGCCCATGCTCTTCTTCTGCAAGATCAGGTATTCCTTCTTCAGCTCAAGCCAGTCCTTCCTTCACAGAGCCAAGGAAGACGAAGAGAAGAGAAAGAAACATTATCATGCTGCACGTTGCTTCAAAATGTCTGCTGGTCATATAAAAAGGCATTTCAGGTGATGGATTAATTTATGTCAACACCAGATAGTTCAGGTAGATTATATATACCTGTATAACCAATAGGTAGGAATGTAACCACTTAAACCCTATATACTTCATTGTATGTCAAATGTTGCTTATTTTAACAAAATGTTGGCCTATTATGACTTGCCCAGAATAGGAACGCTAGGGTTCAGTTCCAGTTCCAGCACATTAAATCTCAACAAAAGTCAGTCACAGAAGTAGAAAGATGAAGAAATAAGGAAAGATGATATGAAAGTTAGCTCAATAAAATAAGGCACACGTGCATGAAGCAAATAGAAAAAGGCTGTACTTGGAGAGAACTCTGAGGGGGATGACTTCATCTCCAAGCTTCTCTTTGTTCTTCTTCTTCCGCTTCCTTTTTGCTTTCAGCACCTCTTCCTCGCCGCCCACAACCTCCTCCTTGTCAGCTTCAGCAGGTGGATCTGAAAGAGATTAATAAATGGACATCATCAGCCCACGGTTTCACGTCTCTGTGGAATACAGGGATCTAGAAAAGTCGGGTCAGTGTGGTCCAAAGCAATTATCTCAACTCATTTACCACTTTCAAGCTTGGGTTTTAGATGTAAAAATATGTGATGCTGCAAAAACCTTGACAACATGATGTCACACGTTTTTCATCCGGTCTGTTCATAATAGTATCTCAGGTTGAAGGAATTTAGTAAAAATGTATACCATGGCCAAAGAGAATACTCGATGATGTTGATAGGCCAACACACATTTTTACTTTCTATTCAAAGTTATATAATTACTTACACATGTCTATTTAAACTTTGGTATTTGGCCATGGCTTGAGCAAGATGACACAATTAAACCCATGAACATAAAAACATAATGCACAGAAACAGAGGCAAACTAATTATTCAATGAATGCACAGGTCATCCTGGATCGTGCCTTGCACGTTTGATTCGGTGCAACATACAGTACATACAGTAGTTAATACTTGATGCCTTGCCTTTCATGTCACTGTCCGTTATATCCTTCGTCTTCTCTCCATCTCCTCCATTACTGGTCTTCCTCATCTTGGACGGCATCTCACCCTGGACGTCACCTTCGGGTCCCTCTGGGGCCTGTGACCGCCGTCTCTTCTTGTCAGACTGTTTGGCTGATGTCTTCTGCGCGCTGCTGGTCACCTCCGACTCGGAAACATCCACGTCGGATCGCTTCTTCTTCCTCTCTGAGGGCTCACTGTCCATGTCTTGCTCTTTGGCTTCCCGGGCCTTGCCTGCAGACGCCTCTGCCGCCACGGCGCTCTCCTTTTTCTTCTTCTTTCGCTTCTTCTTCTCCTCCGCTTCTTCAGCTACAAGAACAAAATAAGTATTAAAAGGTCATTAATAATGCAGTGGTTTTCAACCAGTGGTCTGGGGGCCACTAGTGATCCTTGAAGGCGGTTCCAGGTGGTCCCCAGAGAAATGTTGGTAACCAAATGGACCCTTGTAGATCTTTTAACTCTTGAGAGCGTAAAATGAAGCCAAATGGATGTTTCATTTTACGCTCTCAAAGAGTTAAATTATTGTTTGTATTACTTAATTTACAAGAAGTCTACACAATTAGAGAATGTAGAAGAATTATTTTGATCAACGTTTTCCAAAGCATGGACTTGTAGACAAAATCTTATCCAACGACAAGAAAATATTCTTTAGGTTTGGGGTCAGAGAGGCTCAGATACAAAATAAATAATTGGCCTTGAAATGAAAAGGGTTGAAATCCCCTGTATTATTATATTAATGATTTGTACCTGGTGGGGGGTTGTCAGCTGTTGTTGGAGGGATGGGCTTCCTGTTCTTTGTCTTGGGAAAAAGCCCTGGCTTCCTGGGAGCGTCTTCTGGAGGGTTGTCCAACATCTATTCTTAAAGGAAAGCTTCTTTTGAGTTATTTCAACTTCATTGCCTAGATGATAGCCGATTTTTGTAGGGTGTGGAGTGGACACAGGTTTCAGGCATTTGAACGTTCATAAATTCAAATGATTTGTCGCGCTGTCACTTTGTAAAATCTGTTGCTCACACGGGCGTTCTCAAGCGTGTGTCCGTAGTGATGTGTTTCGGATGCGCGGCGGCCGGCCGGAGAGAAAAAACGACATCAATCCAGCATGGAGTCTGAACTGCGACCCCGTTTGGACCTAGGCATTACTTATGCATCGGAAACAATGGAAACATACTAGAAGTAGAAGACGTCGCAAGTTTTTGTCAGCCAGAACAGGGTGAGAAAAAGCTGGGATGTTGCTACAGTCGTGGTTTGCATCTGGAAGTTGAGCCTAGCTCAGCTTCAATTTGTAGCTTTTGCAGCAGCTACAAATGTTGGATGCATCTTTGCATCTTCATGTCACTGGCTTCCATTGACAATGGACTGTATCTTTGCATCTGCCCGTGTGAACGCACCATGTTAAGGCCAAAACCCAATAGTTACCCAGGTTCCCACTGCAGATTTCCAAATGTATTATTTTCCTATATCCTATGGATTTTGTTAATATCCACAAATCTAAACATTTTATGATTTGTGGCACACAATTAATGCAAGTAAAAAAATGTAACAGCAAATAACTGCTTAAATTCATGGACATTCATTCTGAACAGACTTTCCAGGTTGAAGGACAACACACCATTTAGAAGTAATTAGCCTCACCTCTACAGCTTTTTGTGCTTGCTCTTCTGTCGCAAACTCCACAAAGGCAAAACCCTTGGGGTCGTTTGAGCTCTTGTATCTTGGGATGCTAATGTAAGACACAGTGCCACATTTCGCAAACACTCTCTCTATCCAGCTGTGTGACACATCCTTGGGCAAAAGTTCCTGAAAAAATAATTAAAGCTTTGTTATTTTGGAATGAATTTATATACTTTGTGATAGATTAAATATTCACACTGCTATTTATAAAGTGCAGACAGTAAACCTTTCGCCGTGTCAAAGTTCTGGAAGCAAATCCCAATCACGACAAAGCTTACAATTTGCAGTTTCATCTTTAATTTCATATATATTGAGAATGTGAATTGACATTAAACCATCACAATGCACGTTTGTAAAATGTATCGGATGGTAGTTTTCAGAATCAGAATCCACTTCACCCAAACATTGATCAGTGGCAATTATGTTTGTAAGGATTATGTTTGGCTTTAATTTTTACAAGATGAATGGATGAAAAACATTCTAGAAAAGCATCCCACACAATTGCAATTCCTGTAGTGGCTCTATCCCAAACATGTAGCTATTCTTGTCTGTGCAAAGCCATAAGAAGCATCAGAGTTATATTAAGCAATATTAACCAGCAAATAGGGAACTTAAATAAAGCAGGAAAATAAATGTATTTTTTACCACATAGACTGTGCGGCTGTCGACATTCTGTGGATCGTCTTCAATTGGTAGTTGCCGTCTGATTTTATCTCCTTCCAGGTTAACCTGAAACCGCCCAAAGTCAGTTGAGGCATACATCATCATCATAGAGCCATTAATGATCTCTAAACTGATGCAAAAGCTATGGTGCTAGACTGTACTGATGCATGCTTTCATTACTGGATACCAAATCAAAATGCTTTAAAGAAACAAATTCAATACCTCAAGGAGAGTTGAATTTTTCAGTGCTCTGGCAATCAACTTGACGTCACATGTCAGTTGTTTCATTCGGTTGAAAGTCGTCAGCACAGATATGTCAACATCTGGGGAGCATAAAACACATACAATCTGAGAGTAAATCCAACAATTCTACTGCATATAGCTACGTCGTTACAGTGACGAGAATATATATAGCAGATCACTATTTCACCATTTAGATAAATCACTAGCCTAGCTGGCTTGAATGATTCAGCACTTCACGGACAAGTGTACATGTGGAAACTGAACAACACTAGATAGGCACTCCATTTTTTTTGCATCAGGCATAATGATAATAGAATCTCGGTGACGGGTAATTCAGGCTACCGCAACATTAATCCATTCTGGGCGGGAACCCCTTTTGGTGTTAAGCATTATGTTATACTTTAGCTATTGAAAAATAGCAGATCTACAAGCTCATAGCGTGGCACTCGAGCTTGTAGGTCTGCAATTTTAGAATAATCGTGAAACTGTGGCGCAAATCTTTGAATTATATTTTTTCAGAATGTTTTTAACTCAAATCTTTGCTTCTGGAGGGTCCCTGGAACAACATATTTTCAGATGGGGGTCGGCAGCCCCATCTGGGGGTCCTTGACATACAATAGTTTGAGAATCACTGATATAGAAACATTAAGTTTTCAGAAAACTGTCATGATTTAGAAGACATTTGTAGAATCGAGCTCAGGTCTAAAATGGGTTAAAATAAAAAAGCAACGCTAAACCACAGTACAAGAAAAGTGACAAGATGAGCCTTACATCCATCCCGGGACCCGTCAATGAGCTGTCTGAGAAAGCGGTCCTTCTGAAGGTTGACGTTACTGAACCAGAACTCCACCTGCTTCTTCACGTCTCCCAGCAGCTGCTTGACACGGGACCTCTTCTTCTTCTCGTTCTCCTTGTTCTTACTGCCGGGGTCGTCTGACTCTGCAGTGACGGACGTGTCCGCGTCAGGTCTCCTCTCTGTGTCCATCACATTCACACGGGACCTCTTCTTCTTCTCGTTCTCCTTGTTCTTACTGCCGGGGTCTGCTGTGACAGACATGTCTGTGTCCATCATTGTGAGGGCAGAGCTGGAGCTACACACCCCTGGAACCAAAACTATGGAGAGAAGCAGCATTTAGTTTTTGTTTTTTGATAGCCCGCATATCTTGAACATACTCCCCGAAAACTGCAGGTGTGCTGCAACTAACTTAGTTCTTTCAAAGCACAGCTAAAATAAAAATAATGAATTTTGATTGCCGCTGCCTTTCAATCTAACCATTTAGTAACATTATGTGTCCTCTCTGCATTTAGTATTATCACTTTCAGATCACTCAAGCAACATTCCAAGGGCTGTCAGGGCTGAGGATCAATGTTTACATTATTACATTATAGTTTCAAAACTGACCAACGACCAACGAAAAAAATCATTTGAACAGCTAGTCAGAAGTTTATTTTGTTCACACATTCTCAGATACAGACTTGTGAGGTGTGTATTCGTGTTGCTGGTGTGAGAGACAATGTGCAATAATATAAAATATAAAAAAGGTGAGGGGGACAAATTATTATTAAGTACATTATATTTTGCGGGCATGTTCTGTTCCATTTTTCAGAAGCAGATTTATATTTACTATTCGCATTCAAGAACATTACGTATAATTATGTTCAGGAGGTTTCTGCGTTGCTAAATAGCCTTAGCAAGCTACTGCAGTCAACATCTCGACTTTGTTGTGAGCAAGTAAAAGTAATTATTTACATGCAAGAGGTTTTAACATTAAATATAACAAATTCGTTATAATACATACCAATGTCCTTTAATTCTCTTGTAGAAGCTAGCTCACTACTTTACTACAACCAGACAACCACAAGTCATTTAATGTTCAACGCAACAATCACGCTCACGCAGTGTATTTCTCAAATCGCATGCTTGTCGCATACTGATTACGTCATGTGGGTTTGACGATCTTCTTCTATTGTCTGACTTGGACTTGGCGCTCATCGCAGATTGCTGCCCCTCTCTGGCTAGCATGAATATTACAACTTTTTTGATTGATTGATTGATACATTTATTTGAACAGTTTGCAGAATTAAGGTCTTCTTTTGTATGTGATCGAGTGGAACAGCCGTGAATCGAACCCTGGTCTCCCACGTGGAAAGCCAACAACTTAACCACTAAGACAAGTCAAAGGCAATTGCCTAGAGATATTAGAGTTTTGAGGTCGTCAGGCTGAGGCTGTGAGCCACTGCTAGAATAGCCAGTTAATAAAGCTGATTAACTCTAGCATTAAACTTTAGGGAGACTGGGATATGAACATGAACTCTCTGGCCCAATCCCAATTGCCTCCCTCAAGCCCTGAGCCGTGAACCCTCATTTTCTTTATTTTTATCCCACGATTTTGTAACCCATTTTTCACCCCTGTGTCAATCATCTAATGTGATCCTGGGCTCTACACACCCTCCACCAACCTAATCCCCATATATGGGGGACATGGGGGGACTTGAACTCATGCTTCCTTCATGCCTGAGTGTCCAAGTTAGCACTTTACACCTGACAGGGGGGAGTTTCCCTGGTTGGATGTAGCGCATGGAAGGAACACATTCCAACCAGTTCCTTTCCCCTCCATCAGGCGCCCCGGCTGGCCAGGGGGAGGCAGTTTAGTGACCAGGATTACTGCATGTTTTTTGTGAGGGTACCTACCCTAGGGCAGGGATACTCAAATAGATTTACCTGTGGGCCACATTACAAAAATGGCAAGGGGCCAGGGGCCAGTAGATAAAATTACGACATTAATGATACTTGATAACTTCTCTCTTTCAATTGCTTTATTTTCGCAAAATGTATCAAAGTACAATGTGCATGCCCACAATATGTAAATAAATAAATGTGTTACATTTTCTTGCATAAACACAAAGAGCTGTTTCCATAACTGCACAAAGTATTGCACATAACATGAGTAGCTGTTATAATAACATAATAACATAACATGAGTAGCTCTTTGCCTGCCTGCCTGCCTGCCTGCCTGCCTGTCTGTCTGTCTGTCTGTCCATGAGTAGTTATTTGTCTGTCTGTCAATGAGTAGCTGTCTGCCTGCCTGTCTATGAGTAGCTGTCTGTCTGCCTGCCTGCCTGTCCAATTGTCCATGAGTAGCTGCCTGTCTGCCTGTCTGAGTAGCTGTCTGCCTGCCTAATTGTCCATGAGTAGCTGTCTGTCTGCCTGTCTATGAGTAGCTGTCTGCCTGCCTGCCTAATTGTCCATGAGTAGCTGTCTGTCTGCCTGTCTATGAGTATAGCTGTCTGCCTTCCTGCCTGTCCAATTGTCCATGAGTAGCTGTCTGTCTGTCTATGAGTAGCTGTCTGCCTGCCTGCCCAATTGTCTATGAGTAGCTGTCTGTCTGTCTATGAGTAGCTGTCTGCCTTCCTGCCTGTCCAATTGTCCATGAGTAGCTGTCTGTCTGTCTATGAGTAGCTGTCTGCCTTCCTGCCTGTCCAATTGTCCATGAGTAGCTGTCTGCCTGCCTGTCCAATTCTCCATGAGTAGCTGTCTGTCTGCCTGTCTATGAGTAGCTGTCTGACTGCCTGCCTGTCCAATTCTCCATGAGTAGCTGTCTGCCTGCCTGCCAGCCAGCAAGTTGGTTAACAGAAAATAAATTGTTATGGCTGAGTAAAATAAAATACAATAAACACAATTTGCCTGAAAATAGATTACCCAGATATGACCTTTTTCATGAAAAAAAATGAGTAGTGATATGGCTGACTGAGTAAAATAAAACAATCTACCTGAAAATAGATAGCTATAAGTGAAGAGCAATTTCCGCAATTTCCGCAATTACCATTTCCGCAATTTCCATTTCCACAATTTCCGCAATTTCCATTTCCGCAATTTCCATTTCCACCATTTCCGCAATTTCCGCAATTACCATTTCCGCAATTTCCATTTCCGCATTTCCGCAATTTCCATTTCCACCATTTCCGCAATTACAATTTCCGCAATTTCCATTTCCATTTCCAACTATTAATGGCAGCTGGGTTTCATCATTCAAATAATTCTGTCCGTTTAGCTATAAAATTATGTCAGGGAATAGGGATACACAGTATATGTCTTTCATTTGCATTGCATCCCCCCCCCCCCCCCCCCCCAAGCTTTTATTTTCGTTCGAGTAATAGTACAACTCTAATAGTATTACTTATAAAAATGTAATTAAAGATAACTTCATTCAGATTTAATTTTCCAGATTTTTTTTTAGATTTTCATTGGTGGGCCAGTCATAATGGTCCCGCGGGCCTGATGTGGCCCGCGGGCCTGAGGTTGAGTGTCACTGCCCTGGGGGACACGGGGAGAACATGCAAACTCCACACAGAAGGGCCCTTTCACCAACCCCGCCTTCGGGTATGGGCACTGATGACGCGGAGGAGGAAACACGCCGCCAGCACCCACAGCGTCCCGAGCAGGAATCGAACCCAGGACCTTCTAGCTGTGAGGCGACAGCACTACCAACTGTGCCACCGTGCCCCTTATATATAGAACCCTCATTGACTTTAGTGACTTCAGCTGTAAGTGCTTGAGGGTGAGAGGCTGCAAGGGCTCCAAATTGTTGTGAAAGAAATGGGACAGCACTTTGAAGATGAGTCCGCCATTCATGACACTTTGCATCACTTTATAAAAAACTGTCCTTATTCACAGCCAGTGCCTACATGCTTGGCCTATTTATACATGTCTATCATGTCAATTTTAGTATTTAAGCTGATCGTTTTATTATTAGTTTCATAAATACACTTTCCTGTGTGATAGGGGTTGTAATATTCATATATAATAATATTGCATTTCCATATTCTTTTACTTTGCTCATTTCTCATCATGTTTCCCTTATTATTATTATTGTTATTAAATCCTTCCATTCCGTCTCCCTTTGAGAACAGTGAGAAAGCACTATTGTGTTTGTTGACATTCTAACCGCGATACATAACTAATTTGCATACTTAAATGATTGACGTCCGGAGGATCACCCTCATTCCCCTGGTAACGCTATGAACTGTGGGTAATTTCTTTTCCAAAGTCAGCATCCATGCTGACTTTGGCAAAGGGCACATAAAGGGGCGGGGCTGAGCCCTCACTGACTTACCGATTTCAAATGGGACATCCCTCAAGCCCTCGCAGACTTCACATGAACGCGCAGCTAAGTCAGTGAGGGCTCATTGAGTCAGCAAGGGAGTGGATTGGGATTGGGCCTTTGTGCTGAGAGTCTGTCTGATCATCAGCTTCTACTACACCATGACTCTGTTTTATCATTCATCATATCATTTTATCACGAGCATTAGTTTGGACCAATTATATGAAGATAGGTTGAAAAGTGGGGAAGTGGTCCTTCAAGTTATTATTATTATTAATATTATTCAAGTTATTGTGTCTTACCTCCCATCATTAAATAATGATTGACAGTGTGCCATCGTTATAACACAGTTTAATGAAACGTGTAGGCCTATCATTTCAGAACAGAACATCACATGAAACCAGAAAACCTGCAAAATGATTGTCTGAACTCTTCAAGAAAGATCTGGGTGTGTGACTGTAGGCATAGTCTTGCGTGCCAGACTCTGATAATTGTATGAAAACTAACTTATACGGGAATATGCAAAACCAAGAATCACTCCCACCTCGTTTACCGAAGGGACCTGCTGATTCAGGGTGTGAAAGAGAGGCTGTGAGGAACCGTGCACATACTGTACATACTGTGCTGCTTTCCTTTATATGACAGAAAAAGAGTCTGTGGTACAGTCATGGCTTGACCATTTCAAAACCACGACAGCCTTATTCATTCTCGCAAGACTGTATTATTGTCATAAACAGCGTGGACTCAGTATACTGTAGGTGCCCTACGTGGAAATAATTATCTATGAAAAATAAACAGGTGTAGGTTGACATTGAAACGTGAAAAGGAAATCAATTGAATAACGAGTCCAAATGAAGAGACTGCTCCCCGTGTCGTCAGGATGTAGCCTGCAGGGGAGGTGGGGCTGAAAATGGAGCCTTGAGGACTAGAGGGCAAGTACATGGGTGAGGTGGGGGGGAATAGGTGCACGTTTGGAGAGTAGGTGGGTATGGGTAGGTACGTAAATAAGAGGGGAAGTGGGGAATTAAAGCTGTACGTTGGGGGGTACAGCTGCCGGTCGTCTTCATAGCAGCTCAGTTGTTATCCTCGTCGCTGTCGTCGGGGCTGTGGCCAGGGAGGGTAGGGCCTTGGCCGGGGGAGATGGATCCGTCACTAGAGTATGTGGGGGAAGTGGGGGAGTATTTGGGTGACGGGCTGATGGCTGGGCTAGTGTCGAGGATGTGGCCATGAGGGAGGGTGGCGCTGTGGCCAGGGGAGATGGATCCGTCACTAGAGTATGTGGGGGAAGTGGGTGAGTATTTGGGTGAGGTTGTTGGGGAGTAGGTGGGTGAGGTGGGGGAGTAGGACGGTGAGGTGGGGGAGTAGCTGGGTGAGGTGGGGGAGTATGAGGGTGAGGTGGGGGAGTAGCTGGGTGAAGTGGGGGAGTATGAGGGTGAGGTGGGGGAGTAGCTGGGTGAGGTGGGGGAGTATGAGGGTGAGGTGGGGGAGTAGCTGGGTGAAGTGGGGGAGTAGCTGGGTGAAGTGGGGGAGTATGAGGGTGAGGTGGGGGAGTATGAGGGTGAGGTGGGGGAGTATGAGGGTGAGGTGGGGGAGTAGCTGGGTGAAGTGGGGGAGTATGAGGGTGAGGTGGGGGAGTATGAGGGTGAGGTGGGGGAGTAGGAGGGAGAGGTAGGGGAGTATGAGGGTGAGGTGGGGGAGTAGCTGGGTGAGGATGGGGAGTAGACAGGGGACGTGGGGGAGTATGAGGGTGAGGTGGGAGAGTAGACAGGGGACGAGGGGGAGTAAGTGGGTGAGGTGGGTGAGGTGGGGGAATAGGAGGATGAGGTGGGAGAGTAGACAGGGGACGTGGGGGAGGAAGTGGGTGAACAGGGGCTGTACTTGGGAGACGTGTACGAGTACGTCGGAGAGGTGGGCATGTACTTGGGCGACAATGACAAATACTTGTGAGAGGAGTTTGGGCTGTTGGAGGGAGAGGCAGGAGAGCAGGAGGGTGAGCTGGGCACAAAGGTGGTCGACTGGGGGGTGTAACCTGGGCTGCAGGAGGAGTCAGAGGAACCTGCAGAGGGGGAGCTGGTGGCCAAGTACGAAGGGGAGGTGGGGCAGTAACTCGGGGAGGTGGGGGAATTATAGGAGGGAGAGTAACCCGGGGAGGTGGGGGAATTATAGGAGGGAGAGGTGGGGGAGTAACCCGGGGAGGCGGGGGAATAGGAGGGAGATTTAGGGGTGTAACTCGGGGAGGGGGGGGAATAGGAGGGAGAGGTAGGGGAGTAACCCGGGGAGGCGGGGGAATAAGAGGGAGAGGTGGGGCTGTAATGCGGGCAGGTTGGGGAGTAACCAGGGCTGTGCGTGATGTTGTAGCCACTGTAGAAGGTTGTGCAGTGGTTCGGGGATATGGCTCCATCTGAAGTCACACAAAGTACAACAAAATGTTAGAACAAAACTAAATTCTGCTGTTGCATTCATGGCATAACTGAAGATAAGTATAACATTTCTATAGAGGATCAGGATGTGCAGATGACGCCAGACCAAATTACGTTTTAGGTGGTTAATTGGACTGATCAACATTACTAGTACTGGGTGCCATACAGGCAAAGCGTCAAGTCAAGCATTAATGTTATCGTACAAATGTGTACAAATGTTATCATGAATCGACTCCCATGAATCGACTCCCCTGAATCACACTCCCATTATAACACATCATGTGATTTAGTAAATGTACAAATGTTCAAAATTCTTCGAAAGCCCTACATTACAGAATACCGGTAGTAGTAGTACTCTTTTTGCGGGATGGGGGGATTCCCAGAGTAGAGGTCCCATCTCCTGTTATCAAATTTGACATTGTATCCATAAGGCTTTTGCCATCCAACGTGGATGAAAACAATGCCCATCACATCATTGCACATCCTCTGTACATCCACGGTTAACCATGTAACAAAAGGTATTTTCATAGTGCCTTGTCTAACCTGGAGAGGGGGTATATGGGCTGGTTGCCATAGGAGACCCAGCTGTAGAGAACCATCCCGGAGAGAAGCCCGGAGAGCTCACTCCAAAAGGTGAAAAGCCTGCTGCTCCAGGAGTCATGCCGGTTCCTGGAGATGAAAAAGAATGAGTCAGTAGTATGCACTATGCAGCTGAGCCATGTGAGTCCAAGGCCTGCAACTCACCAGCAGTAGAGAACCTTTCACTGTATGCTGCTGAGGTCGCTCCCGCTATCCAGGGAGTCATGCCAGGGGATAGCCCCATGGCCTTGGGGGTGGGTGTCGAGAAAAAGAACATTCCAGAGGCTGCAAGCAGGATGGACAAAGCCAATATCAATGCTCCACCGACTGCATTCACTTTGTAAAATATCATGAGTGCAACAACAAATAGGCTACATGTCAAACGTCAATTTAAAATTCTGTTGAGTAACGTTTTTTGAGCACGAGACACTTTTCAGAAAATGAAAAAAAAGAACCTCTGTTCCAATTTATTGATTCAATATTTATTAAACCTATACTTAACCACTTTAACTTATTTGTTTTTTTTAAGATTAGCCAATCTTAAAGTCAGCTATTTTAGCAACTTTTGTGTGAAACGAAGTACAGTCTGACACTCTTCCACCAACACACTACTGATATGACACTGACTGACACATGTAACTAGCCTGGCCCCAGCCCTGAATCGCTAGTCACGCCCATTAGAAAAAAAATTAAGTGAAACAAAAGAGTGTCAGGCTAACATGTAACGGTCTCTTATCCAGAGTCATTGCTTTTTCCCTCCAACTTACGTCTGGCCATGTTTAAGTCACAGGTGTCTGTGGGGACCGCCTTGGCATATTTACACTTCTCCGCATCTAGCAGCAGGTCGAAGCAACCCGTCCCGACCGGAGCCAGCTGACCAAGCATGATGTTCTCAGACACACCCTTCAGGGGGTCGCTCTCACTGTGGTACGCTGCTTCCATCACCACATTCACCTGGAATAATAATAATACCATTTAAAATGTAGCAAGCATGTATAGCATCTAGTTACAAATGACCAGTTCAGTGGCCTTGCGGTTAGAGTGTCTGCCCTGAGACTGGAAGGTTGGGGTTCGATCCCTGTCTGGGTCAAAGATTCTGAATTAATGGGACCCAGTGCCTCCCTGCTTGGCACTCAGCATCAAGGGTTGGATTGGGGTAAGTCCCTGTGACATACATCAACTAGTATCAAAGGTTAAGTATCAGTGTTAAACAAAACAAAACAAAAAATCCATGTTTCTATGTCGGTGGTGCTCAACCTTTTTCATGTCAAGGACCCCCAGAATTATCTCTATTGGGCCATGGACCCCCATCTCAAAATATGTAGTTCCAGGGACCCCCCAGAAGCCACATTTTAGTTAAAAATGTTTTCTCTGAAATATATATTCAAAGATTTGCACCACATTTTCACTGTTTTTCAATAGCTAAAGTATAAAATAATGCTTAAAACACCAAAAGGGGTTCCCGGCGTCCCGCCCAAAATGGGTTAATGGAATAATGTATTAGACACCTCGCACTGAGATAAGTCTAATATAAGGTCAATCTGCATAATACGCTCTTTTCTCACCATCTCCTCAAAGGTGCACTTCGAGAGAGCTCCCACGTTTTGCCTATTGATGCCATGACGTGAGATGGGCATCAGATATCCTTGACTTGTCATGGCGTCACAGAGCAGGGCCAGGTGGCGGTAGTTGACGTAGGAACCGTCGAATGAAATGACATGGTGCAACTCGCGCTCCAGAGCCTTGCGCGCAGCCTCGACACCCAGCACCTGCATGGAGGAGAGCAGGGGGGGGTCTTCAGTCGTGCTTTCCTGAGACATTCTTCCCCCTCAATGTCATTTAAACAGTTCATGCAGCACAATATGAGCATCTGCAATTGTATTTAAGAAACAAATGTATAGGAGGACATCTACTTTTGCTTGTGGCATACCAATACGACACATTATATACAGAAATGCATCAGCTACCACACTTAAAGCTTTGGACTCAGATTATCATTCAGATTTCTCCTATGGCCTGCAGCTTTCCGGGTTTGTGTAAACACAAACTTTGAAGACAAAAGTGAGGACGGAAAACCTCTTACGCCCATGGCTGTTGTAATGTTGTATGATAATAAGAGAATGGCTGACTTTGGCTTATGATTGGCATGAAAGAGATGTACTGTATGCCTTTCCCTCACTTCACACGGGTGTGATTTTTTTATTTAATTTATATTGATTGGGAGTTCACCCTCTTATTTAAATTCTCTTTTGCAGTGGAAGACGCGCTCTCAGGCCTATTTGATGCTTGAGATCCTGCATGCTTCCACTGAGTTTGGAAAGTGTGCTTTCAAGTGTTGTGCCTCGAATACTTGGAACACCTTACAGCCTTCACATAAGTATATCTATCTTGTTTCCCTAGGTCGTTTTCAGTCATAATTATATGAACTTTGGTTAATCTGATCTAAATTGTACCTGTTTTCATTGACGTTGATAACTGATGTGATGGAATTTTCTTTTATTCATTTACTTTTATTATATTATCGTTGTGTTTTGTGTTGTATAATCTCGGCACCGCTGGAAAAGAGGGTCCAAGGACTCCCCAGCCCTTTGGACCGCCTCGGTGTGTTTTCCGAGAACTAAATGAAGCTTGAAATGAAATGAAATGAAAATACCGTGAAGATCTCCACAATGTCATTGGAGGTGGTACTGCGAGCGTCCACGTCCTTTTCGCAGAGGACCCTCAGGAGCCCTCCTCCCTCCGTCTCTAGCGTCCACTGCTGCAGAGCCTTGAACTCTCCCTCATGCGTGAGGAAGGTCTTCTTCTTGCTGCTCATGTACACCTTGAAGTGGTTACAAGGAAAAGTGCGGAATACAAAAGTATTGGAATAAAAATGTACATAAAAGTACCAAAAGTAGAAAGTATAGTCTTTAAGCAGAATGTTCAAGTTTTCAAGTGTATAATATAATATACTAGGAATGTTCTACAGAAGTACTGCATCGTAAGTCACAGCTGCTATCTGATGAATGATTACTATAATGCAATTTGATTCGTTGCCTAAACCTACTGTTGTATATTTAATGATTGTCAGCCTATTCTCAAACTATGCCTGAAGAAGGCAGAAAGGCCGAAACGTTGCTATGACTCTTATCTAAAATAAAACTCTTCAACCAGCAAGTGGCGGTGTGCGCCTGTGCGGGTCTCTCCTCCTTCTCCAAACGTTTGCTGCTCTGCCAGGACCTATACGCACCTGCTGTAAAATTAAACCGGGTGTGCGGAAGTCATCTCTCTAATACTGTACGTTTTCAAAATGTATCAAAATCTTTTGAAGATAGCCGATCTACAAGCTCACAATGCGTCTGTGGCTCAAATGCTGAATACATAATGGGCCTTGATATGGAAAGGGTTGAAAACCACTGGTTTAAAGTGGTTAATGCTGTTTGTGTGGTCATGTGCGTACCTTTTTGATCTGCTCGATGCCCTGCAGTGTCATGTACTTCAAGAGGTCTTCGATCATTCTCAGGAAAACGTTATCGGGGATCTTGTCCGCAAACAACTCCTCCTGGACAAAGACAATGGGTCAGATGTCACAATGACCATGGAAAAACTAAACAAGAGGAATGTTAGTGTTGCAGTGAGTATGATTTAAACATGGCTGCTTGTTTCTCACCTCCTCCTCGAACTTGTCCCCGTTGTGGTTCACGATGCGGAGCCGCAGGACCAGCTTCTCAGCGTTGTCGTCGCTGAAGATACAGTTAATATCGTCCGAGAATGCTGGAGGGATGAACATGACACATGGTATTACTGTGTGTGTGTGTGTGTGTGTGTGTGTGTGTGTGTGTGTGTGCGTGTGCGTGTGTGTATGTGTGGGGGGTTACCCATTTAGGCCTGACTTCGAAATTTAAAAAATGTCTTCTAAAACATGACAGTTTTCTGAAATACCTATGTTTCTTAATCATGGTGCTCAATATTTCATGTCAAGGATTTATATGTAATAGGTCACCGACCCCCATCTGAAAATATGTTGTTCCAGGGACCCCTCCAGAAGTAAAGATTTGAGTTCTCTGAAAGAATATATATTCAAAGATTTACGCCACATTTCCACGATTTAAAAAAAATAGCAGACCTACAAGCTTGTAGGCACTCTGAGCCGCGGCACTATGAGCTTGTAGATCTGCTATTTTTCAACAGCTAAAGCGTAACATAATGCTTAAAACACCAAAAGGGGTTCCCGCCCAAAATGGGTGAAGTATTGAATAACCTAGTCTATAAAAGCCCACTCACTGTCATTGATCTTCACAGCGATCTGCTCCATGGTGATCTTGCGGTCGGTCATCTGTTTGCGGTCCAGCTCGATGCGCAGCAGCCAGGGAGAGACGTGCGTCACGTCGAAGTCGGGTATGTTGTTGTAGACGCTCACCCACTCCTGGTCCTCCATCACCACAGTGTTCTGGGGGCTGGGGTCATAGTAGATAGCAGTGCTGGCCGTTACCTAAAAGACAAGAGGGAGTTTGGGTTTGGGTCAACATCATATGTAAATATAGTCGTGTTCTTTAGTTTGGCTGATTAGTTGTGATGGGAGTAAACCAACATTAAAAGTCCATTGATTTAGCTGCCATAATTATGACCGATATAGCCAGACTAGTCTGTTGTGGATTGTCAAAAAGACAAATGGCAAGGATTGTAGACTGACTATAGTGTGGCTACATTTACAACATAGACGCTATAGAGCCTCGCAGTCCCTCCCCCTTTCAGAACGACAGGAAATGAATCGCAATGCATTTTGCCCATAGGCTTTTCTTAAAGTATTTATTTAAAGACGGTTACGCCGCAGACAAAGCCAACTCGGATCGTGACAAATCATGACAATGAACACAATGTTTTGGGCCGATCAAATAATTTATAAGAAAAACAAAACAAATAGTGTTGTCTCCTGCCTTTATTTTCTTCTTTCTAATGATTTGATCGGCCCAAAATATTGTGTTCATTGTCATGATTTGTCACGATCCGAGTTGGCTTTGTCCGCGGCGTAACCGTCTTTAAATAAATACTTTAAGAAAAGCCTATGGGCAAAATGCATTGCGATTCATTTCCTGGGCCACTCGTCGTTCTGAAAGGGGGATGGACTGTCTGCTATAGGAGGAGATCTTCAACCTTTTCCAATTGGAATGAAGTCTATAGCCAAATTCCCAAAATCTCGGCCACTCGCTCACTCACACTCTAGCATGGCGGTGCTGCGGTGAAATTGGTGACCTGCTGAAATATGTGACAATCGTGTTGACATCACATAATGATGTGTCCGAATGCAAATCGTTGCAGTTTGTTCATTAATCAGAGTTCAAACTAGCGGTATTCAGGCCACATATTTAAAGACCTCCATTGTAAATTGTGTGAAGTCCACAAGATGGTCACATATTTCGGCAGGTCACCAATTTCACCATCATTTGCCATGCTGGAGTGAACGAGTGTGAGTGACCGGGGGTCATCCCTATGTTCCCCAGGTTCTATGTTCCCCACTTACCTTAGGGTTTAGGGTTAGCGTTATACGTTTCTGGTTTAAGGACTTCAGTGTTTTGTACTATACAATTGTATGTATAAGTACAGAACAAAGAATGTTTGTTTTTGCCATCTTTGTTGAAGAGTCTGAGCAATGATGTTTTAGTTTATTTTTAGTTGGCAAAGACTAGATAGTTTAGGTAGCCTAGGCAGGTCTAAAGTTCAATTCCATGTATTCCACCCCCCTCTCCTCCCGTCCTAACCATGCGAAGGGTGGTGTGCTCCAGACGACACAGGACGTCCTTGGCCCTCTCGGCGTCACGCGCCGCCCGGCCCAGCAGGAAGACTGTCAGCGACGGCGTCTTGGGCCTCTTGGACACGTTGATCAGCTCCTTGAGACGCGGCACGCCCAGCGTGACGTTCTTGGCGGACACGCCGGCATAGTGGAAGGTGTTCAGGGTCATCTGGGTGGCGGGCTCTCCCAGAGACTGGGCGGCCAGGGCCCCCACCATCTCACCTGGGTGGACCTAGAGAATGACGAGCATCTTATTAGCTACAGTTAAAGCTGCTATCAGCAATAATATGTCACATTTTTGGTATTCAGACAGCCAGCAATGGGTAAAACGCTCCCAAAAAAATGTAGTCTCTGTGACACATCTAGGGGCCGCAATCTGCATTCAAAGATTTTCCTAGACGCTTTGTCATTGGTCGATTTTCCTGTCTGCTTCCTGATTGGTTAGTCATTGCGACCGGGTTTTTTTCGACCAATGACAAAGCTTCTAGGAACATCTTTGAATGCAGATTACGGCCCCTAGATGTGTTACAGAGACCCATTGCTGGCTGTCTGAATAATAAGAAATAAAAAAAGGTCATTAAAATGTTGACATATTATTGCTTATAGCAGCTTTAAATACTGTTAAATAGGTCATTTAGCTTTCTTTCTTTCTTTTTTCTTTTTAGAATTTAGTCATTATGCCAATTGATTCCCACACACCTGTTTTTTACAGGTTTAGATCTAGAAGACTGTCCAGTAATTCAGCAATTCTTACTACAACTTGATCATTTCCCCCATAGTGCACTGTATAATGTTCTGAAGCTCTGCTACAAATTCGGGCATGCTTACATGCACACTACAGTATACAAAATCCAGGGGATATGCCAAACTTACGATGGACAGGTTAAACTTGTCTTCTATCTCTCCTAACAGCCACTGGAAGGCCTCGGTGGAGAGGCGGAACTCCTCCGTCATGCGTTTGGAGCATAGGGTGGAGCGCAGGTGGATGTTGAAGAGCAGAGTGGCATTCCGCTGCGCCTCTCTGCACAGCGGCTCATCGCCGTTCACGATCACCAGCTTCTGACTCAGCTCCTCGACACCTATAGTTCATAGTAGTTGCCCAGTTCATAGTTGGGTTTGATTGCTATACTGACCTAATTCGATTCTACAAATGTCTTCTACATCCTGACAGTTTTATGAAAAAACTATGTTTCTATGTCAGTCGTTCTCAAACATTTTCATGTCAAGGAGCCCCAGAATTATATGTAATTGGCCGCTGTAGCTCCCACAGGAATTTTATTTAGGTATAAGGATGACAACGTTTCGACCCCCTATGGGTCTTCGTCAGGTATGAGTATAACAACAAATGAGACGTGTTATATATACAGATAGGGGCAAGTTTAACAATGAACAAGCCGCTGGGTCGAAACATTGTCACCTACATAAAATTATCCTTCTCCCGATTTTCTTTCTGAGGCATACCTTTGACTACTTGAACAGGATGGAGATCTGTAGTGGAGTGAGTGTTGATTCTGAAGATCTTCTGGCCGTTCCAGATCAGTCTGTCAAGGTTGCATGGCAGCACCACCTAGAGGCCAGGGTGAGCATTGCACACAACTGTTAGCAAGGGTTGACACCTTACCAAAGTCACACCAATATTGTAATTGTAACCACTGGCCCAGCAACTTTGACCCTGCAAATAGCATGCATGCGCGCGCGCGCGCACACACACACACACACACACACACACACACACACACACACACACACACACACACACACACACACCTTGCTGTCCCCAGTAGGGAAGGTTTTTCTGAGGCTCTCTCTGTCCTCCTTCATCTGGATGAATTCCTCATCTAAAGTGCTGTGCACATGAGCGTTTGTCAACACATCTTTGAGCACATGATCCTGCAGGATGCGCCTCAGGACGCCTTCATTGGTGTAGTCAAACTTAAACCTAGACGGATTACACAAACGCTAGTTAGTTATGCCACTGACTTGAGCTACAGTCAACTGCAGTTAACAAGACGTGTGTGAGCAGGAGGCCATACAGTAGAGGCATAGTGCACACATACAGAGGAGTCGCTGAGAAAAGCTGGTCAACCGATCCAAAACATTGACACTATTTATAAGGGCAGCAAAACGTATCTTGGTTTTTTTTACATTTGTTACAAGTAGTATTTTTGGTACTTTTAAGATATAGGCGCAATCTTTCAAAAAAATGAATTAATAATAATAATTCATAATAATTCATAATTCATAATAATAGGGTATCAAATATAGTATAAAATAGGGCTGTGGTTAAATAACAAAAATACAACTTTATGTTAAAATGTATGAGATACATGTAGCTGCACTTTGGTGCTTGTCTCACTTCTTTTCGAACGCCTGGTTTGAGGGCTTGAGCGTGGCCATGTTCTGGACCTCCAGGGCCTCTCCGGCCAGGCCGTCCTCGCCATAGCGCAGCTGGATCATCTCGTTAGCCGAGTTACGGACCGTGCTGTCATACTTCACCATCAGCGATTCCAGGGATTTCATCAGACGCCGCTGGATGTATCCTGGCGGGGGAAGGGATGGTTAAAAAAAGTCCCTACGATGAAACTAGTGGATCTACGCTCAGCTCATTTCCTCATTGAAGGAGGCCATTAAATGTTCAGATGAGCTGAATATGAAGGACCCCAATGTTAACAAGCCTAGTAGTGCTTTCTTGGGTAATAGCAGACCTTGTATTTAATTGAACTGTACTTTCCTGTGCCCTTTTCTACAAACTGTCAATAAAGTATTAAATCAATCAATCAATCAATCAACCAATCCTGAATACTGGAGGGGTACCAACTACTAACACATACCAGTTTCAGCAGTCTTAATAGCCGTATCGATTAGGCCCTCTCTGCCTCCCATCGCGTGGAAAAACAACTCGGTGGGCGTCAGGCCGGACAGGTAGGAGTTCTCTACAAACCCTCTGCTCTCGGGGCCATAGTCGTCCTTCAGAAAGTGGGGCAGTGTGCGGCGCTTGAAGCCAAAGGGGATGCGCTTCCCTTCCACATTCTGCTGCCCTACCACTCCAATAACCTAGAAGGAGTCATGGAGAAGGGGAGCATTTATTAGGGGATGGAGAACGCTTTACGTTGAGTGGTGTGAATGGGGTGTGAGTATTCATATAAAAGCAACCACAAAATAATGTTTAGGAATAGATGATGTATTAGAACAAAAGTAAATTCATAAAAAGATAGCCAAGTCACAAAGTCAAAAGCATTTTCCATGTGTGAATGAGAACGTGTAACCTTGGCATTTTCTATGGCTTTTAACCTGAGCCCCGACCGCCTCTTGTCTTTTTTTTAAAAATATATATATTGTTTTCAATATTTTCTAACAAGACAAACAAATGTAAATCACCAATGCACATACTGTAGGTGGCCATACACAGGGACAGCTAAAACAATGACAATAATAAACGGGGAAAAAGGGAGTAAAAACAAACACAAAATCGATATTTATATATAAATATACTGTAACTCGTAAAACTCATGAGTCAGCTAAATATAATAGGATTTATATTTTTTATCAAAAGAAAGAAAAAAAAACCTACAGACACTACAGACAAGGACAAGACACCTGTGATATGTTGATGTTGGATCCCTTGGACCCGGCCACCACCATGATCTTAAAGTTGTTGTATTCAGACAGTGACTTCTGGGCAGAGGATCCGGTCTTGTCGCGGGCATCGTTGAGGATGCGGTTGACCTGGCTCTCGCAGGTCTGTCTCAAGGTGTTACCTGGGGTCGGCTCCAGCTCGTTGTTGTGGGCCTTCCAGATGACCTGGGGCGACACACACACACACACACACACGCCATGCCATGCCACGCCACGCCGCACGTGCACACACACACACACACACACACACACAAAATGTCATACAGACATATTTGTAAATAATTCAGTTTGGTCTATTTTCTAGTTTGTAGATGGGCTACTTCCGATGAAGATTTGGTATAGAGGGTGGGAAAAGGGATGGGGCAAAGTATAGACGAATCCACAGAGCAATCCCTGTAAGCAATCATAGCTGTGGTGTCAAATTAAGCTCAGCTTGACACCGCAGCCATGACCGCCTACAGGGCACCGCTATAGAGCCCTGGATGACACTGGGCAACTAATATGACAGTAATATGCAATGTGGCCCTCTGGGAGTGAGTGTGGAAATATAGTGGCCCTCTCCATCGTTAAAGTTTCCCACCCCTGAACTAAGTATATACAGTAGGGTGTATATAGTATTAAGTGGTTAAAAGCGTTAGCGATGCAGACAATGTGCTTACATCTCTCACATCCCGTTTGGCATTCTTGAGTGTCTCCTGGATGTCACTGTATGTCTTTGTATCTGCAATGCAGTCAGCAATGCCGATGGAATGACCTAGACAAAAATGCAACAGAAGGGCCATAAACATTAACATCGATCCATGACTGTGAATTTGACGTGTAATAATAAGCTAAATGTTTTGGTATACATGAATAACTAACGTAACAAAGTTCAACTTGTTTTCCACGTCGATTCTTTGACTGGCTTAGTGAGCTGAATGACTGGCTTTGTGACTGAATGCCGCCACACTGCTAGCAATCAATAAAATCCTGTCTAAAGTGTGGCGACATTTCAAGTCGCCACGCGAGTGGGAGGGCAATGCATTCGTCATTTGCAACGTATGTATAGTGGAATTGCATAACAGTATGGTTTAAAATATTGTGTATACCGTTAATATACATTTATAAATAGATGATCGTTCTATTTTTGGATTCTTTGAAATTGCTCATTGCCTAAGACCTAAAAAGCATTAAAAGACAATTTATGTGGACCTCAGGATCCACACGGGAAGGGTGTGTCAACGTCACTCGTCTATACAAGGTGTATGACTCCAACTTTGGGTAAGATTTGACTTCAATTATAAGATTACAGTTATATATTTAAAAAAGTATAAAACAAAACACGTTTTATACTTTTTGAAGTATAAAAAACAATATGCAACATTCACATATTATATGAAAATAAACTATAGTGCACAGTACTGTGCTATTCATCAGCACAGCCCCTCCCTCCATTTTCACTTGCAAATCAACATCATACAGTACTCTTGTAAAAACACTCTGGTGCTTCGTACTAGTCCCAAAGGTAGAGCAGTAATAATAATAAGTGTTATTTGATTCTAGTGGCTCCTTACCTTCAATGAGCAGCCAGTTGTTGAGGACGGTCTGAATGTTGTTGTATAAGAGTCTGGTGATGTTGTGGCCCATCTGCAGGAAGCAGAGGTGGACCAGAGAGCCATGCGATGTTCCCAGAGACCTCTTACACATGATGCCCATGATCAGCTCACCGTTCTCTACTCTGACCTGGGTGAATGAATACAGTCAAAACGCATTACAGCTATGGTAATAAAGAGCATGTTTCAAGATTATTTTATAAAGAAACTGTATACAGAAGGAAAGTGAAGAGAGAAAGGGATTCAAGGTTCAAGGTTAGCTTTATTGTCCCTTGCGGGGAAATTGGTTTGCAGCCAGATAATAGTAAAAACAATACACACAAAAGCGCATTAGTGGGCAATATGTGCAAAAAGGCAAGAATAAAGTGCTATCTGCTGTTCAGCAGCTGAATAGTAGCCGGGACAAAGGATAGTTTGAACCGATTAGTCTTTGGTGGTGGGCACCCTCAGGGGGGTGATGGTAGTAGGGGTACAGTGGCTCAGCTACATGGCAACCGACTTTCAATTAAATGTTAGTATTTGTCTATAAACAACCTAGTCAAGTTTAGTCTTGACATGTCAAGTTTAGTCGTACCCTGGTGTCCCCTGGGGAGATGTGTTTATAAGGCCCTCTGTCCTCATCGTCGGGATGGGTGCTGTGTGTCCGGAAGGCATTGAGGCGCCCGGGAATGATGAGGCCGAAGATCTGTTTGCCGGTCCACATGAGACGGGGTTTGAGGATGGCCGGGTTGGGCATCTTCCCATCCCACGTGGAGAGGTGCATGAGCAGGTTCATCACGTCACCCTGGGGTTGGGGACAAACATGGCGAGCAGTGTGCATGTGAGAATTCAATTGGGAACTGGATTAAGAAAATCAATCGTACTTATTCTCGCCAAAACATTTTAACAGAATTCTAACCCAAAACAGAATTCTAACCCAGGTCTCCTGCATGAGACCACATTTTGGTCTGGGGAGATATTGTCTGACACCAAGGTCTGCATTTCTCAATGGAATAGTCCAACCACTGTAGATCTGGTAATTATAGTGTATTTAGATATTCCACAATACAGATTGGTTTAAGATAATTCAAGTGAAAGTTCTAGATAGCAACTTACAATTTACTTCAACGCATACCTTACCTGCTCTAAGAAAACATCCCTTTGAGTGAATTTGTACACCGCCGTGAGTGTGTCCTGCACAATTCCCATGACGGGTCGGTTGGACTGAGGCGTGAGGATCATGCGTGGCACCATGGCGAGCTCCTGGACCTCTGCCTTGGTCTCCAGGGACTGGGGCAGGTGGAGATTCATCTCGTCACCGTCAAAGTCAGCATTGTATGGGGTGGTCACACTGCAGGAAGAGAGACAAACATGCGTCTGTTAGAGCTATTCTAAATTCTCTAAAGCTATTCTCAAGGTTTATTTATGGTAAGGGTCAGTTTGGTTCCATTTGTACACTCACAAGAGTTACAGACGCATAAGTCCTCCCAGAGCCCGACGTTGAGAAACAGTGCAATGAATGATGAGCTTTCTGACAACATACTGTATGACAGGGGGTGCATACTTAGTTTCGACTAGTCATTGGTTAGACATGGGTTAAGGTTAGGTTTAGGTGTGCTGCCCCGTGGGAGGTTAGGTTTAGGGTGAGGGTTTGAGATAGGTTGTAGTTGTAGGACTAATGACTGGTCTAACCAATGACTAGTCAAAACCAAAAACTGTCTAAACTAATTCAAGTTTTCAGACTGATTTCATCAGACTGTTACACACAATATCATAACAATTTCTTGTTTATAGACAGATGCTAGGTTTATATATTTGTTGACTAGGGTTCATGCCATTTACTCTGATCTTAAGTTGCTCTGTCTGAATAAGAGCATCTGCTAAATGCCTGAATTGTGAAATTGTGTGCAACAGTCCAATACAAATATGAATTAATTTGGCACCTGAGGTTAAGTCGGAAGGTGGACCAGGCAATGACCCGAACTCTGTGGCCCATCATGGACATTTTATGAAGAGAGGGTTGTCGGTTGAAGACGACAACATCATCATCATGCATGTGTCTTTCCACCTATAACAGGAGAAAAGGAATAGTGAGTTTACTTGATGAAAACAACAACAAAAAAACGTAATGTACAGTACATTAAGATATTAGAATCATCCGGACAATCTTACTTTATCGCCAAACTCTAGAAGAAGGTCACTTGTTCTGGGGTGAAAACGCAGATCGATTCTGGCACCATTACCACGGATAAGAAATCTGGCTCCTGGGTAATGGCGGTTGCCTCTTTTTACCAACTCTTGTAACCTTGAAAGGTCATGAGAATGTTTTTTATTAGTATTAGTATACTATACACAAGAGGATCTCAAGAATGGCGTCCAGGGACCTCAGGGGTCCTTGAGGGGGTTCCAGGAGGCCCCCAGCTAAATGATTCATTGTTAGGAGTGAAATGGACCCTTACAGATCTGTAAGGGTCTATGGAGTTATTGGGGTCTGTGGCCTAATAAATGGGGGTCCTTGAAATAAAATATACAAATAATCTGTTGACTGGACCTCCAATGCACGGGTATTGTTTGGAATGTACCAATTCTAATACCAATTACTATTCTTTCAATCTGGCAGCTACTCTGAGAAGCTCAACTGTTGTTATCACAGCACAACATCGCCGTATGACAAAGTATAAATCAGACTAAAATTGTCAACGTTGCTGCATCTCTAGGTATTTGAGTACAATTGGAGATGCAATTCTTTCTTGTTGTCAATTAGTCTGACTCTGAACATTATGAATAAAATAACCCCTATTCCGAATTGTACCTGTGAATATTTGATGCTGTGACAATTTCTGGGAAGGTCAGGGTGGCTGCGATGGATCGAGGAACTCCCACTTGGTCAATTTCCAGGTTGGGGTCAGGGGTGATGACCGTTCGGGCAGAGAAGTCCACTCGCTTCCCCATCAGGTTACTACGGACACGGCCCTCCTTACCCACTAGACGCTGTTTGAGGGATTTGACAGGGCGGCCAGACTTGTGCAATGACTGAGAAGAGAAGAAGCCAAATCATTAGCATAATAGCATTATGTCAAAACATTTGTGACCAAACGCCAATGAATAACTGTAGGAAACAATAAGAAAGCTACTGAAGATACGTCTATGTTTTAAATCACATTAAGCTGTCAATTCCAAACCAGGGGTGAATTCCCCTGGTTCATGGAAGTAATTTCTCTAAATCGTTTCATATAAGCATTGTGGTCCAAAAATAAACAAGCTGTCTCGGCGTTATTGCCAGGGAGTTGTCTCTGCATCCTTTGCGACAGTCAGTCACTCATGAGTTGTCATTCAAACACAGTTCTTATATGAGGCGATCTAAAATCCCCCTATCAGGATTACAATGCAAATAAGAAGTACATGAACCCGTGGATTTGCGCCCTCTACCGATATTGACGTCAGAAATGACAGAACTATTGCATACCCTGGGCAGGCCTGGCCGCTCATTGTCCACCATCGTGGTGACGTGGTACTGAAGGAGCTGGAGATCTTCATCGATAATGTGAGGTGGGAAACCGCTCTGCTCGTGTCGTCTCAGCCGGTTGTTAATGTTGACGATGTCAGCCAGTTTGTGAGTCAAGTCATCCTTCGTAATAGAAAGCATTAATCGTTATTGTTGTTAATGCCATTCGACCATCAACTGCAACACAATATGGCAATTCAGTGTGACTCAGCAGTGGATTGAAATAATTGTCCATTAGAGATGTGTGGATTGTGGCTATATATCCACGGGGTAGGACGGATTTGGACGATAAAAAATGTACTTAATACATACTTTATACGAGGTACAACAGCATAACATCTCAACAACGTAACTTAATTGATACTTTCCCCGACAACAGAATCGGTCTTGTTAATTAATGTTCTGTTTGCCAAACATCCATAGACACACAGGTTCATACAGTGAAATCGTTTAGTCCTCCTACTAACCCATGTTGCCAGAACAGATGGAACGTAAGGGTTCATTTGTACACTCTAGCATTTACTTCAGGGAAAGCAGCAGCCTACTGCGCAAAAACGGATATGGTGTGGCAGATCAGTCTGGCAGATCTATTTATCTGAGAATTCATTCATTCAGACGATACATCCGAATTAAGGCTCATTCATAGTCTGGATTTTCGGTGGTGAGGTGACCACCGAACTACAACATGACGTCACGAGCCGCGGTGAAGAGCAAACCACCGCCCCAGCCCTTCTCTCTGTTTTTATTCACCACCGCTCAACGTTATTTCAGCTCCGGTGGTCACCTCACCACCGAAAATCCAGACTATGAATGAGCCTTTAGGGTAATGTCAGAGCCCATCCACTCATCTCAAATGTCCTAATACAGCATTATAATCAAGGACAATATAATGCCAATACCTGGTGGCGGGAAAAGCCGTGCATGCCGCGTACAGCAGGCCTGACGGCCAACGGAGGCACGGGCAAAACGGTGGCAATCATCCACTCTGGCCGGGCAAACTTGGGGTCCATGCCCAGGAAGATGCTCTCCTTGTCGGAGATGCGTCTGAAGATCTCGCGCACGCGCTCAGGACTCCACAGGGTCTTCTTCTCCTGCCGGCCGTCGTCATTGGGATGCCTCCACTCGGCGTAGAGCTTTAGACCTGAGCGCCAGATGCGGGGCTGGTAGTGCCCACAGCCACCATGGCCCTGTGAGTGGAAGAAAAATATATGCAGTAGAAACTGAAGACTGGAGAGAACCTCTCCTGTCTCCATAGGCTGCTGTACAAATCTGAGCAGTGAAACCCTTGACAGACAGTGCCATTTTTGTCCTGCACAAACATTACATTCCCATTGACAATGAATGGACAATTTTATAGTCATAGTGTAAACACAAACATTGACATATTGTATACAGGGGACTTTCAACTCTCAACTGTCAGACTGTGTCAGTAAGAAGTCGGCGATGCATGGTGATGATGATGGTACGTACGATGATAAGAGCGCCCCTCACTTCACACAGGTGTGATATTGTTAATATATCAATAAATAAAAACATGGTTGATTGGTTAATTGTACTGTACCTGTTGCTTTTCAAATACGATGTCCATCCTCTCGTCTCCTTCACAGATATTTTTGTCTTTACACAATTTATGCAAAGACATCAGTCGCTTTTTGGGCTGCCCTTTCATTTCAGACAGGATGTTTTTCATCTTGGGATTATTCTAGACGTGAAAAGCCAATTCAAATGCATGAGTTCAAATAACAGTTTTCTTTCCGCAAAATGAGGAAATAAATTGGTTGTACAGTACTAACCGAATCCACTAACAACTTGGAGCAATTGAAGCAGACACATTGGAGAACCTTCACGATTTTTGCTATAAATCCCATGTGGAATACTGGTTTTGCCAGCTCTATATGGCCAAAATGGCCTGGACAATCTGTCATGTTACCTGAGAGAAGGAAGAAGACCCCCTTTTTAAAAGTGTACACTGGGATTGATTTGACACCAAGTAGAACTGGTACATGATCAATACAATTATTTATATAAATGCTAATATGATGCACTACCTGAACATGTTTGACACCTTCCACATTCTTCAGTGACCCCTTGCCTCGGGTCCATAAGGCCACCAAGTTTCACTTGACCGTTGTGTGTGGTTTCAGCATGTTTGATTTCTGCAACGGACATCCGTCTCTGGAGAAAGAGTTTCCATAATGTATGTAATATAGATAACAAGCTACAGGCACATATACATGGACGTCAACACCAGAGGGAGTTCAACAAACCATGTGCAACCCAGATTCGGCTTTCGCTCCTATGCCACCAAAATGTGGAACGCCCTACCAACAGTCATTAAGACATGCAAATCCCTTGACTCTTTCAAAACTGCTCTCAAAGGGCACCTACGGATGGCTGCGATTCGAAACTGGTCCCTGTAAGATCTGAATCCCCCATCCCTTTCCCCCCTCACTGTATTTATTTTCCCCTCCTCTATGATGATTTCCTGTTTTGACTTTTGTGTATATTCATAGTCTCTTAATGTTTTGATGAATTGAAAATGGTGGGCCCTATTGTAAACAAGTGTAACGCTTTATCCACCTACAGTTAACAGTTTTTGTATTGAGTTGTACTTGAAATGTACTGCAATTCTGCAAACTATTAATAAATCAATCAATCAATCAATCAAAGTCAAGCTATGCCCTCAAAAACAAACAAAACATTGGAATCTAACAATCGTGCAACCAGTATGTCTGCAAAAATAAATGAAATGCGAAGGGAAACGAGTGGAAAATTAAAAACAATGGGTGACACTGACACACACCAGTATAAAGTAACACCAGAATTTCCATTCGGGGATCAATAAACATTTAAGTATGTAAACTTAATTGGCACATGTTCGACTCAAAACTGCGTAAACAGTAAACGCAATAACTGAAAGGTCAATGAATGCTAATCCGTTTACCTTTTTTTTAATGCCCATAAACACCTCACTTACTTAACAAACTATCTTTTCCTAGCAACTTTTGTACATAAATTCAAAGCTTCTGAAAGCTCCATCAACAATTGGTAGCTCATCTAAAAGCTAACTTAATGTATATTTGCAATACATGTTTAGCTACCGTAACACATATAGCCTACTGTATGAATATAATATCTCATAATAAATTAGTAAACAATGAAAACGTACAACTTCGTCTGGGTCGATGATGCCAAACTGTACTCTTTCCACTCGCCGAAGGGTTGGTTCTCCTGCCATCTTGATTCTTGACTGAGATTGATGATATCACAGTGACAGCAGCAGGTTGCACTGCGTGCATCCCATCGCATGCATGGACAGTGGACACTAGGACACGTGCGACGTGTCTTCCGCCGCATGGGTCAATGCATGTTGATACTTGTTGGTGATGGACATAATTAAACATTGAAGTTGTTTTTATCAACTTTGACAAGTAGCATAGGCTTTAGTAGCCTAGTCTGACTGTTGTCAAATGTATATAGGCTACAGCAGGCCTCTATGACTTCAGTAGGCTACATTACTTGTCTTCATTCATTCAGTCTCCATGATATTTGGGCATATCAGACAAAGACAGTGGAAGTGAAGTGACAGATAAACACACAGCCACAACACAGCGTTCCTCTCCAAAATGAATCATCTTACACAACTAGAAAGTGCAAGATAAAGGGTATGAAAATAACTTAGTCTGACTGATCCATATCTCTTGTCATAACTGTGCCTTGGCTTTAGATCATAGTCACATACAACTGCATTAATTGGATCACCATGTTATTTAATTACAGTGCAATATAGTCTTTTGTTGGCGATATAGCCAACAAAATTGTAAGCCACTCATTGATTGTCTCCACCAGGCCGAAGGCTTGGGGAGAAAGTATGTTTTGCACTCAGTCCGTGTGTGTGTGAGTGTGAGTGTGAGTGTGAGTGTGAGTGTGTGTGTGTGTGTGTGTGTGTGTGTGTGTGTGTGTGTGTGTGTGTGTGTGTGTGTGTGTATGTGTGTGTGTGCAGCATACTGTGCAAAAACCGCAAGGTTTTCACATTGGCCTGATAGCGCCACCAGGAGGCCGCTTTGTGCAAAACACTTTTTTGGACTACACCTACAGATTTTGTTCTAACATCACGCAACTTGGCACACAGTCTCTCTAGACTAGACCAGTGGCGGAAAGTTCTTATAACGGCAGGGGGTTCAAGCAGCCTCCCCCCCCCCCCCCCCCCCAGCGGTGGAAAAAAAACGAGTTTTGTTTTTTCGAACAAAAGCCACCTTATTAGCATTTGAATGCGGCATGCGCGGCGGCCCAACACCTATCTTGTAAGTTGTAACCCCTCGTAAAGGTATGTGACTAGTGCATGACAACATGACCACTGGGGAGGGGACATTTCAGTGGACAGTCAGTGGGTGCATAAGTTACTGCAGTGCATATAGATATATTTTGCCAAAATGCAGTGGGTTCAGTCGCGCCTTTGCCAAAATGCCAGGGGGTTCAATCGCGCCTCTGAACCCACGGAGTTTCCGCCACTGGACTAGACCCATATGTCACATTAGGTAGGCTAAGATAAATTATCTTGATATAGACCTACATTATTTTCTACTATTGAACTATTAATATGCAGATCAATGATGTATGTTGGATAGGCATAGGCCTATACTTCTTCACATACAGCCTACTGAGCCTAGCCTATGTATGTTATTTAGACCAGGTGTTCTCCTAGATTAAAGTTATTCACAATGGAGTGTAGGAATTATTTATTCAACATACAGTAGAATGAATGTAAAATCAATAAGAAGACCTTGATCAAAATATTATATCAAGTATTGTATCAACTGATAATCTCTCAAGAACAGATTCTGAGCAAATTCTAAGGAAAACAGGGCCTGTTTTTACCCTTCTTTTTTTGATGGGTTCTCAGATTGATCAACTGATGACCACTAGAGGGCCTTACGACACAACTATTGGAATTTTAGTGCCATCTATCTGCAGCCTCTTCAAGTCATCCATCACAATATTACACTATAGCCTACATGGTGGGGGCAAAGGTGGAGAGAATGCAACCAACCAGCTCATACATCCATTGCATTCAGTCAGTGTTCTCTCAGGATCTCTCCCACTTCATAGCTTTCTATGAACAGACAAACAAAAGACTATACGTAATACGGAAAGAAAAAGAAAAGACAAAAACTAAAAGCAAAAGACAAGGCTGCATTTTTCATTACAAAAATACATTAATTGAAATCCTATTGCATTATCGCTAGGCTGAGAGAAGAGATCCCACTTTCCCACTTTTTATAGAATTTATCCTCTTGTAGTCTATTAAAGTATGAATTTTAGTTTTTCCATAACATAATAACATACAGTTCCTCAGTAATGTCCATCCATTGTTCTTTGGTTGGTGAGTCCTGTTAAAGTAATGCAGAGGTTTAACAATAATTTAATAATTTAATATAATAATTTAAATGGACCCTTTAATTTACACTCTCAAGAGTTCAAGATCTATAAGGGTCCATTTGGTTTCCAAATCCATTTAGCTGGGGACCACCTGGAACGCCCTCAAGGACCACTGGTGGTCCCCGGACCACTGGTGGAGAACCACTGTAGCTACACTAAAGCTTAAGTCTAAAAAAAATAACACAGTTGTGATTGCTGTGTTTATATTTATATTAATACAATGGCAGTTGGAACAAATGTAATATTGCAGCATCTCTGATACTTCTGGATTAGGGGCGACCCGGGCGAGTAAAGTAATTTACAATGCAGTGACTTTATCAGGTCATTATAGAGCTGATAAGGTCAATTCTCAATTCCTATGATCCTACTCGTTGTATAAATTACCTAGGCTATACACTGAAGGCCAGAACACTATAATAGAGAGAAAAAAAGCACGCCCGTGTGAAGTGAGTGGTGCAACTCCGTGTGGTGGTCCCCGGAAGTTCCAGACCCCAAGGAACGTGCCCAGGGGGGCGGCCATGGTTCCGGCGAGCTGCCCCGTGTCCGAAATGGTTGAGAAATGACAAAGTTACCGTGTGGGGGTCGACCCTCTACTGTACTGTACTGAAACACCCCAAATCATCATATATACCGTTAATGTGTGTGTGTGTGTGTGTGTATGTTAGGCTGCGCAACAGTGACACTTGGTTGTGAAAACCAAACGCACACTATTTGGTGCTCAGACAGTCACAGACCCATTGACCCAGGGAGGGAGTGGTGGGTTGTCACAGACCCAGATCACATGATCTTTATGAATCAGTGGAAGTGTTTATATGACTAGAAACAAACGAAACTGTAACTATGCCAGTTTACCAATTTTCACTTCCACCTATACAGCAGCAGGTGGAAGTGCCCTCACCACAATTCAATGAGGCTCTTGTTGATTCGCACGGCATCAGAAATAACCAGCAGCTCTTCATCACCAATGTTGCACCATCCAAGTCTAAAACAAGGAAGAGAAAGCATTCATCTTTCTGAGGGGGGGTGGGGGGTTCTGATGTATAAATCCTATTTTGACCTGAGATCAGATTGGTTGCACCACTCAAAACATAGTTGTACCAACAGAAGAATGTGTGTTAAAAAAAGGGTCATCAAGTGCATTTATTTAAAGTTTTTCGGAATAAGTAAAAATGTAAAATGAAGTAGCCAGTCTTTGCAGAATCAGAATCCGTTTCATTGTCACATCACAAGTTTTCAGGAGAGTACAAAAACAATTATGATGATATATATACAAATATTCATATACTGTAGCATAGTATAGTAAGAGATATACAATACATGAGTAAAAACATGGCAGCAGTTGCAGATATGTTACTGTACAGTATAAGACACAACAATAACATTCATTGGCCTTATAGAAGAGTCTCACATGCAGGTGAGTTGAGACAAGGAAAGTAGTCCACATAAAGAAACAAAAAGTATTAGGAAATACAGCAAAGTGTTGGTTGACTGAATATTGGAATTTTGGGTGTTTCACAGTACTGCACTCTTCTTGGTTTTGAGGATTTTCACTTTCAAAATGTGGTTTGTTTCATTATTGGTGTAGCAGTGACGATTATAGAATAGAATCTAGAAGGCTTGCATTGTTATTGTACAGTACTTACAGTGAAATGAAAAAAGTGACAATCCTGATTTGTGCTTTAAAATATAATATAAGGCCTAACAATCAAATACATCAACATTGTAGACAAGTTCATCTGTGAAGTCATAAAGTTAATCAGTAAAGTCATAAAGTGTATCAGTGCAGTTATAAAGTTCATAAGTGCAGCCAGTGTTAGTCTAGTCTCGAGGTTTGGAGTGACCTGTAGCCTCTGTAAGCAGAGACAGACACACACTTTTATCATGACCCCAAAACACCCGCAAACTTTTCCAATTTCTTGCGGACGTCATCCTCAGTGCATTGCTCAATTCTGCTTTTGACAAGCCGAGCGAGTCTTTTATAAAATGTCACCGCCCAGGGTATTTCTAAACATTGGGCAGGTATGTTGCACACCTTATGCAGCACCGTAATAAGCTTCTCATCGCTGCTGACCTCACACCTGTCAATGACCCATTGTCCCCACTCCTGCCATGTCTGTTCTTCATTGAAGTCCACTATGTAACAGCCGACCCCATGAGTTGCACACAGGGCATCTGCCTCCTTATCAGTCAAATCATTCCATATAGCACTGTGGGAAATTTATTAATTAAGCACATTTCCCTCCAAAAACCTTGATTTGGCATATTCATGAAGATAGTTCATTGTTATTTTTGTCATAAACTAATCTTTTACTTACACAACTTTTCTCAAAGGGGTTGGAGTCAAATCATTCAGTGATAACAAACCACTATAGCTAATTCTGTTTCCCTCCAGCCTGGAAGAGAATACAGAAAGAAACAGCACTGTTAGATAAATACATTTTAAAGATCTAAAATGTTTTCACATTGTCACATTGACTTTTGAAAGTTAAAAAAAGCAATTTCTTAAAAATGGTAAAGACTATATTTCTCCTAATCACCTACCTAGATAGGTAATTATTTGCAACAGTTGTAGAGAATAAGTGCAACAAACTATGATCCTCGTTACACGAAAGGAACTGGGACATAACATAATTTCTAAAGAATTTTAAAGGGCAAACCAGAACAGTATCCACATGATCTTTATGAATCAGTGGAAGTGTTTATATGACTAGAAACAAACAAAACTGTAACTATGCCAGTTTACACATTTTCACTTCCACCATACAGTAGCAGGTGGAAGTGCCCTCACCACAATTCAATGAGGCTCTTGTTGATTCGCACGGCATCAGAAATAACCAGCAGCTCTTCATCACCAATGTTGCACCATCCAAGTCTAAAACAAGGAAGAGAAAGCATTCATCTTTCTGATGTATAAATCCCATTTTGACCTGAGATCAGATTCTAAAAATGTCTTCTACATCCTGACAGTTTTCTGAAAAAGCTATGTTTCTATGTCAGTGGTTCTTCGATTTTTCAAAAATAGCAGCCCTACAAGTTCGTAGCGCACCACTGAGTGGCACGCTATGAGCTTGTAGATCTGCTATTTTCAATAGCTAAAGCAAAAGGGGTTCCCGCCCAAAATGGGTTAAGCTCTTCGACATCATAAAACCATTAAGACCGAACTTGTATAGCTGCATTTTCTTTTGTATCTATAATTTATAATTACAAAAATAGTTTGAGAACTACTGATTTAGAAATGCATTTGTAGAATCGGCCTCAGGTTGTTTAATAGGTTAAGATAATCCCCAAATAATTAGAAATGTCTGTTATTTAGCTCGTTTCTCTCGTTCTCAACACACACAAAATAATATTAAAGTTACAGAATATTAAAATGAAGGATTAATATTACTTATTGTCTTACCCAAGGTGGATCATACTGTCAGACAACTGCAGCACATCAGCAATGACTTGGACTGTGTCCATATCAAGAGCATTGTCTCCGAGCCTAGGAAGAGAATGATTGATTGATTGATTAACAGTTTCACAGAATTACAGTACATTTCAAGTACAGCTCAATACAATAACTGTTAACTGTGAGTGGACGACACCATAAAGCATTACACTTGTTTACAAGAGTGTCCACCGTTTTCAATTCATCAAAACATTTAGAGACGTACGAATATACACATCTACAGTATATAGTCAAAACAGGAAATCATCATGATAGCTTATACATTGGCACATTGCTCATTTACTCACCTGAATAATAGCTAATTCTGAGTAATACATCATGAATGATCTTAGTATACATGATATACTATACCAGTGGTTTTCAACTCTTTTCATATCAAGGTCCATTATTTATTGTGCATTTGAGCCACGGACCACTATTTGATGACAGATAGCGTCTCAGATGCAAAACTGAAGAATATTTTGTTATTGTTTGATAAGATTTTGTCCACATTTCCATGCTGTATTGATGAATGAATTGTGTAGACTCTTGAGAGCGTAACATGAAACCAAATGGACCCTTATGGGATCTAATAAGGGTCCATTTGGTCACCAACTGTTCCATCATTTAGCTGGGGACCACCTGGAACCCCCTCAAGGACCGCACTGGTGGTCCCCGGACCACTGGTTGAAAACCACTGTACTATACATAATTCAGCTTTCTCAAGTTTGGGAAGAAAACACCACCTAATTGTGTGATATATTGCTGATTGTGTTATGAAACCATTCCCATTGAAAATAATTCATTGATAACTCACCAAAGACTTTTACATCTGAGTAAATGAGGCTGAAGCACTCTCAGTGCCTCACAGCGTATGTCCGTTCCTGTGAGATCCAGCTCAGATATGCTCCCTTTGCTGAGGTTCAGGAAGTAGTTGATGGCATTAAAATCCATGGGGGAGAGAATTTCATCACTGACATTCACCCGCAGAATGTCTGGTTGCAGACAGTGCACCAACGAGGGGTCCTGTTGCTCAAACAAACAGTGTAAATGATTCAGCATTGGGCCCCCACTCTCACACAGTGTCTTGAGCTCGACGACCATCCTCCGACTAAGGGCTTCAACTTTGTCACTTTGGCAATGCAACCCCACTTGTCTCGACAGAATCTCAGTGTTGCGTTCAGACGTGATTCCATAAAGGAACTGATTGAAAAGCTGCAAGTGCCCCATACCTATCCCCTGCCCAGGGCTGAAGCCATGCGCGTGGCTTTCAAGCAGCGGTTGGTCCGTGATCACACAATAAACTGCTGCAAAGAACTCCTGGACTGTGAGGTGGGTGAACGAGTACACGTCTTCGGTGCAACCAGGCTCCTGTGCCACCGTCTTGTCTAGAAAGGTGCTGACCAGGCTGCATCCCTTCAGGTCTGCGGTGTCACTGTCATAGAAGAGCGTCTGATGGGCCATCAGCTTGTGAAAGGCGAGCTGACCCAACCTTAGCACGATTTCAGAGAGCTGTGCCTGTGGCAAGGCCCCTGGAATTTGGTTGATTAGAGAAGCCTTGTCCCTGTCTCGCATATGAGACTGCACCATGGCCATCAAATACTGAACGTAAATGTCCGTCATGGTCTTGGGGATTCCCTCACTAAGCTCTTTGCTTTGTTTAAGGATGCAGCAAACAATGCTACAAAAAGCTGGGATATAACACAGCGTCAGAATTAGCTCATGAGCAGCTACTAAAGTAAACATCCGTTCGGCAAGAACTTTGTCCTGGAAGTAGCGTTGGAAGAAGTCCTGAACTTCTGTGAAGGAGAAGCCGGCGATGAGCACAAAGCGATCGATGCAACCCACAGGGATGTGGCCGATGGCTGTAGGTCTACTTGTGAGAAGTACAGAAGCTTCAGGTAGGAGTTCTCCCAGCATGAGGCTGGCGAAGACCTCTACCACCTCTCCGTCCTGGTCTGGCTCAGTTACAAAGACCTCCACATCACAGTTGCCGTAGTGTCTGAATTCATCAAAGCCGTCCAAGATGATCAGTAGTTTGCTGTGAGCCGCCAAGATGTTATCCAGCTCCTTAGCCAGGTGTCCATTTTTACGCAAGACCAAGTCTCGGAAGCTTGTTGGTTTATTGATGAGATTAAGATCTCTAAAGGTCATATGGATGACAAAGTCAAAGGTAAGATAGTCCTTGTTATTTACAAAATCAAGCAGCATCTTCTGCACGAGGATTGTTTTTCCAATGCCAGCTACTCCTGTCACCAGAACTTTCTTGGCAGGACGGCTTCCTATTCTATTTGAAAAGAGCTGGTCTGGGGAAATGTGCCTGTGCTCAGGGGACTTCTGTTGGAAAGAAAGACGCGTTCGTCCAAACGCCAGAACCTCATGTCTTTTTAATGCTTTATCCTGGTGCCCATTGACTAATAGGAGATTGACATAATGTTCCAAGAAAGGGATCTTCTCCCCGTGTCGAGTGTTGTAGTATAGCATGCTCTCACTTCTGCGTCTTAGAACTCGTTTGTGCTTTTGCATAGTTTTGTTGTATTCTGAAAAATAAACATACAAACAATATCTGTAAAGTACACACATATACGGTATATTTGTTCTTCACAAAAACAGGTTATGCTATGCAGAGGAACATCTACAGTACAAGCATGGACAGCAAATTATTTTTTACGAGTAATCCTGTCTGCAACAACTTGCAGAGAACAGACTGTTCTCATTAGAACAACAGCCCTAAATAGCAGATCTACAAGCTCTGAGCTATGAGCTTGTAGGTCTGCTATTTTTGAAAAATCGAAGAACGACTGACAGGTCAAAATGGGTTAAATGGTATACCTGTGGATCCGGATTCGTTCCCATCGTTCCCCATGGAATGAGTCTGTGGTTGTTGCCGACGGTGGCTTGTGATGGAGAGAAAGGTCTCGGCAGCTTCTTCTCCTTTACATACCACTATGTCCAGAACCTTCCTCACTCTGCCCCGTGGTCCTGGCTGGGAGAGCACCACCTCTCGGTCATCTCGGGTGAACACCTCAGAGGACACCAGGCTGTCCAGTATAGCGTCGATGGACCCTTCCAATTGATCCACAAGTGAAACTCGCAGGACCCTAAGTGTCTTCAAAGAAGACTTGCATCCATGCTTTTCCATCGCAATTCTGTGTATCATCATCAGTCAATGAATGTACAGTACTTTATTGACGGTTAACAAAATAATACTTTTTTTCAACTGATAAAGTGTCACATATCATACATCATGTTTGTTGGCCTACACTGTCAATAGACACTTGTCTTTAGAGTATAAAATGTACCTTAAACCATTTATTCTCACCGTTACTACTGTACATGAACGGGTGAAAAGATATTTTCAGAGGATCCCTGGCACAAGATTAATCTTGATCTGCTATCGCGCTGATGTAATTCCAAAGCTGTACTAGCAGTAGCATGTCTCGTCATATTGTGACATTGAGGCGAGAAGAACCTCTGAATTTAAGCAGATTATTAAGCGGAAGAACTACAGTAACAAGGATTCCACACTTCCTCAAACTGTCTAGCATTTGAGGAAGTGTATCCAGTGACTGCGGGACAGTCCCACTGTGGGAATGTTGTTTGTCAGTCCTGCTATTAATAGCTCAAACAAACAGAGTTATTAAACTGTCTTTGTCTTTCTAAGAAACTTTTATGTCCTTTCTGGTCTATTTATGGGTACAGTACCTTTCTAGTCTATTTATGGGTACAGTACCTTTCTGGTCTATTTATGGGTACAGTACCTTTTATGTCCTTTCTGGTCTATTTATGGGTACAGTAGCTTTTCCCCTGAAAAGATCCTTCTCATCTCTCAGCATGTTCGTTTTCATTTCATTTTATTTAGCCATGATGTAATGGCATGCCACAAAGTAATTACTGTAACTATTTTGTTGTCCATTTTTGAGAGATATTTATTATGGATTCTACTAATTGTCTCCACCAGGCCGAAGGTGTGACCTGTCCGTCCGTCTGTGGACACGTAATCTCCGGCACCGTTGGCCCGACGGAACTGTGCAAACACACTCCCTGGATGTCAGAGTAGAACCATCTGCACCACATTTTTCACATCGGCCTGTTATAGCACCACCAGGTGCTCATACAGATTTTGTCCAAACGGTACATGTGTACGAAATCGGTACACATAATCTTTATAGTTATGTCATGAAGACGGATCAATACGATTTTTCATATTTCATCCCGATTGGCTAAAGGACTGACTTCTACTATCGGGCCTGGCGGAGACCTGTGCTCCGAGGAGCACATTTTTCTAGTCTAAATTCTCTGGTGTACAATGATCAGTTACTCTATATTGTATATTGATTTTTTTTTATCCTTTTTTTAAATCATTTTAATTATGCCATTATATGTCATTTTAATTATGCCATTATATGTATCTGTCTGCGTCTAATCTAATAAACAATAACACATGTATGCATTCGTCACAATTGTCACAAACCAAAAGTGAGAGAGCCATAACAAACTGTTATATAAAAGGGAATGTTACTGAATTTATTGTCTAGTGATTAGCCTGGCATTGAGAGACGGAGCAATACATCAAGTCACCAGTGGAGGTTCCCCATGGCATGCACACAGAACTGTGTGATCTCAGGGGAAAACATGTGTGCTCATATATCTCACCACTGCAATTATTTACAAAAGAACTATCACATTTGCACAAAGAACACGCATGATAATAAATAGTTAAAAGACAACAGAGCATCAATCTTCAGCAAAAACAAATATCTACATAGCTCAAGAAAATGAGTACAAATATCTCATCGTGATACCTTAATTGTTCTCATCTCATTGACAGTAATACAAGACAACCACTTCCTTAAAGGGTGATTTATACTTGGTTGCACACTGGCGTTGCTCAGTCACCACCAGGGACGTGCAGAGAGTGTTAGAGGTGCAGGGGCTGAAATCCCATATCGGGCACTTTTGGACCAAAATAGCAGATCCACAAGCTCTCAACGCGTTGCGCTGCGACGCGTTGAGAGCTTGTGGATCAGCTATTTTCGTGGCGCAAACCAGCACTCTTTAGCTACTGGAGATGTGGTGTAACGACATGGATTTTTAAACAAATTTGTTTAACGCAAAATACTGTGTTCAAGTTCAGGAAACTTCAGGAAAAAAATAACTATTCTCCTGAGTCCTGAATGCTGCCTTAAAGCATGGCATGGAAGGAAAGGAGTGGCATTTACGTTTCTTTCACCATAGTGAATGCTGCATTCGGTCTGGAGAGGGCAGTTGTTTTACAGACGAGTAAAAGGGCAGGGGCTGAAGCCCCCTTTGATGTCTATGTGTGCACATCCCTGGTCACCACCAAAAATAGCTGATCTACAAGCTTGTGATACGTTTGTCAACTTAATTGTAGATGTGCTCATTTCAGTGAGTGACAGCAAGTAACCAATAATGAACCAGGCATAACTGACCGACCAATTAAGTGTGGAGTATACTGTAAGTTCTTGATTGTGACTTTGGTGGTACAGTATGTGATCACGACTGCTAAGGGATATGGAACCCAAGACATAATATTAATATCAAAAGTGCAAACAATGCCTATCTGGCACACTAACCAAAGGAGTTACATAACAAAAGCTGCTACCTTTTTTTTCTTCCTTTTTTCCCCCCACATTATCACACAGACACAGTGGCCATTTTCACTTACCGATTCTACTGTAGCGGATCACAAGTCCAGTTGTAAGCCCGGCTGTCGAATTACTGGCTGGTAATTACTGCGTGACCAAACTTGAGGATAAAATCATATATCTCAGTGAAAATAGTAAATTACATTTGCTTGTTAGGAGGGATTATATTTCAACCTAACCTTGCATCACAAAAGTGGTTAAAGGGATATTTTGACTTTGCTTCCTCCTTCAAAGCATGAGACAATTTTTTTTTACTACATAAAAACAAAACTGCAAGTCGTGTTCTTAACAGAGACTTGGGAGAGTTATTAGTGCAAAGATAAATATATGATTTCTTTTTCATTAAATTGCTTGCATTTCAGTCTCGCTCCACCATTTAAGTGCAATCCATGCAAATAATGTTGTTCTCTAAACTTAAGCCGATACTGTCGAAGCAACTGAAATCATATTTCAGATATCACTCATTGAAATAACCTGACCAATCATTGCGGTCACAATAAAGCTAACAGAGAGCCGCTAACTACTGTCCCAAAATGAAAAGTCCTTGTCCATTGTCCAATTGATCGTGGTAAAATATCCCATTGTTTGGATTAAACCATATTTACCATGATGTCATCTATTCACCTGTGCCGCACACTTGGACATCAAATCTCGAAATAAAAAAGGGGCTTAAAATATGTCTTGGGATTTTACTGACATCACCTGTGTCAAAGGTTAGCCTTTTGATTTGTGTTCGACAGACACCACTGCTATGAAAGACAAATGTAACACTATCCAGTGATTATAACAAACACTGCATCATTCATCATTCTTATAGATGTCTAGCTAACGCAATCATCAATTGCCCATTAGATAGGCTCTTCCCTACAGACTAGAGGAAATCTAACCAAGTCACATTTGCCGTTGACACACAAGCTTCAGTTGAAGAGAACACAGAATAAAACCCAACGAGGCCTTCGTTAACAGTGATGTCCCCTTCTCAAACCAAAACCCAGCGCCACAAAGTTAAGATCACAATCACACACGGTATGATGAGTATGCAAACATTCCTCCACGATTCCTGCCCCTCTTTCAAGCCTCCACCACGGTTATTGGGGAGGTGTTCAGGGGGTCGTAGTAGTAGGGGATTCAAGATCTCCGCTCTCTGTCTCAACAGACCAGTCCTGGACCTGTCCACTTTGTTTGTGGGTTTTGCCCTGCCCCTCCCCCCGCCCCGCCGGCGTGTCTCTCTCTCTCAGGTGTCCCGACAGGACAGACAGCAGCGGCTCTTGAACTGAGGCAGCGGGCAGAGCTCCAGCTGCCGCACCTTTTCACAGTACCTGGTGCTGTCCCGACACTCGCCTGCTGGAACACACAGAGGAAGAACTCAATGTAAGCCTGCCGTGCTAAAGGAAAAGAGATTAAACCCTAATCCTGTTTGAACTCAAGAAACATGCCGTGGGACATCTTAAAGCCTATGTGTACATCATTCTAATATTTATATTATTAGCTGTTCTACCCATCTTATAAACCAGGGCCTCCCGGCCTACATCGTGTTCATTGGCAAGTCAGAACTCCGAGATTTATTTATAATGAGCTAAAAACTTGAACCTTCAAAACAAAAGGTTGTATTTTATAACAGAACACAGAGGATTGGCTAGTTTGCAGAGCAAAGTTAGCAGATTCTTACAGTTATTAGTCTTTTGCACCTCTGATTTTTCTTTCAATTGCACCCCATGGTATAAAATAAATACTGCAAATGTCCTTGCCAAGGGGTCCTTAACACATTCAGACCGTACGACATATTTTCAGATGGTGGTCCGTGGCCAGATACTGTACATATTCATTTGGGTGTCCTTGATATGAAAGAGTTTGATAATCACGGGTCTAAAACAATGCGTTTTTAAAATCCAATATGAATAAAAACTAAACATTGCAGAAGATCACAACATCACAGGAGTAACCGTTTGTCTCGCACCTCTTCCACAGGAGCGGATGTTGCATCGCTGCCAGCTGGGAGGGCGGGGCCTCCAGGTGCAGTGGTGCTCGCGGGCCGGCTTGCCGGAGCGGCGGTGTGCACAGGTGACCTGCCGCGACTGGAAGCCGTGGCGCCCGCACGTGGCCGTGCACTGCGTCCACGCCCCTACACGCCACTGCAGGCCACAGGCCTCGGTGGAACAGTTCCTATGGGAACTGGGTCTAGTGTGGACACACAGGAAAGGTTATTATATACTGTAGTTATACATAACAATGACATTGTAGTTAAAACTGCTATAAGCAATAATATGTCTTGCTTAATAATATTTTTGGTATTCAGACGGCCAGCAATGGGTAGTCTCTGTGACACATCTAGGGGCCACAATCTGCATTCAAAGATTTTCCTAGAAGCTTTGTCATTGGTTGATTTGCCTGTCTGCTTCCTGATTGGTTAGTCATTTGAATGCAGATTGCAACCCCTAGATGTGTCAGAGACTACATTGTTTTGGGAGCGTTCTACCCATTGCTGGCTGTCTGAATTGTGTCCAGGCAATTGTGTGAATTGTGCCCCCCCCCCCCCCCCCCCAAAAAAAGGCATTGAAATCTTGACATATTATTGCTTATAGCAGCTTTAATTGAAAATAAGAATAAAAAGAAGGTTAAAATGGCTGTGCCAGTGTTTTGACTGAATTAGCTCCTTACCGATGATGTACCCTACATTACTTTTTTAAAATAAACTAATACTAAAACTAATAAAAAACAAACTACCTGATATTTCTGTTAATATACTGTACAGTTACAAGAGACTGAATGGATATGTTACATTATATCAATACTTGCCTTTGGAGGCCATTGCACTGTCTCTGGGGGACCTTAGTGTCGTTTGTGTCTTGGCAATACACATGGCGGTGCTGTGCTGCCAGACTGGGGCCCACACAGTGACCGTGACACTGAAACAGACATTTCATCCAGATTACAAGCACGTTTTTATTTGGAATCCATTTTCTTGGTAAAAGCAGCCGTGTTAGTGTTTCGTTAGGAAATTAATTGTGACAATAGAACACATGTTAGTCCAAGACCTGGAAGTGAGTTAGCAATGCATTGCATTCCACTTTTACCACAGGGTTTTCAAATGATGTCTTTGGTATACTAAGAGTAAATTACACACAACCCTGAACTGTGAATTTTGAAGACATTATACTTTTGTTTTTGTTCAATATAAACTGCTTGTGTGGTACAAAACTCGTGCAGTATGAGTTTTATGTTGATGCCTAAAACACAGTAATATCATAAGCCTTTGTTAAATTGTTTGCTACAGACATTATTTCCTTATTTTATCCTATATCCAGTGCACAAAGTCCATTGAAAATATCCTCAGACCTACAAAAATCATCCCTTCAGCACTCTATTGGACACCAGGTACATACAGTACTTAATTAGAATGGGGATGATGAGTTGACTGGAAGTGGCGTTTAATTAAGCAATATTACACAAGAGGGTGTGCGTTACCGTCATTAATGGCCTGCCTGCGTTGCTGCAGGAACAAGCTGACGGCGATAGGCCAGTTCCGTAAGAAGAAAAAAAATCACACCCATGTGAAAAGAGGGCCGCTCTTATCATCGTACATCATCGTTATGTAAAATAGACACTATTTGCTCAGACACTATGAGGTAAAATTCATTGTCAATGGGAAATGAATGTTTGAGAAGGACAAAGTTTGTGGACACACACCAAAAGCTGGATTTGGAGGGGCTGGCACCTCTCAAAAAAACATATATTTGACAGATGTAGCCACTACGACCTAAAATGTCATGTGTAAACACCTAGCTTAGTAGCCACTGCCTGCGGGCACTGCCCAGCACAGCTGTTTTTTAGGTGTGCGGTGATGCTCGTTTGAAGCACGGGTATAGAGAGCTATTTCAACCAATCAAGATTGCTTCCTTGAAACTACCTGTGGTACAGTATAATAGTTAATATGTTGAATATATATAAGTAATAATATAAGATAAGTACTGTGGTGGTTTAGATTTAAAAAAAAGTATAGATAGAACAGAGACGATCCAGGCACTCAAAGTTAGGAGGAGTAAGGAGTAAGGAGGAGGGAAGCCTTTATTAAATTAAAAAGGCGACTGGCGCCTTTTTAATTTAATAACACCTGGTTAGTTCCTCTTTCTTTTTTCTTTTTTTACTGTTGGTTGCTGTCTAGACTTGTTTATGAAATATCACCAGTATAAAAATCTTTAGTGGAGGGCAATTAAACACTCAGTTAATAAACCAGTTTCTTGTTCAAATGTCATTTTGGAGAGAGAAGAAAAAAATAATAAAAACCTACACAAAACAAATAAATCCAAATGATTTAACATGTTTAGCTTTGCACCAAAAACTATCAAGATGTAAAAGAATATACATACAGTACCACAATGCAGAACACAATTCTGCAATTAGCAAATGAAAAGCAATATGACTTTTTTTTCCCCCTGTGACTTGCTGAGACTTCAATGTGGTCAGGGTTTAACCCATTTTGGGCGGGAAACACTTTTGGTGTTTCCCAAAACACCAAACACCAAATAGCTAAAGTATTGTTATACTTTAGCTATTGAAAAATAACAAATCTTCAAGCTCATAGCGCAGCACTCTGTGTAGGTCTACTATTTTTCTTTTTTTGTGAAAATGTGCCTCAAATCTTTGAATATATATTCTTTAAGAGTTTCAGTTTTTAACTAAAATCTTTGCTTCTGGGGGGTCCATGGAACAACATATTTTCAGATGGGTGTCGGCGGTCAATTACATTACAATTACATTACATAATTTTGGAGAACCACCATATTGAGAACCACTGATATAGAAACATGAGAAAATAATACATTTTAAAAAGACATATTTTTTAATTTCGACGTCAGGCCTAAATGGGTTTAGTAGGGGACTCACCGGCCCCCAGTGAGTGGTGGTCCACCTGGCGCAGGGTAGAAGGTTGCATGGCCTGACGTCTGGGGGTCTTCTCCCTGCTCCTAGACAGAGGTGGGCCTCTACCTCTCTGACGTGGACCTCAGGAGGACCCTGTGTGCAGGTGACCCCCCTGTTCTGAACACCTGTCCCACAGCTGGCCGAGCAGGGTGACCAAGGGGCCGCACGCCACCTGTTGTTCCAAAAAAAGAAGACACAGGAATTGTATTTATTCATTAGGTACTGTATTTATTCATAGGTACTTTGAGGTGTATTATGGATGTTGTATTTGCTGGTCCAAAATGTAACATTGACGATGTGGTATTGAAGAGTAATTTTATTTCTGCCTCTTGGCCAGTTCCCACTTGTAAAAGAGACGCAGTCTCAGTGTGTTTTTTACTGGTTAAATAAAGGTTAAATAAAAAGACACAGGAAGGAAACGGGTCCAAATCAACGATGAAATAAAACAAACTGCGTGTCTTCCATATGCACCGTAATATTTCACACGAATGATTGGTATAATTTACTGTGTATAACTGTGTCATTTCAATATTTAAATTGAATGCCGCAAATTCAAATAAGTTTTTGCCTGTGTGTACAGTATACACACACAACATACATGCATGCACACGCCCCACGAAAGCTGTGTTTTCATTCACTAGGAGACGACACACAGAGGATGTGAGACTAGACAGGAAGCTTGTAGGTCTTAGGGCTGGTGGGAAGATATGCATGGTTTCCCTTCACTATGCTGCCGATCGGCGCTCTTTCTCGCTCCCCGAGGACATGATGTCTGCACTTGGTTTTGACACTGTCCATCCTAACTCCTAGTGCCGCGCAACCAGCTTGTAGATCTGCTAGTTTTTTTTTTAATCGTGAAAATGTGGCGCAAAGCTTTGAATATATATTCTTTCAGAGTGAACGTCTTTAACTCAGATCTTTGCTTCTGGGGGGGGGGGGGGTCCCTGTGTCCCTGCGACGCGCTGTGAGCTTGTAGATGGGCTAGTTTCAGCAAGTGTAAAAACAGTCATTACGACAGCATCAAGGCCCGCCAAAATACATTTTAGTTGACTAAATCAACTGTAGATTTAGTCGACTAAAATCTTATGATATTTAGTCGACTAAAACTAGACTAACACTAAAACATTACAGGGGACGAAAATGTGACTAAAACTAAATGAAATCTATTCAAGAGACTATGACTAAAACTAAAATCAAAATTGGCTGCCAAAAACAACACTGGTGTGAAGGTGGCCTCATCATAACATGTAAACTTGGGTCTCCACATTGACAACGTTGACATGCAGTAGCAGCGACATTACCTGTAGGGGCAGGCTTGTCCATTGCACAGCTCAAGTGATTGGCTGCTGTTGCTTCTGTCCGGACAAATGGAGCCATCGTCCGGCGTACCCATTCCCTGGCCACAAGCCTTTGCTTCATCACCTGAAAGTAATTAGCAAGCACAAACTATAATGAGCACTGTAGGATATTCAATTCAATTAAATTAAATAAAGGAGCTTTATTGGCATGAGAAAACATGCGTTTACATTGCCAACGCAAGTGTCAAAATACAATAAAAACAGTAAAGCCTATCTCTGCTGTCGGGAAGAAACCTCGAAGAAACCTCGCCAAAATGTAGGAAATTAAAATTATAATTTTTTCAGGAAATTAAGAAAACCGTATATTTTCAAAACAAAGCAATACAGCCTCATCAAAGTTGGTGTTGTGAGTTTATATATTGTCAATTACTTGCATGAGAGGGGGAGCGGTGGTGGAGTTAGTTGCTTTAGCAGACAGTTTGAGGGTCCAGTGGAGTTAAGAGGTTTTGTCCAACGAGTGTTTTACTACCTTCCATTGGTTCAATAACAACACACAGACGTAAAGGGTGTTCAATAACACTGATTTATGCTAAAGAAAAAAAAATCAAAAACCTCAAAAGGGGAGTTAGGAGGTTTCCTCCCGACAGCAACGATATACGGTTGGAGGGGGGGTACAGCATTTTGTAAACACAGCTATGTCACATCATTATATACAGTACGTTAGAACAGGGTATAAAGCTTTTTTTGAAACACATTTTTGCAGTCACTTTAGGACAAAACTTTTTTTCTGATACATCAGCCATGAATAACAACAACACAATAATAGAATTATAAGTACTACGGTAAGTATCTGATACAGAAATAAATAACCTTTTCTAAAAAGAAAATCTAAGGACACTTGTGTCAGAAACATTCACTCTTGTGGTGAATTGGCCTCTTAACACCACTGAACGAATGATCATTAAACTGGACAAGTATTATACCATATCTCTGCATAAAAGGTTCAGCCTGCCTATATTTCATCAAATGCATCCGAGTCTATAAAATCTGTCTCCCATTGACTGTCGGTGAAGCATTTGTCTTTGTCTAACATTATCAAGATTGTTGGCTCTCTTGGCCGTAGCTTTGGAAGACTCCTAAAGTTCACAAATCACACCGGGACTGTTCAACATCATAGAAATGGCATGGGAGACCTATTTAATGGTACATTTTCCATTTAAGGAAATCCATTGTGCTCCGTGCCACATTCTTCTTGAAAGGCCTCCGACCTGGGCTCGCTTCCTATCCGTGGAACGAGCGCGATGTCGGAAGTACAGCCCCCATTATAATGTTGGCCTTTTCACTGCAGTGGACTTGAAAGGTCCATGAGATTCTGTTTGGATCCTTTTCAACACTTTTAAGCTCCTTTATCCCCTCCGTTTAGATTAGGCGAATGGGACGCACCCGCCCTAATCTGCTTTGAAATGCTGCCTGGAATCTCTAATTGTTGTCGTATGGGGAGGGAGAGTGGCGGGACATCAGGAAACGGAGGGACGGTGCATGGCGGCTCTTTGATGGTGAAGCGTACGGAACGGTCACCACTAATCACGCTAGCTCACTTGGAGAACAGGGACGTTAAAGAAGGCGACCCTGCTGGCCGGGAGCTTTCGATACATTCACAGAGGCTGACGCAGTCAGTGTAAAAGCTTTTATCTGCTCTGTGTGTGTGTGTGTGTGTGTGTGTGCGTGCGTGCGTGCATGCGTGCGTATCTGTGTGTGTGTGTGTGTGTGTGTGTGTGCGCGCACGCTCATGCACATGTGCGTGTGTATATTGCAACATGCAGTGTTCAAAAAGATAATAGCTGAAAGCTGCACGATAATTTAAACTGTGAAATGAAACAGGTGAAAACAAACACAAAACCAGGCATAATAAAGTACTCGTGCAGTACAGTCAGTGTATTCATTATGCCGGCGTTTTATTGACAAAAATGAAAGTTATATCCAAAACATATTCGTGGTATATGTGTAAGATATTCGTAAAATACTACTAATGCATAATGATTTGCTCACCTATAAGCTGCAGCCGTGATGCCAGAGAGGTGGACCCTAGGTGGTTCCTGGCGGTACACGAGTACAGGCCCTCATCCACCCTGGACGGAGACTGGATCCTCAGCGAGCCGTCTGGCAACAGGCCTACTCTGCCAACGCAAAGGACCAGATAAACCACTGCATGTAGAACACTTCATCTTTCAACAAGTGTTCTGGAGTACAGGCAACTGCCCAGCAGTGTTGACTTTGACACCAAACTTTGATTTTAGTTTTAGTCATAGTCTCTTGAAAATCTCATCGTTTTTTAGTCATAAAAGTAAAGTCATAGTCTCTTTGATTTTTTTTTTTATTGTGATGTTTCAGTCACATTTTGGTCACCTGGAATGTTTTAGTGTTAGTCTAGTTTTAGATGACTAAATCTACAGTTGATTTAGTCGACTAAAATGTCTTTTGGTGGGCCTTGATGCCGTCGTAATGACACACGTAATTTTACACTTGCTGAAAATAGCAGATCTACAAGCTCACAACGTGTCGCAGCGCGAACGCGATGCTCTTGTCCACTAGTCCCTTCCAAACATTTTAGTCTAGTTTTTATTTGTTAACGAAATTGTCAATATATTTAGTCTTAGTTTTAGTGACCATAGCTTAGTTTTCATGTAGTTTCCATTTAGTTTTCATCAGTGAAAAAAGGTACGAAGTCTACGAACATTTATTTGCCATAGTATTAGTCGACAAAATCAACACTGCAGGCAACTGCCTGGGTGGGGATACACAGACAGCAACTCCAAATCACTTCTTGACATACTACTAATGACATACTGTCTACTAATCATAACTTTAAACTCTTTGCGCACAAGTTGCCTTACCTGCTGCTGTATTGCAACTCCCTTCCATTCTTTGTCCAGCTGAGGTTGGGCTCCGGATTTCCCGAAGCCTCGCACCTCAACTCCACGCTTGTCACCCGGCGCTGCAGTGACACCGGCGTCCCTACGTGGACCACCAGCTCAGAGGACGAGGACGAGGGTGCCACGCCAAACGTCCTCGGGCGCTGTATGAAGACCGGGCCTCTTTGTCTCGTCGTCGCGTGGGACTTGACGTTAGGCCTGTAAAGGAGGGGTCCTTGAGTGGAAGACTCCGCTTTGTCCGGAGGGTGGAGAGTGGATTCGTTGGTCTCGCCCTGAACCACCGTGAGCTCGCTGAGCAGCTGGGCGATGAGCAGCTCCCCCTGCGGTCTGCCGATGCCTTCGGAGAGGTTGTGGGCGATCTCGTCCAGCTTCTGGGTCTCGGCGATCAGCACGATTGGACTGGAGAGTTCCGCGGGCGACGCTTCCTCTTCTTTGAGCGTCGACCGGTTCTTTTCGCCGGAGGAGCGCGGCGCGTCGACGGCATGCTTGTTGTCTTGGACGGAGGAGCCTCTGATGGCGAGCAAGTGCTGGACGATGCCGTCGTATCGGTTGAAGGAGAGCCGTAGCTCCTGTAGCCTCTCCCCTGCCAGGGTCACCTCCTGAGGGCTAGCCTTCCGCCGGTCGTCCTGGAGGAGCCACGAGTCCCCACCACCCTCCGGCACGGAGAGCTTCTGCTTGCTGCCGATGACTTTCAGGACAAAGTTCTCCTGGGCCTGACCCGCCACACAGGTGTAGACCCCGGCGTCGGACGCTCGCAGCTGCTGGATCTTGACATAACCCAGGGACGTGATGGAGATGTGGGGGAGGCCGACCAGGGGTTTCCCTTCCTTCAGCCACTGGATGTGACCTTTGCGGAAGCGCCGGGTCGGACATCGGATGACCACAGACGTCCAAGGGAGCAGGTAGGCATAGCCTCCCACGACGAACTGTAGCTTCCTGCTCTTCCTTAACTGGATGTAGACCTTCTTCTGGGTCAGGACGGTGGGGTCTGGCTTGACGACGTCTGGGCCCACGGTCTCTGTGACGGTAATGGATGGGGAAGCAAGTCGGAATATAATGTCAGGCATTGGATGAAGACGGGACGATCGAAAACTGTGAGTTGAACTAATTTACCCTATAGCGTATCACTATTCTGGGCATGTGATAATTGTAGAGGCTTTGCCAAAAATAGATGATCTACAAGCTCTCAGCGCATTGCACTGTGACACATTGTGATCGTCGAGATTGGCTATTTTCAGCGAAGAGATATAATCTAGTATAGAGCTCCGGGGAACCCTGCCAGTGAATTATATAGGGTTTAAGGGGTTACATTAGATCAAATTACATTTTTGGAGTGCGATTCTATTTATTTTTAGTAGGCCTTTAAAACAAAAACAAAAAAACAGTGATCTATTATACGTGTAAACTAAGATGTTTAAAAGGATGAATGCATAAGGGATAACAGCTTGAGGACAAGGCCTGCTTTGTTTTATTTCTGACTTGATGATTTTAAAGGTCAGAAAAAATACAAGTAATCCCCGAATATCCACTTTTCCAGCATTCTCCTTTAGCACACTGGAAACAAAACCAAGGCTTACTTGGGCCAGTGGCTTTTTTTTCCTCTTTTCTTCCATGGATCTAAGATGGGCAATTGTTTTCACGAGAAATTCTTGAGCTTAACCTGAATTAGCCCCAGTCCCCCAACAAACGCAAACATTTACCAGGGCGGTTTTTAAGAGAATTCATACTCTGGCTCCGGAATGTTTGACTTGCTTAGCACCAAAAAAACCCCGTTGGCAAATTCAAATCTCCCTCGCACTCCTGTATGAAACGAAATGGAGCTCGACTCAAACAGAGCCTCTCTCTCTCTCTCTCTCTTACTCGCACAGGGCCTTAGGGAGCACGCCCGGATGCTGGTGGGCCTGGCTGTCGGGGCACAGGTCTCGGGGGCCATGGTCCGATACTGCCCGTTCTCCCCCTGCCTCCTGCAGACCACCTGAAGCCTCTGGATGCCCTCGCCACACGTCACTGAACACTGCAGGGGAAAAAAGGGAGTTACTATACGGTATGAACACAGATGCATCCTGTGCATATATCCTGTCCTCCTTACACCCCATCCTGGCATTTATTTTCCACCATTTATCATACGTTCATCTGGAAAATGTCACATGTCATGCAGTGTCGTACTGTATATATCATGTGCCACATCAAACACTTGTTTCTCATTGGCTGGCTGGCAGATGTCCACTAATATTGTATATCGTACATTTTAAGCATAGTCCCCGTCAACAGCATAATTACTGTTCTAAATCAATGCTTGTGAACTGCATGTAACCATAATCAACAGTAATAAACAAAACTGTGTTTGTGAAGACAACACAGCTTTTGTTTGTGGTTTTTCTCGAAGTAAAAAACATTGCTTGTATACTGTATATGGTGATACAGCACAGTGCCATATCACTCAATCATACAGCAAGTGAGGTATGGACTAAACAACGTAAGGTAGGAATGTAGTACAGTAGGTATGTTAAATGGTAAATTGCGCATATATGTTCAGTAAATAAATGCACACAGAATAACTCGTCCTACTTCCGGACCCCTTCCCTACTTCCTTCACAGGTGATACTGATGATACCAATAATGAATGCTCTGTTCCATTAATGTACAGTGGTTATCAAACCTTTTAATTTCAAGGACCCCCATGGAAACAAATTTGGTTCCATTTGTACACTCTTCTCAGAGTTACACACCCGTACGGGACCATTTGGAACACATACACAGACACTTTGAGACCCACAAGGGTAGCAGAGTGTTTCAGCAGGGTTCCCTTCTCTTTTACAAAAGTGAGGGCAAGCTTCCACTTTGGTGCTTCGCTAGTCTTGCGTAGACAGACTATTGTGAGAGGCAACAGTCTGGCAACGCGAGACATAGTGCCTCGCAAAAACTTCCACATGCGTCACAGAGCGGACGTTTCGGGTGTGACAAGTCCCGGAAAAGACACACTGTGATTGGCCAGTAGTCACTTGAGTGGCAGCGTACTGGCGTACTTCCGCCCTCATGTCGATACACGTCGCTCCAATGAACTGTAGCGGCCAATGAGGCCTCTATATGTGTTTTAATATCTATGCATATAGAGCTATATTCTACCTGCGCCCAGTCAGTTGTCACCCATCTGGGCGGGCACTCTAGCGTGGCACAGGGCTGCCGGTTCGGGGGACTGACGGAAGGACAGAAGGTGTCCGGCAGCTCCAGCACGCTGCCGTCTGCCAGCCTCTGTTTGCAGAACACCTCCCTCGTCTGGAGACCACCGCCACAGCTGCGGGAGCACTGCGTATATACAACAGAAAACGCATACAGTTTCAGAAAAACGTATGTTATAGCTTAGTTTTTATTTAGTTTCCATTTTGTTTTCATCAGTGGAAAAAGGTAGTCGACGAACATTCTTCATCTTAGTTTTAGTCGACGAAAACAACACTGGTCATGAATGTATACCTGTCCCCAGTCCCTGGGGTCCCACAGAGGAGGGCAGTCAAAGCGGTTGCAGGCCTGCAGAGGGGTGGGCTTGGGGGCGCGACACTCCTCGTCCCTGATGCTCTCCGTGTGGTTGCGGTCCCGTGAGGGCCTGTGAGTGCACGCCACCGTGCGCGTCATCAGACCCACCCCGCAAGTAGCGGAACACGAACTCCACTCTCCCGTCTCCCACCTGTAAGGGGTTTAATTGTAATGTGTGTCTGGTTTATGCATAGTCGCTATTCCTAAATGTAAAAACATTACACATTCCTAAATGTAACCACAAAGCATATTGAATTAAGCAATATTACACGAGAGGGGGTGGTTTAACGTCATTAATGCACGCCTGCGATGCTGCAGGAACGAGCCCACAGGGCGAGTTCCGAAAGCAACGCAATTACAGTTACCCTTAAAACTAAGAAAATAGCTGAAAAAACATATTTTGACAGATGACAGATGTAGTCACTACGACCAGAACCAAGAAACTAGCTAGCCTAGCCACCGAGTTTGCTGCGCTCTGAGAGAACAGAGCAGCTGAATTATTTGTTTTGATTAGGTGTGGTGGAGTGGTGCTCGTTTGAACCAGATTGAACCAGATTGCTTCCTCGAAACGACCCGTTGTATAATTTTCAGTAGCATTCACTTGGTATAGCTGGTGTTTGGGGCTAGTGAACGCTAGTCCTCAGCCTTTAAGGTCCAAAACATTTTTGGAATATACATATTACCTACGACTTTCAATTCAAAGTAATATTCTATAACAATATATTATATTTAGATATTCATTAACCTGCTCATAGCAATGAGCACCAGGGTGGAAATCGAGAACAGATGGGAATAACTTTGTGGGAAATATTTTAAAAAAAATTACACAAAACATTTGTGTCAAAAGGGTCCCAAGTAGACTAGGTGGATATGGCAGAGTGCTGACTCACGTTCCAGTTAAATGTTGATGCATTTCTGCATTTGTTAGAAACTAAGAGTTTAACCTATGTGCTACCTGTCATTGTATAGTAACTTGGACAATTAGTAAAATGTATGTTATATATTACTTTGTTACTCATGAAAGTAATATTATGTAATGTATTACTTATGTACTGTGTAGCCCTACCCAACAGTGATTCCAATCAGAAGAATATATACTGAATATACTGTTTGAATATACTGCCAACCTCCACTGAAGAAGCCTCTACATTCCCATTACTCACTAAATTACAATGGCAGGTGAATACTGAATGCAGATATCGGTCTCTCACCAACAAAAGAACAGCACAAAATGTCCACGACCGTTCCCTAAAACCCGTGTGGGAAAATCGTGAGGTAAACTTTGGACCTCCTTTATCCTCATATAAGCCTGTCGAATACAATGTCAGAAGATCAGGGTGATCAATCCCTCGCTGACGTTTTTCTCAGCATGCATTGTTTCTCGGATTACACCGATCTTGAAAGAGTGGCGGCCATGCCAACTTTTCATATTGTTGCATAACATATATCCAACCTCAGTCACAAGCCCTTTACGGAGATGCCTGAAATTGGTTTGGAGTTGAGATGGCAGCCACTTCACTCGTCCGCGCTTTGACAGATCGGGTGATATTTCAAAACTATTCCTATTTACACAAGGCTTCCAGGGAACCCAAAGAGATTTGGGAGCGGAGCTTGTTTCTGCACCGGGACTATATATGCTCAACGCCAAGCCTTGTGGCTGCTTCCCCTTCAGAGGGAACAGTATCCAAGTGGAGGAATATGGGAGGGCGAGGAGGCCTCTGGGAAGGGGGTGTTGGGCCAAAGGAAACAAGTCCAACGCAGCGCGTTTGTTGTGCCTGAAAACAAGAATCAAGGCCTGGAAAAACAGCCAGAGGTAAGGCTGCAAGCCTCTGGATTTACTGACATGGGTGCGAATGGTGGAACGACAACAGCGCTGTGCACAGTGTTAACTTGAAACGTGTGGCCAAACACACAATCTAGCGCCCACCGTTGTGCCACAGCTCGGACAGATTAACAACATGCCGTTATGTTGTTCAACAGGGGCAGATATATCATTTAAAAAGTAATTGAAACTGAATATTGTGTACATATTTACACAAGATTACAGCAATACTACACATATTTACACACATTAAACTGATTTAGTATCGTTGTTAACAATTCTGGCAGTTCCACAATACTGCATGACAGATCCTCTCCGCATCACAACAGTTTATGGCCAATGGTGATGATGTTAAGTGGGAGAAAGTGAAATATTACAGAAAACTGTAAATTACATTATGAAACAATAGCCTCTATCAATCAATCACTAAAACTATTACGATAAACCCCAGTGGTATAGATAGGACATGCTGGTAATCGAAAACCTTTTACGCAAAAAGGAAAACACGACAGCAGCGTATTTCTGGCATTGCACTCATTGCAGGCTATTCCAGGCCTTCTCAAATCATCGCCATCTTGACATTATGATCACAGAGAGCACCATCATACAGTAATGTGAGAAGGCAAATAACAATGTCCATTTGTGTCTGTTATGATAGTTTTTCCGAGGGCTTTTAAAACGGTAGCCTCCCCCTCCTACGCTTCATGCTGTCAAAACACCTATATTTCTTTAACAATGTTCCTTCCCCTGTGGGGGAGGATGGATGAGGACGACACACTGCAGAGGCCTAGTGAACATGGACATCTGATCCCTATTGTGTGTGTGACTCAGACTGGGCTCAGCTGGACGTCCCACTGGCTTCATTTCCTGCTCGCTGAGATGCGGCCCCATCCATTTGTTGTCAGGCTGATTCAGTGTCACCGGGAGTTAATGTGCCTATGAACTGAGATGATTTAACCCATTTCGACCTGAGGCCGATTCTAAAAAAAAAAGTCTTCTAGTTCTAAGTTCTCCGTTTTCTGTCAGTGGTGCTCAACCTTTTTCATGTCAAGGACCCCCAGAATTATCTGTATTTGGCTGCGGACCCCCATCTGAAAATATGTTGTTCCAGGGACCTCCCAGAAGCTGAAGTTCAAATCGTTCGCTCCGAAAGAATATGTATTCAATTTGTGCCTCATTTTCACGATTTTTCAAAAATAGTTTTTTTCAATAGCTAAAGTATAATAATGCTTAAAACACCAAAAGGGGTTCCCGCCCAGAATGAGTTAAGGTGGGATGAAACCCTAGATTTTGTGGGACTAAAAACGCGGTAGGCTGCATAAAGGTATAGTACAGTGAATGCAAATGAATAACGGGTGTGTTTGGATTTAACCACGTTGACTCTAGTGCCGATCTATCCTGGGCATGTCGTCATAATACTGTAGGCTAAAATATTCTGAACATTCAGTGGAAATAGCAGAGCTATGTGTTGTGAGCTTGTAGATTCGTCTATTTTCTTCAAAGACATTTGGACTAAAGGAGGGGGCCAAGGGCTTACGTTGCATACAGTAGGATCAGAGGATGATGTGAAGAATCATGTGAAGTACCTGGATATTAGTAAATGCAAATAATTTGACAGCAAAAGGCTGATGCACACCACAGAAGGCTATAGTGACAGGTGCGTAGGGCAATAGAGCATATATTAAAAAGGGTAGCTATGAAAAACAAAGAAAAGGTCCCACACACTGTCAGACACTTGCCAAAATGTTGCTCTTTATTAGGTCGACGTTTCGGTCGATTAGACCTTCATCAGGACAGACAATCGTTGTCTGCCTGCGGGACATTTTCTTTGTTTTTCAAAGACACCCTTTTTACAATAATTGTTCATTTAGGAGAAATTGCATAGCGGAGATGTGTCAATGTTTCTCATAGATTGGAGGGTAATATTACCTGGGTGGGCAGGGTTGGATGTTGCAGTCCTGGAGGAGCTGGGGGGGGCGGCGAGAGCTCTCACACAGGCTCTGGCCCACCGTCTCCCTGGTCTGCTTGTTGAGACACATCACCACAGCCTCCTGCACACCTGACGACAATAAAGCAACCCACAAGGCAATCACTAGGCCAGTCCATATTATAGGGTTATAATATATCTAGAGAGCGGACGAGGTGCGACAGCCCCGCAACGCCGCTATTCATTACAAATGGAAGTTGCTCAAAGAACGCTCTACTTCCGCATTTTTTTCAATTTGCAAATTGAGTGTGTGTGTGTGTGCGTGCGCGTGTGACAGTGTGTATTTTGTGCGTGTATTTTGTGCGTGTATTTTGTGCGTGTATATTTTGTATACTGTACCTTGTTGAACCAAGAATACGCAAGCACGCACTCACAACACGCACGCACGCAGAGCACACACAGAACGCACGCACGCCGTTCTTGTGTCCGTTACCCTCACATTAGCGTGCTGCTGCACACAAAGAAAAATACAACATATTGCTAACAGACGTTGCAGGGAAGCAACCAAAATATTAGGCGCCCCTTTACAAAAACAAGCAGTGATTGTGATCTAATGGAGCCCTAATGTACGTCAAAACAACATGGGCCGCACACTCAAGCTGTGGGGCCGATCAGCGCTGTGATGTCGGGCTCTGTTAAAAGGCAGAGAGGAACATAACTACAGCCAAGTCTGCTTCTGATGTTGGGGACAATAACAGGGAGGCCCGGCGCTTCAAACGGCCCAGCGGCGTGATGGTCCACAGGAGCACAGCCCTTGGGGTGTGTACGCGACATCCGATACGGCTCTCTAATCATCTCCGAATGGGGGAACGACCGTGCTGGGTGTGGGTGCATTACACACACAAGCAACGAGGCGAGACCAGACCAGCCTGCGGCAATCATGCCTGAAGTGCCCTTTCACAACGACATGCTTGTAGGCAGACATATACACTACACACACAATAGACCTACAAACATTATTCCCACTCACAGACGTATGTACACAAGTAAACACACAAGCACACACAAATTATGCAGGCATAATCAGAGGGCACTCTCACTTATGTAAACACATGTACATTCACACACAAGCACAAATGTATAAACACGCACCCACGCAGGCACGCACGCGGCACCGAAAGCTTGGAAGTGGAGGTGAAGAGATGAAAGTGGCCCCTAACTCAGGTTGGCAGGATGTTTTGGGAAAGCCGGCTCTGTCTGGCATGCAGTTTGCCCGGCTGCTGTTGTGCGAATTGGTGATGTATGACCTTTAGAGTTAAACTCGTTACACCATCCATTATCCTCCTATATCATAAAGCTCACTTCTACTTCAAAGGCCACACGGGCATGGGTTTAGTCACCCATTGACATGGTGTCACCACCTATCGCTGTGACTTCATACAAGGGTCTTGTCATAGTAAGTGGCACACATTTACGGTCGCTGCAGAGAGTAGCATAAGCTTTGCCTGCAATATATAACGTGAACATACACAATACCTACTGTATATACTCACTGCTATGGACAGTACAGATATATTATTATGCAGTGATTAGATACGGTTTAATACAGCAGAACAGATTAACCCATTTTGACCTGAGGACGATTCTACAAATGTCTTCTAAATCCAAAATGTTTCTATATCAGTGGTTCTCAAACATTTTCATGTCAAGGACCCCCAAAAATATATGTAATTGGCCACCGACCCCCATCTGAAAATATGTTGTTCCAGGGACCCCGGCCCAAGAAGCAAAGATTTGAGTTAAAAACTTTCGCTGCGAAAGAATATAATATTCAAAGATTTGCGCCACATTTTCACGATTTTTCAAAAATAGCAGACCTACAAGCCGAGTGCCGTGCTACGAGCTTGTAGATCTGCTATTTTTCAATAGCTAAAGTATAATGCTTAAAACACCAAAAGGGGTTCCGCCCCAGAATGGGTATACAGCAGAACAGATTAATGTGCATTCAATTTAAAAGACCATACCAGCACCAACTGTAGAAAGTTTAGTCGATTGACTACGACTCACGTTATACTGTAGACTAGCAAAATGTGGATTGTTTGATTTCTCTGGGAAACCATTGAATTCCAGACATTTCTGTATGGTAAAATCAACTGGCAGAGGCTAGAAACTTGCTTGAGAGTGATCTTCCAACAGAGAACTTTATGGCACCTTGTTTTTTTTGTCAAAGTTATATTATTGGGTTTGGGTTTTATTGCATTTCAAAGCATCGATTGATTTGGAAATTCTAGACAAAATAGTCCCTAGAGAAGAGATAGAATTACAACCCAAATTCATAAAAGCCAACATTGACTGTAAAGTTCAAAAATATGTTAACACTTTTCACAAATGTGGAAAAAATAAGAGCTATTAATGGGAAAATGGTCTATGGCCAAAAACATGGGTTGACATGGAACGACATATTTGTTATATTCTCTATTCCGTACTTCTTCTATACTCTATTACATGGTAAATAATATATTTAGTGCCTGTTATTTGGTATACGATTTTGTATCGATTCTAAAAATACATTTTGACTTTACCGTACTGTGGGTGTTTGTTTGGTATAGCATCTTGACCCCATACCTCCTCCACAGCTTTCGGAGCACTCCGTAAATCCCTCGTACTCCCAGTCGTGCAATTCCTCCCTCTGGGGTATACCCTCCTCCTCCTCCTCCTCCTCCTCCTCCTCCGCTCTGCCTCGGCCGTCCGGCCCGGTGCAGGGAGTGCGGTAGCAGGGCTGGAACGCCGCCGGTTTGCCCCCCTCGCACTCGTCGTCGGGCAGGTCGGCCACCGTCTGGGAGAAGGACAGCAGCACCTGGCACCTGACGGCCCGACGCTGGAGGCCAGCGCCGCACGTTCTGCTGCAGGGCGCCCACGGCCCCGGGATGAAGCTGGTAGCAGAGGGAGAGGACCATGGGTATTGACAGGTCAAATTAATTACAGAAGTAGGGTATCCTGTTTCATATTTTGTATAATTTACACATTTACAGAAGGAAGGAAGGAAGCACACACACACACACACACACACACACACACACACACACACACACACACACACACACACACACACACACACACACACACACCAAAGTCTTATGGAGAATATCACAGGCTTTTGGCATTTCTCTACCTCACAGATTTTTGTCATTTGCTGCTATAAGTTCATAAACTGACAAAGTATTTGTGAAATCCAGTCCTGCTGTGGTTAATTGAACAGCTGCGAGGCATTAGGGCCGGCCTCCCTCGGATAAAGCGCTTTGATGCACGTCCTCGTCTTTAAGACTGGATCAGAGAGTGGGAAATGCTACGAGATCGGTGGACTTTTATTGGCCGAGGCGAACGCAGGCAGGCCTCGACTGCATGCCAGCCTGCTGTCAAATCCTCAATGTAGAAGAAGGGATGCAAAGGGTGAGAAAAAAAACCTGATGGAAATTGAAATGGACAGAAACTGAGTGAAAGAGAGTTAAAAATAATCACAAAGGAGAGCGAGGGAAAGAGAGAGAGGTGCCTTATAGGTTGACAGCTATATACTGTATGTTAAATATTTAACTGCTATACAAGTACATGTGTTAAGGAAGGACCCATGGCTGAAAGTTTTGGTATTCTGTGTATTATACTACTCATAATCATCCCTAGCTAGTTCCTATAGCTTCTCAGAGCACTGGCAACCATCCCGGTATTACAACATGGTCCTCCATACTGTTTAATGTTTATAACCCAAGTTTTGACAAAATGTCCATAAAAAAGCTTTAATGGTTGGTTTTGATACACGTCCCAAACCTTTACTGTACTGTATGTACCTTCAATCAGTCATTACATGCACACAAGGCTTATAATAGTGTCCTGTGGCTCCGGCCTGCCCCGTGCATTCCATAAGCATTGCATTCTGACAAGGCAGGGCACACACGTGTGCTCATGTTTGCATCACCAGCTCGTGTCATTAAGCACTCTTCCTCGGTCAAGCTGTCAAACCGCAACATAAAACCTCTGGCTTTTTTTTACTGGATGCCTCAATAAAGAACTCATAATTGCAGCTAAGTTGGGTCTTTACGAGTGTTCCAGGAGTCATTCGGCGTTTGGACAAACAAATGAATCACCAGCCCGAGTTAGACCTTGGAACATCAGCACCAAAGTCAACAAGCGCGGGGCCTTGCGGCTATGTTTGTCTTCACGGGCAGTTAAGATACATCTGTTGGTCCGTAAACAATGCTCTTTAAATCCCGCTTGAACGTTCCGACGGAAACAATAAATACTCCCTAGCGTTCCACAAAGCCTCATTTAGTTCTAATCAATTACATTTCCACGGCAGATCCGTGAAAATCCAGAGATGCTGTTGTATACAATAAGGCGGTGAAAAAATGTAATTGTGTTGGCTAAGTAAAGGAACATGCGCAAGTAAAAAAAAATCAAGCCATTGCACAGTGGTGGTTTAGAGGCCGGCTTAAGAGCTGGCGATGGAGGTGCAATAAGTCTAACGCAGGAATTTCCTTCCCCAGACCCTAACATCCGTAACCTGGCCCCCATATGGACGGCAGATATTGTTGTTGGCTGCTGAGTGACAGCATATTATATGCAGATATTTATGTGCTCTTGAGGGGTGGACGACATGCTTCTTTTTTTTTTTTTGCAAGAGAACAAAATCATCTGTTTTGGCATCGATCATCTCTCTCTCGTTCACACACACACACACACACACACACACACACACACACACACACACACACACACACACACACACACACACACACACACACACACACACACACACACACACACACACACACACACACACACACACACACACACACACACACACACACACACACACACACACACACACACACACACACACACACACACACACACACACACACAGTCTCTCTCTTGTCCAAAGATAAGTCATAGAAGAGAGATGTTTTGAACTGGCTAACATGGTAGCTAACACAAGTCATGCAAGGGGTTAGTTACAGTTCAGAGATCGTCCATATACCCCAGATATCCCTTTATTATTCCCTGGATACCTAGGGCACGAATACATCTAAATGAATGTTACTAGCCAGCTACTGGCCAACAGCCACTACACCTTTGGTTCTCTGTTTAACCCTCTGTGACCCAGCAGTATATTTCGAGGCATTCTCCCCGCTTAAGGCCTGACAGTACACACATTCAACAAAGGATTATGGCCTTAGACCTACAGAACTTTGAGAGATGAGCCAGGAAGAATTTATATTGCCAGGACAAAAAATTGTTCTGTCAGTAGCACACATGACAACCGGTTGACGTGTTACACAGGCTGTATGAAGAGACAAGTGCACAAATTGATACATATTCTGTGAGTACTCAGCTGTACGGATTTGAAACTTGACGAAAACAGCGGTTGACGCAAAACGCAGCCACAATATAGAGACTCTGTGTCCCTGTCAGCCTCAATTTCACCTTCAGGCAAATCACTGTCTTGGCACTGTGAAAACAGTTTTTTGAAACTGTGTATCTGGGGCCTGTTTTTCACGTCCTTACTTCTACAGAGTGAAGCTAAATCTGTAAAGCGGATATTTAATGTTGTAAATCTCTCTCTCTTTCGGGGAGGTTTTCCCCGGTTTGTGCACCTGGAGAATTTGTATGGCTTTAGCAGTGGCTGTATAGCCATGTTTCTCCGCCTAAATTACAGCAAGGCTCCAACACCTGTGATGGTTTCAACAGAATCTATGTGTGACAGTAAATCGCTGCTCCAAGCAGTATATACAGGACCTTTGTGACAAATTATGTCACATAATTATGTCACATACAGTATATATATATCTTGTGTGAATATGGTAAATAGTATTCATCATTGTTCTGCATGAAGTCCAGCCATAACAGTTAGTAAATTAGTTAACGGCTTTGGTACTAAGAGCAGATGATTTAAGTATGCTTCTGAGGGTTTGTCGATGAACGATAGCAGAATACAATCCTAATCTTGCTTTAAATTACTTACTTACTAGTAGATGGTACATAACTATTGTGGTGAAAAAGTCAACACAATGACAGTAACAACGGGGGGGGGGGGGGGGGGGGGGCACTGTTTTGAGGAAAAGTGTTATTTGTAGGGTGACGAAACATTTAGGGTTAGGGGTAGATTGGATAGAGGATGTACGTCTTAAGTTTATGGTTAGTGTGAGGCGTAATTAATGCTTGGGTATTAAAGGTATACAGATTTTGTGCCGTGATTTATTTCCAAGGTTTCTTCCCGTCAAGGTTTCAGCCTCCAGGAAGAAACACTAAATACAAAGGAGGCCATCATTGCACATAACAACCACAACAAGGGGTCTAATGAAGTACTGTGTCACCGCATAAGCACATGAAAAACGGTGGAAAGAAATACAAACATCACGGCACTCCATCTTTAAAGGTTAGAGTTGGCCCAGCCTGCTAATAAAACGTACAAAGTGCAAACTTTATCCGTCCAAAGTGGAGGGATACGAAGGGTAATAGTAGTGGACATGTCCAGATGGTCACATAACAGAGCAAGGAAAAAATCAAGTTAACTCTAATGAAAGTTAGAAAAACTCCATGACACGACATTATATTTTAAAATAAAATAAAACTAAAATAAAATACACAACACCGTCCAACTACTCTGACTTGTCCAACTTGATATTACTGAATACACAGCAATAAACATCGACCAATCAAATCAGCACCATTTTAGTCGACTAAATCACTGAGATTTAGTCGACTAAAACAAAAACAAAACTAACACATTTCAGGTGACTAAAATGTGACTAAAACTAAGTGAAAACTAATCAAGAGACTATGACTAAAACTAAAATATATATTTGCTGCAAAAAACAACACTGGGTGGCACTGCTGTCGCCTCACAGCTAGAAGGTCCTGGGTTCGATTCCCGCTGGGGACGCTGTGGGCGTGCTCTCTCCTCCACGTCATCAGTGCCCATACCCTGGGTGGGGTTGGCAAGAGGGCCTTTCTGTGTGGAGTTTGCATGTTCTCCCCGTGTCCCCTAGGGTAGGTACTGTTTTTGTGGTAACCTCACAAAAACATGCAGTAATCTCGGCCTCTAAAGTCTAAACTACCTCCCCCTGGCCAGCCGGAGCACCTGATGGAGGGGGAAAGGAACTGGTTGGAATAACATGTTCCTTCCACACGCTACGTCCGGCCAGGTGAAAAGAAGCAGCTTGGTCTCCTTATGCATAGAAGGAAGCATGAGGTCAGTCCGCTGCCCCCCCCCCCCCAGGTTGGCAAGGGAAGTGCCCAGGATTACATTATTAGATAATTGACACTGGGTGAAAAAATGGGTTGCAAAATCGAGGGATAAATAAAAAAAATAAAAAATAAAAATAAAAACCATGGACAGCAGCCGGGTTTGCCTCTCATTTCCCAAACAAAAGTTGTTGTGTTGTTTATATTGCCTGTTTCTCATGATGTGGTTGAGGCCCTAGTGGTCTCCATTCAAAGCGGTTGTTGTTTTTGGCAAGGATGTCTTAGTTATTTGTTTGTCAAAGTAAAATTTGCTGACCTTCTCTTGGACTGAGATTAGAGGCATAACCCTCCACTATATTTTCCTCCAGGGGCACACGTTTTAAAAATCGACCTGTCCCTATAACAACGGAAATTAGCATTTAAGTGTGTCTATAACTGCCCTGAGTGGTAATGTCCCCACAAAGATAATAAGACAAACATGTGTGTGTGTGTGTGTGTGTGTGCGTGCTTGCGTGCGTATGTGCGTGCGTTGTATGGTAGGGTCCAAGGTTAGGGGTGCAGGTCTTTTTTCCGACAGCATATTGATCCGAAACCTCAATCCTAACCTAACACTAACCGCAAGCACGGGAGCAGCGCATGTCGGACCATCGCTTTTTCGCATCGCAGTGAATGTCCCCCCGCTGCGGATCGGATCGTTGGCCATACATTTCCAAAAATAATATTATGACATGAGAAATGAGACTTTAAACTAGTGACTGGAAGCAGAAAGTATTCATGACCATGTTTATTAAGGTAATACAGTCTAGGTGAAGTTGGGCCCAAATACATGGACCTCTATGGATCTATGGTTTTTTTTGGGCCCAATGACAGTGCCACAACAGGCCATTATATGAACTTTCAGGATGTCCCGATTTCCTTAGTTGCTTCACAAAATATCTGTCTGACTGCCCCCCTGGTTAGTACTCACGTAGGTTCCTCGGTTGCATTGACGTCTTCTTCCAGTTCTATTGCCTGTTTATGCCACACCGGTTTGGCCTCCACTGGGAGCTTCTCTGGAACAATGGGAAAAAGAGCATGGTAGACATTGACATACTGAAGCCCTGCTTGTTGAGTGTAGTGAGTGACGCTGCATAAGTGTACCGGTATATTGTTTTGCATTCAGAAGAAGGGTTCAAAATAAACTACTGGGTGTATACTGTCATAATTTCGTTTGACATTATCAGAGATTTGATACGAGGAAAATCGTGATAAGGTGAGATTGAGAAGCTATAGGGGTGCCGCAGAGAAACCAATCTCATATATGAGGCCAGTTCATCGGGTAGCGTGTGGTGCAAATAGGAATACAATTCTTACAGTATATGACCACAGGTCAATACTAGGCCTATGCTAAAAACGGATACAGACACAAAACTGTATGGCACATCGAATAAAAGCAACCACAAAGTGGCATTCTTATTTCTTAACACTAGCCTACAGCAGTGGTTAACCCTTTTCATGTCAAGGACCCCCAAATTGCCACAAAAATTTGAAGACATTATGCCAGGGGACCTCCATAAGAGAAGATGTTTACGGCTCTAGCAGTGATTCTCAACCATTTTAATTTCAAGCACCCCCCAGTTTGATATGCAATAGGTTTCGGCAGACCCCCATTTTATGGCATTTCCATCTATGGGACCCCAATTTATATTGTAAAATCAATGTTAATTTAACTCTGAGAGTGTACAAATGGAACCAAATTGCCCTAACGGGTCCATTTGTACACTGTGTCACATAAGGGTCCATTTTGGTTCCAAACTATCATTTAGCTGGGGACCCACTGGAACTCCCTCAAGGACCCCTGGGGGTCCCCGAACAACTGGCCTACAGTAGTACCTATGGGCTTGTAGCAGGGCACAGTGACCAGGCACTCCTCTTTGATGTGGGGCTTGGTAGTGGGGTTGCAGCCCCCTGCGTGGAGACCCCTGTGGTCGATGCACAGCACCACCCTGTAGCGTAGCCCCTGGCCACAGGTCACTGTGCACTGGTGGAGGAAGAGGAAAGAAAACATGTTCAGGGGAAATACAGTTCATGTTGCATCAGTGTTCCACTAAAACTAGGACACTTTTAGTTTTGTCGACTTATACCTTTTTTCACTGACTGAAACGAAATGAAAACTAAGCTATGATGACTAAAAACTAAGACCAAATATATTGACAATTTTGTCAAATAAAAATTAGACTAAATTGTTAGGGACTAGCTTGGACAAGAGATACAGTATAAGTCACGGTTGCATGCTGAAAGTAGCAGATCTACAAGCTCACGTTGTGAGCTTGTAGATCTGCCATTTTCAGCTAGTGTAAAATGAGTCATTACGACGGCATCAAGGCCCGCAAAATTACATTTTAGTCGACTAAATCAACTGTAGATTTAGTCGACTAACACTACCACTACTACTAACATTGCAGGTGACTAAAATCTGACTAGAACTAAATTAAAACTATTCAAAAGACTATGACGTTTGCGTAACTCTGTCTATATCTAAGGCTCTGGTCAAAGGCATGCTGCGTCGCTGCCACTCAAGTGTCTACTGGTCAATCACAGCACGTCTTTTCCGGGACTTCCGGTTTACATTACCAAAGCATGTACCACTGGGAAGGAGGGAGTCGCGCCTCTGATTGGCCTACCGAACGTCTCTTCACTTTGCTTCCAAGGAATCTCGGAAAAGCTTAGCCTCCATGTTGCCATACCCTCGAGATACAGACGCCCCAGAGCCGGAAGAGGCGTCTACCTTTATACAGTATGTCTATGCCTCTATCTACGTTGACCGCCACTGTGTCTGTTTAATTACACTAATGTCTAAGGTTCTCCACACTCAAAGGCATAATAATAATAATCCCTACAAACCTGCTCACTGTTCCTCATAAAACATACCCCATGTTTCATGTGTCTTCTGCCAAAACAAGCATTCACGGGCAAGTTCAGAAGGAAGAATGCAGACGGCAAACAGCCGCCCAAGTTTGTTAGGCTATAGCCACAAAGTTGAACCCCGAGTCCCCAGAGCGTCTGATCCGGGAGAGGGAACCTTCCATCTCTGGTATGTCTAATGTGACTGCCACAGTTTCAACACAAGGCAACCCACTGAGCATCAGACCAGTGGTTTTCAACCCTTTTCATATCAAGGCCCATTACTTATTCAGCATTCGAGCCACGGAACCACCATTTGAGGAGATTTAGCCTCTCAGACCCAAAACTTTAAATATTCTCTCGTTGAATAAGATGTCGTCCACAATTCCATGCTGTATTTGATGTGGTATCCATAGAGATAACGGGCCAACGTTGATCAAAATAACAATTCTTCTACATTCTCTAATTGTGTAGATTTGTAATGCAGATGTTTAACAATAATGTAACTGGTCTAAAAGTAAAGGTTTCTTTTTTGCGGTCAAGGTTTAGATTAAACATCGAAACAAAGTCATTTCAGCAGTCAATATAGAGATGCTTAAAAAAACAGCTAATCAACGGGATGCTTAAAAAAATAGCTAATCAACGTCGAGTAGGAAATAAGCTACACTGGCCAATCAGGCGTCGGCTCTCCTGCACGTACTGCAGTGTGTGTGTCCATAGGTACGTGTGACCGTGCACGCGTGTGGGGCACGCGGCGAGACGAGGACTCAGTATGTGCACTGTTGGCTTTTGGTTTTTTAATTAAAGCTTTGTGAGTTTTGGATGGCGGCTGGGCCAGACGGGACACGGGTGAGCGGTAAAAGAGAGGCTACTGGTAATCATATGGGATTGGCTCTGTTTTAACACACGTTTACTTTAGTGGTTACAAGTGTTGCTGTTATGTTGAAGAACGCCACTTGCGGATTAAAAAGGAAAACAACAGTGGAATTGCAGGTCAAAAATGTTCAGAGACTGTGTATTTTAACTATTTTTGTTTCACACTCCTGGCTTAAACACTATTGGCAATGCTTTTTTTGGGGGTCTGTAATAATAGAAGGTAAAGAATTTCAAAAGTTTCAAAGATTTTCACAGTTTTCAAAACGAGGCCGATGCCTGTTATTGGGATTGATGGCTGTTGGGAACGCATCGGCATCGTCCTCTGGTTATTGTACCTATTGTAACCGTTGTCAGAGTACGTTTTATTTTGTACTATTTTTATTTTATTTTTGAGTACCGTCTCCAATGACGGGTTATGCGTGTCTCTGTATGTGTCCCATGTATGTCCGTATGTATGTCCGTTTGAGTACGACCCATTGATCTGTGCAGATCATTGGGGTCGCATTCCGGTCACACACTGTTGAGCAGGGCCATTCACACTGAGCAGTCGGCTAATTTGAGTCCTATGAAAGAATATTCTTGGTGCTCAGGACGAGTGTACTCGTTCTAAGGTCACTGATTTCCATTTTTGGAATTGCTCCGGTTGCTAGGGCCCCGCACAGTTAGCCACGGTCTTTTCATGCTGTTTTCTCTGAAACTACGGCGCAGTCTTTGGTGTTGATCAAATCGACGAGGTTCGGAGCTTCTGCTCACTAGCATTATCACTTTTGCTAGCGACAAAATGGGGATCTGCCTGGCACCAAGCACTACCACTTTTGTCCACAAGGTGGCACTCATAGCTTAACACTGGATTTCAACAGTGAGTTCACTATATGTGGCTCAAATAATACCCAGCGGGGGGAAACTATGGCAAATGTTCCAATAAAAACGGAAAACGGAAAGAGCGGAGAGAATATACAGTAGCTGGTAACATACGGGAGACCATTCCTGTGCCAGCCACGTGGGGCAGTCAAAGCTGTTGCACGGCTGCATGATGGCCGTCTTGGGCGAGTAGAGACACTTCCATTCCTCCGTGGGGGTGACGACGCCCTGCATGTCCTCCTCCACACAGGACACGGAGCGGCTCTGGACCCCCCCGCCGCAAGAGGTGGAACAGGCCGTCCAGGGACTGCTCTCCCATCTGACAGGGTAGAAAAGGTTGGAGTTTAACCCATTCTGGGCGGGAACCCCTGTTGCTGCATTATGTTATACTGTAGCTATTGAAAAATAGCAGATCTACAAGCTCATAGCGCGGCACAGAGTGCGGCGCTACGAGCTTGTAGGTCTGCTATTTTTGAAAAATCGTGAAAATGTGGCGCAAATCTTTGAATATATTTTGTCGGAGCGAACGTTTTTTTTAATCAAATCTTTGCTTCTGGGGGTGTTCCTGGTTCAAGGGCCAAAATGACCAAGTGGTAGAAAAGGTACTCGCATGTTTTACTCAAGGTTAGCTTTAGTAAAAGTACAAAAGTATCTGCATCAACTTTTACTTAAAGTACCAAAAGTACAAGGTACTCATTAAATTATGCGGTATGTCCCATTTAAAGTTTTCAAATGTATACAAATCATTTGAAAATAACAGATCCACTTGTGGATCGGCAATTTTCAAAAGGCCAAAGAGCTGAAGTGGGTAATGTAGGTTTTGTAATAACAATAATCACAATCTACAAAGTAAACTAGTAACTAAAAGTTTTCCAATATTTGTAGTGGAGTACAATATTTGGATTCAAGTGGAGTGGAGTAGACGTAAAAGTATTTGGAAACTTTACACCACTGCACATGACTGACTGAACATTTGATAATTGTACATAATTGTAAACCTTGTACGTGCGTGTACGTGCGTGCATATCTGCGTGCGTGCGTGAGCATGTATCACGGACTTCATCTCATGGAAATTAGCGACACCACATACCGAGGCAGGGGGTGATAGAGGTCATATGGCATGATTTGCTTGTAGCCATCACTGAAAAACACAGATGCGATAAAGGAAATTAAGATTCAAGACCATGCCTCAGCACTGCGCGACCTCCAATGTGAGTAATGTCTGCAGTTTAATTAAATCCTCTCCTGTGAGAGCAACACAGTATGAAACTATGCATACCTGCCCAGAATACATCAGCGAGGCCTCGACTAATGGTTGATAAGAAAATCACATACGTACACACATATATACAATGGAAGTTAACTTGGACCACGTACAAGTCTTCCCTTCATGCATTCCTTCATTGAACAACATACAGTGGAAGCAAATTGTAACACAATACTGTACCGTCTGTCGCCCATCTACAGTATAGGACCGTCAATACCTACTAGGCTATTCCTTGTAACTGTCAACAACTCAAAAGATAGAAAATATTTTTTCCTCCCCCCCAAACCATTGCTCTTGGGAGCAGAGCTAAAGTGTATCATTAGTTCAGAATTCGGATACATGCTGGGGAAAGAATAAGAAAATGGCACACTCAGTAAGTGGAAATTTGGAGCAATAGCAACACAGACCTCTCTCTCTAACTCCCTTGGATCAGCATGGTATAATAATTACAGTGGCAACATTCTGCGTCGGTCCAAGTCAGAGTTTTGGACTTGGACTGTTGTGTTGTTAGCTCTAACCTGGCGAGGCAGGGGTCCATGTTGCACTCCTGGAGTTTGGGCTTGGGCTTGACATTCTCTGGGTAGTAGTGGCAGTACTGGTCCACGACCACTCTGCCCGTCCGCAGGTCGAAGCACTCGGCCGACGTCAGCTGGTAGCCTGCCGCCACCAACGAGCAATGTCGGGGGAAAGAGTATTCAGATGTTTTACTTAAGTGAAAGTATAGCAATACTGCAATGTAGATGTACTCTACTCTAAAGTATAAAATTATCTGCATCAAAATGTATACCAAAAGTAAAAGTACTCATTATGCAGATTGTTCCGTTTTAAAAGTTTTCAAATGTGACATTCTTTTTCCCAAAAAATCTTTTGAAAATGGCAGATCTACAAGCTCACAATGCGTCGTGCTGCGACGCATTGTGAGCTTGTAGATCGGCTATTTTCAAATGGCCGAAATGTATATAGGGTTCAAGTGGTTATACTGTATGCTTTGTCATAATAATCTAAATCTACAAAGTAACTAGTAGAGTAACTAAAGTTTTAAAATATATGTAATTAACTAAGTAAATGTACTTAGTTAATTTCCACCAACGCCAACAAGACGTCACACAGGCAGACCAGAGCCAATGAAATGGCACACATTCAGTACGTTTAAGGCACTGGTTTATATCATACAGCTGATTCAGCACTACTGGTGGAAACCATAATAATTTGTCATCAAGCATGACTGATCTGGGATAACATGAAAGCATGACCTTCGATCACTGACTGTAGGACATCACTTAGAGCTGACAACACTGCCGTTGTATCCGCCAGATGGTCTATTATTGACCATATGCACATGGCAGCCATATTGCTCTAAGTCTTAAAGCAAAGTGAATATAGGGTCAATGCCATTAAACACTAGAGTGTCTCTGTGAGGTCTTTCTGACCCATTTTGAGATGTTGAAGTTGATTATCTTTGCCCGTTAAGCTTTCAGAAGGTTCCCCTTTTCATAGCCAATAACATCACAGGGAGGGGAAAAAAAGGTCTTTTTGACCTGAATTTAGCTTGTGTGGTAGGTGGCCTTACTTCAGTCATGCCAGTGTTTTAAAAGCATTCATCATCATCATTTTTCGACCGCGGTCGATATCGTGGATTTCACAATATCACGCCAGACTTCCCGGCCTTTCATTGCCATCCACAGTTCCTGCTTACTGATGCCTGTGTCCCTAGCGATGACATCAGGGAACGACAGTTTTCTACCTCTGGTCTGCTTTGAGGCAGGACTCCAGAGAAGAAGGGAAGATATAACCTCATTAAAAGCATTAGCTATAGCCTCTATTGTGTACAGTACCTCCACCACAGGTGACGGAGCAAGGGAAGAAGTCGGTCTCTCTCCAGCGGTGAACAATGGGCTGGTAGAAGATGAACTGGACAACACTGTCTGCTCCACTGGCGTACTGCACCTGGACAGAGAATGTTTGAAATACTGTTACTGAATGACATTTATTGCATGGCCTTGCTTTAATAGTGTGACGCATGAGGATAAAACAATGAATATTGGGGTGAGGATCAAATTAAAGTCATGTAATGTATACATAGGGCCATGATGACACTATATTCTCATTATAGTTATATACTATCACGAAAAGGTTACATCCATGTTGGACCTGCTGCAGGACAAAACAAGATAGACAGTCTAGTCTGTACAAGAGCTTGCCACATTTAGTTCCCTGCCTGGACTCGAATCAGTAGAGACAAGAGAATGGTAAGAAAAGGGCTGACATTGAACATGCATGCATGCACTGACATACTGACCCATACAGTATAATATAAGAGGGAGTGTCGTGATTTTTGTATCTTTTCCAGTTTTTCATGTGTTTATGAGGTGACAGTACTTCATTAGACTCCTTGGTGCGGTTGTTATGTGCAATGATTTGTTCCCTTTGTATTTACTAGGGTTTCTTCCTGGAGGCTGAAACCTTGACAGTCAAACGTGCCAATGTTCACCACCCATCACCACCAAACCAGGTATACTTGTCCACATAAAAACGACATTTTAACAAATACTGTACACTTTTTTGAAAACCTTCCTAGTGCTAATATAATAATAATAATAATACCTGATCATGTTTTAGGGTGGAAACAAATCACGGCACTCCATCTTGAACTGAAAACACTCTGGAAGTTTGTTTTACCCTTTATTAGAAAAGGAAAGTCAGACCGCTGGAGAAACACAAATAATTGACTGGTGTGGAATTCACTCTTGTATCACTTTGGGTGATGTACGCAGAGAGCAAGCACACCCGACTATACCGAGATACTTGGATGGGAAATCTTAAACTTTTTCTCCCATTGATATTTCACAGGCATTGGGTGACAGCTCGCTGCAAAATGGTTTGCCCAGTATTTCCACTTGTCAGTGAAAATATGTTCAGAAGGAGACACTATTTATCTTGAATGCATGCTTTATTGATCTTCCAAAGAAGGACACATCGAAGGCATATGCTAAATAATTTACTTCTAGCCTCATCCATCCACCATATTGAAGAAATACACAAAGACAGATTATACCTGCAAGACTTATAAATCAAACCCCTCGTGCACTCATTCAAATTCATTTGTTTACAGTGGAAAGACTGGTCTGGCAACCATTTAATAGGTTTTTCCATTTGCCCAGGCTATTCCTGGGCCGCGATATGAATTGGCAGTCTGCCTCGTAACAGATTAGAAAATTATGCATTTACAACTTCTCAGATTTCCGTCTCCTGCATTCCTATTTATTGTGCTGTCCTGACTTGTGTTTAGGAGTGGGTGAGTGTTGTTACTGGCATTTTCCATTCCACGGCCTGTATAATTTCTAATGTCCATTCACTGGCCCCTACATATTTGTGTGTGTGTGTGTGTGTGTGTGTGTGTGTGCGTGTGTGTGTGTGTGTGTGTGTGTGTGCGTGCGTGCGTGCGTGCCTCACACATACTGAATAGTCAGAATTGTGTGTAAATGTCTGTAGTGTGTGTGCATGCATTTAAGTGTAGCACCCAATTATCGTCATGGCTAATGGCTGTTTGACATAAGAATGATCTCAAAGCGTAGTTATTGACACATGGACTTTTTCCGTAGAAGCATATTGCAATTAGCAATTGCAAACAATTGACTGGAGAGAGGCATGTTGGCTGGACTACATCAGAATCATTCCACTGGGAGGGCTGCTGGATTGCTAAAATTAAGTGCATGATTAGCCACGGGACCTCTGTCCACCTTTTGCCCTGCAGGTACTTGCAGCTGCCATGAAGCAAAAGGGGGTGAAAGCAAAGGATTTGGTGATGCAGAGAGAAAGTTCCATAAAAAGACACAACTTGGGCCTGAAAGGAGTTATGTTTGTTCCATTGGAACAAGCGTGTCTGACTTTATACAGTGTGACAGAGAAATATTGGAAGTAAATAAAAGACCAAATCTATCCTATGCAATTAGTTGCTTTTAGCACATACATCTTGGTTTTGAATTTGGCTTATAGGACCTTTAAGGGACGCCAAGTCATCTCTCTACACCCGCTTTTCATGTCTCTCTTCACTGTGCTAATAATACTATTCAGCTTATAGAAATAAGGGGAAAAAAAGCTAATTTAGGTTTCAAACTGAAAAAGAGCCTCTAATTCTTCACATAGTCCAAGGCCTGACATTCCAAAGTCTGTCAACCATCGCTCATAGGAAAGTGTCATCGAGGGGCATTTACACCAATGAACTGTATCACTGCAACCATAACAGCCAAAGACATGAAATCACTCCTGTCATAACAGACACATTTTAAGCCAAAACAACCACTGGCTTTGGAGCTAAGGTCTGCGCTACTATTGTTGCATGGCCTCAAAACCTTTTGAAAAATCATGAAAATGTGGCGCAAATTTGGAATACAGTATATATTCTGTCAGAGCATACGTTTTTTGACTCAGATATTTGTTTCTGGGGGGGTCCCTGGAACAGATGGGGGTCGAAGGCCAAATACATATAATTCTAGGGGTCCTAGACATGAAATAGTTTGAGAACCACTGACACAGAAACATAGGTTTCTCAGAAAACTGTTATGATTTAGAAGATGATGTAGAATCAGTCTGGGTCGAAATGGGTTAAACCTTATACTTTCTTGACCAGGGTCCCCAGGGGTCAATAGTAGCCCCCCCTACACCAAATATATTCACAGAAAATAGCCGATCCACAAGCTCAGCTTGATGATCTCTTTATTTTCAACAAATGTATGCCCCAGAATGAGGGGACACTACAGGTGGTGTGCACACATGCCCCTGTAGGTTTAAACCTAAACAGAGAAGATGAAATCCACCCTGAACTCTACGTGACACGGGGGGGAGGGTTCATCACAGGTTCAAGGACAATCTGATCCTGTGTTGATTTGGCTGAGGTACTCCATTTTTCATGGCTTCACGTAAGCAAAAACTACCGTTTTTACTTAAACAAAAAGCTAAAAATGTCAACCCTTGATGTCACCCTGGTTCTATGCAGTAGAGCGGAGTTGGGATCAGTTACAAAGCAGTGTTGATTTTGTCGACTAAAACTAGGACGAAACGTGTTCGTCGAGTACCTTTTTTTTCACCGGAGAAAACGCAATAAAACAAAATAAAAACTAAGCTATGATGACTAAAACTAAGACTAAATGTATTGACAATTTCGTTTACAAATAAAAACTAGGCTACGGAGGTAGTAGAGGAGAAGAGATCCAGTAGAACTAAAAGACAAGTCATTGTATGCTTGGTTGCATGATGAAAATAGCAGATCTACAAGCTCACAACGCGTCGCAGCGTTGAGAGCTTCCAGATCTGCTATTTTCGGCAAGTATAAAATCAGCCATTACGACGCCATCAAGGCTAGCCAAAATACAAGATCATAATGTGTGTTGTGTGCTTGTAAATCGGCTATTTTCGCAACCAAGTATAACTCAGGCTTAAGCTAACGCATTCAGCATTTGAGGCCAGTTAAGGCAAGCTGACTACTTGTATTGAGCATCATGTATGCTTTTGGCGACAAAGTGTCTACGGAAAATGTTGTCTTTTTTTGTTTCAAGACATTTGACATAATATAGTCTAGCGCCAGTGTGTGTTGTCACTATAGAAACCAGACACCAAGCCCAGCTGGGATTTATGTTCCACCAATCTGGCAACGATATACATCTTCGTTCAGAAAAAAACAAGTGACGTAGTAGTAACCTAGCTACCATCATTACCACAGCAACCATCCAATGACTGCTCCGCACCACAAAATTATCCAAACTGTTGAGTTGACATAATTTTTGTCTGCAACATGTCACACTAGCATAAATTACGCTTCATGCACTACGCCCTACCTCTAGACCAGCATTGAATCTTATTGCTGATTTGGGGGAAAGTCATCTGTATTTGTAGGCTGCCTGTAGCTGTAAATGCAACATGGAACATGGTTGCTGCTTGGGAGGCATTTTGTATAGATCAATTTGTCATGCCTTATCCATGAACCAGGGGTGCAAAGTAAATGGTGCATTTATATAGAGCTTTTATCCAAAGCGTTTTACATAGATTGTGCATTACATTCACCCATACAGTGCAAGGCACCAACCTGCCCATCGGGAGCAATTAGGGCAATGGTTCTCAAAGTGGGGTCCGGGGACCCCCAGGGTCCTTGAGGATCCAGGGGATCCCCAGCTACTATAAATAATAAGTGATGATGATTGGAATCAAATGGACCCTTATGGGTCCGTAACTCTGTAGACTCTCAGAGTTAAATTAACATTGATACAATATAGGGTCCCAGAGATAGAAATGCCACTAATTAGCCTATTGCATATCAAACTGGGAAATTAAATTGAAATGAAAATGGTTGAGAATCACATAAAAATCTTCTCTTATGGGGATCCCTGGCATATCTTTTCAATGCGCGGGCTAATAAGTGTCAATTTGGGGATCCTTGAAAACGTTTGAGAACCGCACTGAATTAGGGGTTCAGAATCTTGCTCAAGAACACTTCATCACCAACTCTGGGGGAGCCCGGGATCGAACTAGGAACCTTGCGGTCGCCATTAGGCCACTCTACCCCTGAGCCACTGCTGCTCCGCATGGGACACACACACGGAGGAGGGTAGTAGTCGTGGGCGGGGACATTCTATAGCAGATCAGAGAAAATAATATAAACATTTTTGTTTGTTTGTTTTTTGCAACAATTTTCTTCATTTTGTTGAGGAAATGCAGAACCAGATCACTCATAGCATCTCTGAGGATAGAATTCTGGATAAGCAGAACATGTGCAGCATTTTGTACGAAATGGGCCACTCCTGAATACTTTGGAAGGCAATCTTATAGCCAATCAGTGTAGAATCTGAGAAATCCAACAAACTCGTCTTGATCACATGACTACAAAGATAATGTGTACCGATTTGCGTGAGATGTGGATGAAATCTGTGCGACTAATATAAACAATGTGTTTTGCAGAAATCGGCCTCATGGTGGCGCTATAACCGGCAGATGTGGAGGGATGCAGGAAAAATGTTTTTCCATGGCCTCTAGCGAGTGTGCACAGATCAATGCAGTTATAGGTAAAAACAGGAATTGTGTTGTTATAGCGCCACCGTGAGGCTGATTTGGAGAAAAAAAATAGTGGCATGTCGTCCTCGGCCTAGTGAAAATGTGCGTAGATAATTTCACGGAAATTGCACACTGTGTTTGTGATTTGTGGCATTTTGTTCGAAACGGACCAATCATTTGAGATTTGGAAGCCAATGTTAGCCAATCAGGATGGAAGATGGGAAATGGTGCAGATCCATGTTGACCATGGAGATAGTGTATAGCAAATTGTGTGATGTATGGATAAAAATGTGTAAGAGTAATCTACAGAAATGTGTTTTGCCAAAATCGGCCTCATGGTGGCACTATAACAGGTCCTTGAGGAATATTTGGGGCAGAGGTTTGTCGTTGGCATCCAGGGAATGTGTGTGCATAGTTTGGCATGGATCGGGCCAACAGTGCCAGAGATTAGCTGGTAACGGACCGAAGGACGGACGGAGTGCAAAACATACTCTCTCCCCATGCCTTCGGCCTGGTGGAGACAATGAAGTTTACTCTAATGAAAGTAAGAAAAACTCACAAAACACATCTTTGGTTGTGATCACAAAATGTTAAGAATGTTATTTAGCATGCTGTTTAGACAGATGCTAAGGTTTCATGTTTACTTGGTATCCTAGTTACTTTAAAAGCACTAAATAGTTTTCCTTTGCACTCAATTTACATCACCATTTATTACCCTGTCGTTTGTTGACTAGGGTTCATGCCAATTACTCTGATCTTGTATAAGAGCGTACTGCTAAATGCCTAAGTTGGACCTGGAATTGCATAACATTGCATTTCAAAAACAATATTGACTGTCACCACTATTCCAGTGGTGATGGTGCATGGTGCTTTCTCCTTCACATCTGACAGCAAACCTTCCACTGGCACATCTGCAAAACTAATATAATATATTTTCCCCCCTACCTTTCCAGTGGCTCATACTGTACATCTTAGTTAGCTATAGGATGCCTACTGTATCCTAATTTGGTGTTGTTTACACTGTCTGATGATGACACAGTAGTTGATGCTCTAGTGGTCTATTGTTATCAAAGTACACACAACAATCTGCCGGCAGCCCGGCGCTGGACTACAGACAGTGAGTGGGCAGGGATCAGTGTTGATTGACCGCACATTTTGATTTTAGTTTTAGTCTCTTGAATGGTTTTAGTTCACATTTTAGTCACCTGGAATGTTTTAGTGTTAGTCTAGTTTTAGTCGACTAAATATCATACGATTTTAGTCGACTAAATCTACAGTTGATTTAGTCGACTAAAATGTATTTTGGCGGGCGTTGGATGTGCTGCCAAAAACAACACTGCACCACATGCAGTACATGGTGGACAGGACAGACATAGGAATTGCATCGTGTTATCTCGACGCGGGGTTATCTCTGCAAGACATTAGCCACTTAACCACGGAGCCACTTAAAGGACAGAATAAAAATAAAGAAAACGCTCGCACACTGTGGTCTCCAATGAGACAGATTGTTCTGGTCTGATTTATGAAGACGAGCCTTGTGCTGGAAACGTCACAGTCACTTTAATGGTGCAATGAAGGCTTCTGTCGCATTGGAGCCCTCAGTGTGCGAGCGTTTTCTTTATTTATATTCTTTATGCTGTTCAGCACCTGCCCAAGTTTGGGTTGAGGATGTGCATGTGTCTTTGCTCTCTTTTCCACTTAACCAATTTAGACCTAAGTTCGATTCTACAAATGTCTTCTTCTAAAACATGACAGTTTTTCTGAAAAAGCTATGTTTCTATGTCAGTGGTGCTCAAACTATTTCATTTCACGGACCCCCAATATCATATGTAATTGGCCGCCAATAATTATTCAAAGATTTGCACTACATTTTCACGATTTTTCAAAAATAGCAGACTTACAGTACAAGTAGGTTCCGTGCTACGAGCTTGTAGATCTGCTATAAAACACCAAAAAGGGTTCCCGCCCAGAACTCCTTGAGCGCCACGTTTAATGTCAAGTTTAGCCGCTTCCGTGCCACGCTTTTCAGCCGCCGAAGCTGTTCTTCTGAAGAGCCACCAGCTGATTTTGTGAACCGGAAGTAACGATCAATCATTTCCGGGGCACTCAGAGCTTTATTGAGCTCCTAAATCATGGATGTTCTGTATGATCACCTCAATCTGAGTTTCAATTCAGAGATAAATGCCGCTATAAAGACAGTCATTAAAAGTGTGGACGGAGGAAAAATAATCAATGACGTCACAATGCGGAACGCCAAGAACCGGTAAAAAATAATACAAGCGATGCTGGATGCATTATAAACGAATGGGTTGTTTGATGTCGTCCTAGGTGCACAGGGTTAAGAACAAAATTATTTGAAATGATTTCATGAACATCCAAATTACAAGCAACACGTCGGAGCTTGCAGACCGCGCTGTTTTCAAACAATTGCCATCATTATTTTCACCTACAATGACGTCCTAGTGCAGCACAGCTCTTACTTTGACAGTGAAGTCGGCCCCGAGCGGTCCAGCAATCCTCAGGACTTCCTTCTCAGAGAGTTTCTGGTAGTCCAGGGTGGTGTTCTCCAGGAGGTGCTGGCCCGAATGGTCAAGGTCCAGTTCACCCTTCACCCCGCCGAGCGTCTTGCTCTCCACATCTACAGTACCAGCGGAACCAAAGAATAGCAGGGGACAAAAGACAATGCAAACAATGGGAAACATTACTGTCATTTCACGTCTACTCAGTCATAATATGTGAACACCCCAGATAGTTTTTTAAATTGCTCGATTCAGTATTTAGATATTTGATATTCGTTTTAGCTGCCCTGTCCCCTTCCTATACAAACCCAAATTGTAACTTCAAACTCCATTTTAACCATGATAGTGACTGGTGACCGATAGTGTCCTTCTAATACATGAGGGGGCCGTGTTTTTTTCATGTACTGTTTTCATTTATTTTTAATAATTGTTTTTGGGAAACAATTCAGTACTCGGGAATTAAAACAGTAGGCCTAAATAAAAATAAAAAATCACACCTGTGTGAACCGAGTGGTGCAACTCCCCTCTCTCCCCCCTCCTCTCTCTCTCTCTCTTTCTGCTCCGTCAGATTAGCTTTATTATGGATATCAATCCGCGTCACTAAGAACTATTTTTTCATTATTATTTTGGCTCTGCCTTTCCTTCTTTAGCGAACCTAGACAGCAGGTGGCAGCCATGTCACATACTTCTGTCGTTCCAATTTCACGCATGCGCACACCACTCGTGCTCATTGACGTACACAAACAGGTACACGGACATTGCTGGTTGTAGGAGTGGTTGCACCACTCAAAAACAGCCCCTCACATATTAGAAGGACAACCAGAAAGAATGACGGGTGTTTTCAAGCACTCTATCATGGTTAAAATGGAGTTTGAAGTTACAATGGGGTTGTATAGGAAGGGGGCGGTCAGCTAAAATGAATATCAAATATCTAAATACTGAATCGAGCAACTTCAAAACTGTCCGGGGTGTTCACATAAGCCCGAGTAGACGATGAAATGACCAAAAGTTGTTTTGAAGGTGAATATCCCTTTAAATACTGTACATTTATCTATTCCAGTACACCTCAAAGGCAAATATGCCACTTTTACACCACCATAATTATTTGAAAACTTTAGTATAATACTATTTACTACTACTACTACTATTAACACTAACACTGACCGACTGCAAAATACACACTTCAGATCGACCAAAGTAACACGCAAAAACAGTCCGGGGCTGTTATGTTTGGATCCAAACGCACTGGGTTCTGCAGCGGTACTGGGAAACCCACGGGAATCCATGCGAGCCGACCGGTGGGCGTAGCGAGAGCTATTCCACCACTTTGACCTCGATTCAACCTGGGCCTAATGGGGTCTTTTCTAATTCTAGCATGGAAGTTTAAACAATAACAACAGCGAGCACGGGAACACGCTCTAAGGAGCGCCCGTCATCCTGTTGCCGACAGATGGTTACCATTTCACTGCCCTCGGCAGCAAGGAGAGCAGGGGGAAATATTTAACCCGTTTAGGCCACACGTCGAAAGTAAAAAGTAAAGTAAAATCTTCTAAATCATGAAAGTTATGTTTCTATATCAGTGGTGCTCAATATTTCATGTCAAGGACCCCCAGAATTATATGTTCCATTCCAGGCAACCCCCAGAAGCAAAGATTTGAGTTAAAAAACTTTCGCTCTGAAAGAATATATATATATATATATATATATATATATATATATATATATATATATATATTCAAAGATTTGCGCCACATTTTCACGATTTTTCAAAAATAGCAGACCGACAAGTTCATAGCGCGGCACTCGGTGCCGTGCTATGAGCTTGTAGATCTGCTATTTTTCCTACAGCTAAAGCGTAACGTAACGCTTGAAACACCAAAAGGGGCTCCCGCCCAAAACGGGTTAATGACAAATCTGTCCAGCAAGACGAAGAAAAAGAAAAGAAAAAGAAAAAAGAAAAGAAAGAAGTACGGTACTATTCACCCCACTCAAGAAAAAGGAGCCACTATAAACGGATAGATAGGTAAAGTAGAGAAGAGTTGGAACATTTGTTATCGATTTGAACCGAACGGGAGTTTGATGCCAAAACTCTGACATCAGTGATCGTTTGCTGGAAGCGCTTGGAGCGGGATTCATTAGAGCCAGAGGGAAGGGAAGAGAAGGGAAGAGAGAGAGAAACTCTCTTCCTATTATTCTGCCCTGGCCTTCTTGATGTAATCTTAGAAATAATCATGCTTCCTGTATGAGAGAACCCCTTATCAAATCTGGTCAATGCTAGGGATAACGGATAGATTATTCATTGGATGAGGTACTTATTTGGAAGGTAAGGTAGCTGGCAGATAGTTGATCCAAGTTATTACTTGGATCAACAGCAATATTTCTTGCTGTACTGTATGGTTCAAATGCCTGCTGTCATTTTTTGACATACAAAATCTGCAATATGGGTTCCATCATACTTCATTGAGACCAAAGGTCGCAGTTAACTAAGTGTATGATGAAACCTTGCGTTTTTTTTGTCACGTCATGTCACACTCAATATTGTCACTCAATTTGTCACGTCATATATTGTGCCTAGGTCTCGTGACATCACTATGACATCATCAGGGATGATAGTAAAATCCCCATACATGGGGAAAGCCCCCATATAGTGTGACCAGGTCTCGTGCAGTGTTGTTCAAGTTACTTTTAAAAAGTAATTAGTTATAGTTATAGTTACTTTACTAGTTACTAAATTATGAAAGTAACTAGTTACCGTACTTTACTTTAAAAAATAAAGGTTTAAAAAAAACTAAGATTTTCCAATTCATTTGTTTTCAAGGAAAAGATATTCCCTAATGTCACTGGTCCAGTTGTGGTTTGTTTTAAGCTCTAATGGAACACTTATGCCAATAGTACAATACTGTTAAGATAACGAAAATAAACTTTAACAAAATCAGGTGGTTCTTTCATTGTGTAGCCTAGATAGTATAATCATCGTGAGGTATTATCATTCTCAGACGTCTCAGTTTTATCCAATTACATTTCAAGACCGTAACCAAATTAAATTATGAATCGTTTGGCACGTCGCTTGGTACTTGCTGTCTACGGAATTGTGCCAGCTTCTCCCATGCTCGATCAAGTCTGTCTGAAGCCCATCACACACCGTCTGCGACCGTCTCCGCCGCGCGGCGCCGCGCGGCGGACGCAGCCGGTGTGTGGTGGGCTTGAGCCTCTGCCTCGGGTGCTCTTCTCCTTCCAGTGTGGGGATTTGAGTGTTGATTTCGTCGACTAAAACTTTTTCACTGACGAAAACTAAATGGAAACTAAATTAACCCTAAGCTAAATGATATGAAGGGACTAGTGGACAAGAGATCACGACGGCATCAAGGCCCACTAAAACACATTTCAGCTGACAAAAAAAAAAACTATAGATTTAGTCGACTAAAATCTTATGATATTAAGTTGACTAAAACACTAACACTAAAACATTCCAGGTGACTAAAATGTGACTAAAACTAAATGAAAACTATTCAAGAGACTACGACTAAAACTAAAATCTAAATTTGCTGCCAAAAACACTGGCGTTGTTCCCATGAAGTGTCCGCTCCACAGGGGGTCGGTCGGGGTCTGTACAGAGAAGCCTCTTTTTTCTGTCCTCTGCTGCTTATTCTGGCTGGATAGGGTGTTTGGAAGCCTATTTTGTTTTGTTTCAGGATTTTCTTTATTTCCTTGTATTCTTTGAGCACTTCGGTTGGGTAGTCATGCGGAAATTTGACAACTTTGTCTCCATGCTTAATCTTCTTCGACCATGCCGTCTTCAGGAATCTCTGTTCTTTCATGTTGGAGTGCTGAAAGTTGACAATGATGGACCGAGGAGGTGTTTTGTCATTTTTATGGCTTTGGAATCATGGAGCGATGCGCTCGCTGTATGCATAAGTCCACGTCTGCTTCGAGGTTCAACTCCGTTTTCAAAATGTTGGCTATGAACGTAGGAGGCATGGAACTTCCCTCAGTACTGGCTTCTGAAATCTCATGTGTTATTTTTCGACGTGATCTCCCTGATAAATCAGTCCTGTTGTTTCAGCTCTGTTTTCAGCCCATGTATCTCTCTAGTTGAGCTCTGCAGGGCCTTCATTATTGGATCACCTCTGCCTTCTCTATCGCCACCACTGTCAGGCACATGGGTGCACTGTTCCATCGTAGCGTTGAGTGCTCCCTCGTTTTCTTCGTAAGTTTCTATTTGGCTTTGTAGAAACTTTCCTACTACTTTTTCTGATACCCCCTAGCATTTAGTGTTATTTCATTTTTAAATATATTTTGTAAAAAAATTGCATTTTGAGGGTCTAAGACTGGGAGCAAAAACACCATGCTGCCATAATATATATATATATTTTACTTTATCTCTTTTTATTTCCTTCTAATCCTTCCATTCTGTGAAGCACATTGAGTTGCACCTTATGTATGAAATGAAGTGCTACATAAATAATGTTTGACTGAAGTGTTCTGGATGGAAGAGCACCCCGCCCCCGGACCTACCAAGACTTACACAAGTGATCCGGGCCTTTCAGGACCAGACGCACATGGCGACTCCTATACGGGATGACTACAACTGTGTCTTCAGCTTGGGGGAGAAACAGAGAGAGAGGGGAGAGAGGGAGAGGGAGAGGGAGAGGAGAGGAGAGAGAGAGAGAGAGAGAGAGAGAGAGAGAGAGAGAGAGAGAGAGAGAGAGAGAGAGAGAGAGAGAGAGAGAGAGAGAGAGAGAGAGAGAGGGAGAGAGAGAGAAAGAGAGAGGGAGAGAGGGAGAAAGAAGAGAGAGAGGAGAGAGAGAGAGGAGAGAGAGAGAGAGAGGGAGAAAACAATGTTACTTCAGCCACAAAGTATCTTCTAACATGGCATGAAGGTCAACAGTGTTAATGAATTGGTCCCGTTGTGGGACAGAGCAGAATTCCAAACATATTCAGTAACCAACACTATGCTGGTTCTACATAAGATCTAATGAAACTAATAGTCCCAGATGAAGTCGATGGGAACCTAGACTCTACATCTGTATAGTCGCTTGGCTGTCCCCTTTTTCACAGCACAGGTTCAAGGGACATAATAATCAACACCATGTGTCGTCGCAGGCTCGAGTGTTATTGGTGAGGTGATGATCAAGGGGTGTTCGACAGGTATTAAGCTGAAAGCTTACAGTAGATGGGGAGAGAGAGTGTTTGCAGACATTATCTACTGAGATTAAGTTCAGAGAGCTATGTTGTGCACATACTACTGTGTTCGCTGGTGCAAGACAAGAAACAAGTGAGGAAAAGAAAGAAAAAGTCTGCACACACAGTCGCAGAACTGTGCAGACCTTTATCTACGGAGATTAGGTCTCATATCACTCGTGTAGCTATATCATTGTTTCTCAAACATTTACATTTGAAGAACGATAATAACTCTCAGAGTTAAAGACCTATAAGCGACCTATGGACACGAAGACCTGGTTACCACTTTTTCGATACGGTTGTCACGTTTTTTCCTTTTTTGACCTGATGTAAACAAGTCTTGGTGCTTTTTCTTGTTTTATCCTCATAGCAGTTTTTGTATTGACCAATTTACAAATGTCAAATCAAGCTTGTTTGTTAAATCTAGGCTATATAATTGTACAATTCTATGCGGTAGGCTATATTAATGTCTGTAGTTATGAATGCCTGTAGTTACTGTATATGTACATAGCCTACTTTATCTGCAGGATTCAGTGTTTTAGCCAAAGCGATAATTTAAGCATATCATTTGAAAAATATAGATCTCTCTTCGACAAATGGGAGCCAGCGGCAGGCTTTTTTCCAATTGCGGTCCGTTTCATAATTCAGTGTTTTAGGCAAAGCAATGCAGGCCTAATTATTATATTATGTTCATTCCATACCAAAACTGTGTGTGTGATTCTGATCTGTGTAGTGTAGTGCAAATACTATATTCCATATTTTATAATGAAGTACATGAAGAAGAACTGAACTGTATGAAGAAGAAGAATGGTTAAATGTAACATTTTTGGGAGATAGATATCAAGCGCTTTCTTTGGGGGGGAGGAGGGGCTGCGGGAGTTCTTACTTTTTCCTGAGGCATGCTGGGACTTGTAGTGTCCCCGTACAAGTCGGCAGGACGAGCCGTCTCCAGTGCATATGCCACAGTTGTCCTCCTTTGCCGTGCTTCCCAACTGGTGATCACAACCTACAATCTGAGACAAAAAAAAATGTGCATTTATAAAGTGCCTTTATCCAAGGCGCTTTACATAGATTGTGCATTACATTCACCCATTCACACACACATTCATACACCGATGGCGGCAGAAACCATGCAAGGCACCAACCAGCACATCAGGAGCAATTAGGGGTTCAGTGTCTTGCTCAAGGACACTTCGACACTAACTGTCGGAGAGGCCGGGTTTGAACTGGCAACCTTGTGGTTGCCATCCAGCCACTCTACCCCTGAGCCACCGCTGCCCAAAGTAATCCATAAAAGTACCAAGTACCATATCGCACTGCTACCATGGTACTGTTACTAGGGTACTGGTGGTACTATGCCCTGCCTAGTGCCTACCATACCATATACACCATACACCATACAATACCATACCATATAACATACTATACCTTACTATAGAGCCCCGAAGTCTGACGTCAATATCGGTGGAGGGCGCAAATCCACGGATTCATGTACTTTTTCTTTGCATTGTAATCCCCATAGGGGAATTTAGATCGCCTCATATAAGAACTGTGTTTGAAAAATAAACAAATCATCCAGGCCGCTTCACTCATATGGATATGAAGAATCAACTGACAGAGAAAATGTGTCACTGATACTGAATTAGTTACATTTTCGCTAGAAACAGACTGTATCATACTGTATATGAGTGACTGACTGTCGCAAACGATACAGAGACACCTCCATGACAATAACGCAGAGACAGCTCGTTAATTTTTGGACCACAATGCTTATAGTAGACGATATTAAGATGACCCCATGTTATTCTCCATAGAGAAATTACTTCCGTGAACCAGGGGAATCGAGGGGACGAGCGAGTGACGTCAGGACTTCGGCACTCTATACCATACCATAATGTACTATGCTGGACCATTCAGTACCAAAATACCAAACTACACTGTACCATAACAGTATAAAGGCATGCAATCTGGTGTGTTGCATATTCCATCATGAAGGATCTATTACAACATGTAAATCTACAAACACTATTCATAGAACTCTGTTCTTGTTCACGCTGTCGCAGATCCTCTGGAGGTGGCCACGGTAAACTTGATTTAAAGTGATTAAATATGCGATTGACGTGACCGGCTCTTGGCTGTCAGACGGCGGTCGATTGGCCTTGTGAAAGCAGTTCGCGGTAATAATTCAACATGGCACTCATGACACGGTGGTCCAAGGCCATATGCTCGATCTGGTGGAAACTGACTGCTGTAAACCCTATTTACTTAGTTGTCTGCGGTCAGGTCCCCCAGGACTCTATATTTGGTACCCTCCTTTTCCCCCTTTACACCAAATGTTCACCAAAATCGTCACCAAAACTAGCCAATCTACAAGCTCACAGCACATTGGGTTGTGATGCATTGTGAGTTTGTATATTGACTGATTATGCCCCAGAGTAGGGACGATAGGGTTCAGTCACGTGCACAGACACAATCACAACGTTCATACTAGGGTGCACGCACAACCGCACTCCACCATCTAAACTGACAAGAGGCCTTCAGAGCATCCCCTTCAACCCAGCTCTATGAGCTAGTCAGAACAAATGTTACACAATGTTTTGTATTAAACATTATCTCCAACCAACCGTTTTTTGATTGATGGACTTTTTAGCATGAAGTGTCAGTCAAATGAAGCCAAAACCACAGTGTGGTTCTAAGCAAGGTTGGAGCGCCTTATAAACCCCCTCCGATACCTCAGCGCACACGCAATGCTTCAGGATGCCATTTCATTCAACCAGGAAAAAATGCATTGTGAACCATTTCCTGGGATGTCAGTCAAAATGTTCCTCATTCTGTATTCATTCACAAAGCAGATGCCACGGAGTTGGCGGGATGCCACTCGCCGTGCATGGATTCCGTTTTGATTTATTCACTTTTAATTCAGTGGGACCCAAACCGCTGGACCACTGTTGGTTTGGTGATTTTGGCTGCATGGCACTAGTAGATAAGAAGCAAGAAGTGAATGGATAGATAGGGCAAAGAAGTGGCAGGTGTGTGCAGAGCATGGTGTGTGTGTGTGTGTGTGTGTGTGTGTGTGTGTGTGTGTGTGTGTGTGTGTGTGTATATACGTGTATATATATATAGGGCAAAGAAAGATCAGCAGTAATTTGCCTTCACCTTCACAAGGCAAATTCATACATGACATACCTGACAGACTCCGCTGATACACATGTCCAGAGACTCGGTGTAGCAACGCGTCCCGTCCAGCACCTTGGGAGCGAGCTCCAGCACCAGGCCCGAGCCGCTGGCCTTGCACTTGAGGGCACACGGGTTGTCGGGGTCATTGTCCACGGGCAGCCACTCGTGGTACTCTCCCTGGAACCGCACGTCCACGTGCGCCGAACATTGCTGAGCGCGAAAGTCGCCCACGTCTGGAGGGCAGTCCTGAGGGAGTGTTACAGAAAAGAGGGCCCGGGCGGTTAGCTCAACCGTCTGGGCACCTATAGGCTGCTGAGCCAGCCTGACGGCGTGCCGCGGGTTCGACGTGCCCGATCCCGACAGCCTTTGCCGCGTGTCTTTGTCTTTCCCCCCATCTCTATCCCCATTTCCTGTCAGACTACTTTCATCCTATCAATTAAGAAACAGAAAAGAGAGATGCATCGGAGTGATTCAATTCGATTTCTTTAACATTTTGCATGTACCGTATAATCATTAAACGGTACATGCAAAATGTTAAAGAAATCAAATTCGTGTTTTTCTTACTTCATCCAAAACATCCGGAATTGCATTATACTATAATGCAATTCCGGATGTTTTGGATGAGGATGAAGTAAGAAAAACATGAATATTAGGTAAGGGATAATATCTGGCTAGGTGGTCATTGTCGGAAGATAATTCACAGACAGGGAGTTTAACCACCGAGTTAATCACCCTGAAGGTGAATTATATCCCGACAATAACTACCTAGCCAGATATTATCCCGCTTATTACATGGCTAAATTAATAAATTGACCCAAAACACAAGAAAATAAGTATTCTATAAGTTTGCGCTGGCTGCTGTCTGCCCAGCTGCAGGGCTGGAGCACTGTCTGAAAACAAGGAAGTGAGTTGATCAGAACAGAATCAATTTTCGGGTACTGCTTTGTCCATTTCTCGCTCAAATGTTTCAAAAACATTTTTGAGAGCAATGTTTAGCTGTAAATGACATGGTGTGTCACAGTGTGTGTGTGTGTGTGTGTGCCATGTTGGAAACAGCAGTAAATCAAGCAGGTTGCAGCTGGTGCTCAGAGGGTTTGATTAGGCGGGTCTGTTATAGAGCGAAGCGGTCATTATCAAGACACAACAGACCTCTGAATTCAGAGATTGACCAATCAGAATCAAGCATTCAACCAAGCCATGTAACAAGGTTATATAATTGCCTGAACATCATATATCTCCAATTCTCCATTGCCCAGCTTGCTCTAACACAACATCCTTAGATCACACGCATTCGGTCCTTAAAACACAAGACCTGGCAGCAGTCATAATAGTCCTAGCACAATATTGTAGTAGAGTCTCCAACACAGTTTACCGTTTCCATTTTATTCCAAGTTGAAACCCACATGAAAGGGACCAACTGACGTCCATTACATAAAGATGAGTTTGCTGAACTTACCACATTACTGCATGTGCGATATTTGATATTCTGCCCTTCGCAGGTCCTGGATGTAGGGGAGAAGAAAGAGAGGGTGGGGGGAGGGGGGTAGGGGGGGAGAGAAAATGGACATGTGGCTGAGCTGGCTTTGGGGGTGAGCGATAAAACAAACCACTGTGCACATCAGTCAGCTGCGGTCGGTGGAGTGACGGCAGCTGATATTTCCTTCACTGGCCCCAGATCTGCTCTCTTTCTTAAACCATTTAGGCCTGTGTCGAAATTTAAAAAAAAAATTTCTGAAAGAAAACATGTTTCTATGTCAGTTGTTCTCAAACATATTCATGTCAAGGAACCCCAAATATATATGACATTGGCCACTGACCATCTGAAAAAATGTAGTTCCAGGGACCCTCTCAGTAGCAAAGATTTGAGTTAAAAACTCGCTCTGAAAGAACATATATTCAAAGATTTCAGGCACATTTTCACGATAAAAAAAAAAATAGCAGATCTACAAGCTCATAGCGCGCCACCGAGTGGCGTGCTATGAGCTTGTAGATCTGCTATTTCAATAGCTAAAGCATAACATAATGCTAACACCAAAAGGGGTTCCCGCCCAAAATGAGTTAAGCTGGGTTAAACGTTATACTTTGTTGCATGACGGTATAGCACGCCGGAAATAGCCAATCTACAAGCTCACAAAGTTGCCGTGGCGCAATGTGTTTTGAGCTTATAGATCTTTAAGACTTTCATGCCACGACGTTTTAGAAAAGTCACATCGTGATGTGGCGACCCTATTGGGCTCGGAACCGATTGTACAGAAGCACAAACCAACCAACAACAAAAGAAAATCTAAGATGCAATTTTGTGTCAAAAGTACTGGGAAAATAATTCTTCCAACTAAGTTGTATACAATCCTCACCAAAACACTGAAGTATACACTCACAGGTGTCGGACAGATGATTCCCTTTCAGTAAACAAACCCTTGCCCGCATGACAGCTCAGCAAATACGCAGTTGTTCATTTTGAATGAGAGTCTGTCGAACAGATTGGAGCTGTTTGGCACATGGCTGTCAGGCAGACAGATCCTTTGTCAAAATTATGAAGCTATCTGCTTATTGTAAATTAGGTCCCTTTGATGCTTTGATGCCAGCAGATGCTCACTCATAGCCTACAGGGTGACTTGGAAAAGCTAGATATCTCAGAGTGCGCTGGGAATTAATCAAAGCAAACCTCCTCTTTAGTTCTTTGCAACTTGAGAGGAATTCCAGTGTCATCAGGCTTTAGCTAACGCGGGGCCGTGATTGGAGGCAACGTAGCAGAATCGGGACTCTGGGATGAATGAGGGATAAAGGGCTTTTTATGATTTCATTTCAGCTAACGCAGAGAGCCGGGGCGGTGCGGCGCACAGCGCAGCATGGCAAGCCCATTAGACCCAATGACTGAGCCAGACAGTTCCCGCTGCCAAGACAAACAGAAGGTCACCGCGGCGGCTCAGACCTGAACGAGACACTTGAATAAGACGGAGGGACTGAGAGACAGGTATCAGTGTGGAAAAAAACCATCAGGCCCAGGAACTACTATATAACTAGATTCTAAACACCACCACATGACGTCCCTTTACCGCTTTGTGTGCTTTGGAGGCACGGAACGGATTCCACGGAAGGTGGGAATGGATTCACAATTACGTCATCGTACTGTTACGATAAAGGAAGATACTTGGAATGCCAGAATTCCCCAGAGTGGACATGCATGTGCTCTCACAAATATACCTCACTGCAGCCACACACACACACACACACACACACACACACACACACACACACACACACACACACACACACACACACACACACACACACACACACACACACACACACACACACACACACACACACACACACACACACACACACACACACACACACACACACACACACACACACACACACAGTAATTATGACAAATATACACACAAAACATAATCTCACCACTAGGAGATCGATCATTCGCACACACAAGCACGCACATGCGCTCACACACACACATAATTATACGAACGCACGTGCGCGCGCGCCCTCTCGCAAATATGTCCGCTCCAAGATAAGAAATAGAGCTCCTTTCGGGTTGAAACCATAAAATCACAATATGACGTTGGAATGGGATATATATGACTCCTATGTTTTCGATCATTCATAGTAATGCCCATATACTTGTCGTCAACTCAACTCACGGTATAAATTATAGATTGAATGTAATTGCAAGCAGACTCTTAGAGAGTGGTGCCATATAGAGAGCGGTGCCATATAATATTAATACCTTAGAAATGAACGAGCACTTGGAAATATGGCCCCGTTTGGTGATACATGAATTATGCCCTCATTGTAACATTTTATATTGGTTATTTCAGAAAAGCCAAAAACACCAAGTGCATGTAATTAGGGTAAATGTTTGAGTTTATATGACACAATAAAGCAGGTCAGTCCCTCCCTCCCTCCCTCCCTCCCTCCCTCCCTCATGCCTTTCGTCTTTCATTTCCGCATCACATGAATGTTTGACAAAACCCTCAATTCACCCACCATTACTCGGCTTATATTGTAGTATGTACGTCATCCTTCTTCATCCAACCAAAACCCCCTACAGGCCTACAGTATACATCCAACATCCTAAACCCCAACAATATACAAGGTGGAAACCTCCATTTCCGTCACCGCTAAACCCCTTATCCCTAAACTTTTTTTTTTTTTACTATTTTGCAAAACATTTTTGAATAGTTAAAATGGCCAGTCTACAAGCTCACAATGTGTCAATGTAGATTGGCTAGTTGAACTATTCAAGAATGTTTTTCAAAATAGTAAAAAAGGCAAAGACGTTTAGGGATAAGGGGTTTAGCGGAGAGGAAAATGGAGCCCTGTATGTCTAAAACCGTTCACAATGTTTTTGCCCGATAGCAACGAAATATACAGGCCACATGGAGGGTGGTCTCTTGGATTGTAAAAGTGAGACACACTAACATACTGTAATGACTCAAGTTAATTACATAATTCATTGCCTTTGGAGAAAACTCACTTTTAATTGCCACCAAAACATGGCCTTTTAACACAGCTGTGGGCACGCCTTTGTTGGAATTCCCAAAATGCCACAGCAATTTAATGTCACTGCTAGTAATTGCTGCAACTGATGACAGCACAGCAGACAGCGTGCGAGACGCACACGCACACACGCACGGTAGCGGCACTCCATTATCAGTGGTTTCAAAGGTTACATCAACACAATAACATTTCTGTTATGCTGTGGATAAAGGACCGAATCCAAATATGATACAGACTCACAGCTTAAGAACTCATTTCTATGATTTCAACATTATTCTTTTTTGAGTGCTGCAACCACTCCTATAGACAGCTATGCGTGTCCCTGGCTGGCTGTGTCTGTCTGTCGAGCACGGAATGCGTTTGGTTGGTTTTCACAACAAAGTGTCACTGTTGCACATATACACACACATGCTCTGGCCTGCTTACCATCGCTGCAACAGTTCGATCAAACCAAACTAAACCTAACGCGAGATGAAAGAAAACGTGCACTATTCCCTCCCTAGAAAGTTCATAGTGTGTAACCGAGAAGTGTGAGACAGCTCCGATTAATATCATCAACTAATCAACAAGCTGGCTGCAGAATGCTCCAGCGCCGCAGCTAACGCAGCCAAATGGCCTCATTATTGCTCGAGCAGTTACACTCTGTTGACATGACAGTCCATCCATATGCCCACACTTTGCTTCACAAGCGGCTCTGCCGCATTACATTATTCTGCTTATGATCAAATGAAGTGTGGTCTATGGAGGGGGAGGGGGTCTAATGAGGGCCAGGCGTCTCATATTCGGATTGCACTTTGCTTGTGTTCCCTCTGGAGGCTGCTGGGGTCACGTATACATTTGTGCGGTAGCAGCAATGTGGAAAACATGGATGCGTGCGAGTGGGTGTGCAATGCATGCAAGTCGGCACACTGTACGATTGCGTGCGAGTGGATGTGCTACAGTGTGTGCGTGCGTGCGTGCGTTGTTGTGAGCGCACAAGTTAGCGTACGTACATGTGTAAAATGTGAATATGTACATGTGAGTGTTGTACGATAAAGAGTTGCAGTGGGGTCGTATAGGTTTGGAGTGTCCTGACACACCAATTTATAGCCCTTCTCTCTTCCAACATGCACACATGTGTGTGCGCGCACACACACACACACACACACACAGAGGGGGCCTTGTGCCGTGTGCTTTAATGGCATCGTTTGATGTCCGGCGGAGACCAGGCCACTGGTCCCTCGTTCCCACGCGATGGTGTGGGGTGAGGTGGCGCAGAGCGTCCACACCACATAAGAGTACACATTTAACCATCCAACCGCCCCAAATGGCACTCCAATGCATATAACATACCTCCCCTATAAACAAATATGTCACACACACACACACACACAAAACGTCTGCATCCCACACGGAGTTCAGACCCCAAACACCTCTTCACGCGTCAAATTCACGGCAGGGACCAGGTTTTTTTTTTACAGCCAGTAGCATTCTGAGGTTTTTGCCTTGACCAGAAGTTCTGGGCAACGTGCAGAGAAATGGCCCCCGGTTGTTGATTTCATGAAAACAGCTCCCAGAGAGAAACCAATGCTATACCACAATGTTTGCAGTACAGCACAGGAGGGGAGGAGGGGCCGTCCATAGTAGCACTTTGGAGGTTTGAGGTTTTGACACTCGTCTAGAAATAATCAAAACAGGGCTTATTTTTTTTCTTTCGTCCCTGTTCCGCGCACGCACACACCCACACAAACACACACACAGGCGCAGCGCAAACAGGGCACTGCCCACTGTTCGTGACCTCGCGTGTGAGCCACTTTTGTTTTGGCAGTGTGTCTCTGCACAGATGCACTCTTTCATCATTGGCTGTGTCACAGTTGGACCCCCCAAATGTTTGGGGGGGGGGTCCTTTCCCAATGGCGCTGACCTCTCCAGCAAGGCTCCACTGGGCACCTCCATCCAGGGGTGTACATTCATTTCTGAGAGCCGTTAAAATGTAGGAATGCAGTGAAGTCACCATGCAGATATTTCCCAGTCTATAAATGTGACAACATTTCTATGGAAAACATATATACTCTCTCTCTTCTTTGCTCAAGATCGCTCGCTGTACCCTCTTTCTCTCGCGGCCCAGCCCGGCCGGCACACTGTAATTGGCCACTTTGCAGAACACACTTGGCCTCTGGGCTTTAATCTTTCATTTAGTTTGAAGCCCGTCCAAGTGGATGACTCTGGCTTGATGATGAAAGGAACGAGGGGTCCAGGGTGCAGGTTCAACTTTTGTCCCAAAACCTAAGCCAACGATGAGGAAGAGAGAAGCTCATAGACCTAGGTTCATCGTTTGTGTAGGTTCCAAAATATCTCATTCAGGAGGATATTTAAGATGACACGGTCTTTGGAGAAAAAAAAATACATCAATTATTATGCTCTGATTTGTGATGGGACCTTACTGGGGAAATTTTGACAACCAAAATGCAGATGAATTGGTGACTGCAGGACCGATGGGAAGTCTAGACCACTTTTAGAGGCCTGGATGGGCATGTGATCTACAATGACCTTCTAGGCCTCTTTAACAGTCATATAAAATGTATTTTGAGCACTACCATTACAGCCCCTGGGAATAAGGCAAGCGGCGAGATTTACTCACGCTATTAGGGACTCTGTCTGGGTCTATTTGGCAGGACCAAATAGCATGAAAGCAAGCCCCATACACCATCCCCCTTACTCTCGTCTCAATATGCTGTATGGGGATTTAATGGAAACCAGTCTGGCCCCCAGTCAGGACTTTGGTCTCGGAGCGAAGGGAGATTACCTCGGATTGTTTCTAAGCGCATGTTTACAAATTGTCCACGGGATGGTTCCATTTTGCAACGACAAGGAGATTCTAACTTCTATAGGCACACATTTGAGTAATATTCCCTCACTGATGTATGCCTCTCTTAACCCATTTTGGGCGGGAACCCCTTTTGGTTTTTTAAAGAATTGTTTAGCAGATCTACAAGCTCATACTACGAGCTTGTAGGTTTTTTTAATCTTGAAAATGTAATGCAAATCATATATATATTCTTTTAGAGCGAACGTTTTTAACTCAAATTGTTGTTTCTGAGGGGTTCCTGGAACAACATATTTTCAGATGGGGGTCGGCAGCCAATTACATAATTTCTGGGGTCGTTGACATGAAATAGTTTGAGAACCACTGACATAGAAACGTAGGTTTTTTCAGAAAACTGTCAGGATTTAGAAGACATTTGTAGAATCGTCCTCAGGTCAAAATGGGCTAATGAAAGTAAATCATTATAGAGCCCCATTTTACGTTCCTGTGCACGAGAAATGTCAATCTGATTGTCCTATTGCAGCGGTATGCTACGTCATGGCAGATACTGTTTCTAGAGGGTATGCACTATGCACATACATACAAGTGAGTGGCAAGTCAAGTGGCAAACTGTTGAGTGGCAAAGTGAATTTAACGTTGTAATTGCAATCAGATAGGACTTTTCTGTCTGGATGTATGGGCTGTCAAGGCCAGAAATATTAGTATTTTTTTAGCCACTCAGTTGGTGTTCCTGCATAACTTCCAGGTGATGACGATATGTCGCGTGCATACCCTCGATTTGTCATAGTATTAGTCGATGAAATCAACACTGGAATCAGGCGAATTCTTACTTGGAACTGAGGCATCGTCGGAGGGCGTAGGAGGCCCCTCCCCCACAGGTGCGGGAACACTCGCTCCACGAGCCCCAGGCGTCCCACAGGGCGTCTCGGTCCTCCTCGGATCGAGCGGTCCGCGAGCTCTATATATGCACGGCGGAGGGGAGAGAGACAGACAGTCGGACAGGGAGAGAGAGAGAGAGAGAGAGAGAGAGAGAGAGAGAGAGAGAGAGAGAGAGAGAGAAAACACTTGTTGAGTTTATACGCCACAGGGTCACAGCCATTTCCATCCAGTGCTCGCTTCCACTGTCATCACCTTGTATGTTTGTCTTGCTCTCCAAACTTTGAGAGCAGAAGTTTATTTTTATTTTTTATAAAATAAAAAGCATTTGGCATCGTTAACATACAGAGCGATTGTCCAGCAAATTCTTGCCAGGTAGCCTGATCAAAGCACCGTCCATGTCATATACAATTTCAAATGGATGTTCTGTCCCACTTATGTAAGGAGAAATACCTACTGTATTTGTTCTGATATGTTGATAACTATTCACCCACATTAACGGTGACCTCCATTTAAAATGCTCACAGCCATGCCTTGTGTATCACTATCATTGTGCAGTGCTGCTCCCTTCTCCATCACTCTAATTACTTGCGCAAGCTTGCAGAGCCTGCAAGTAATGTTTTTCGTCAGGTGCTACGATGCGTATGTCCCGTAGCAGCATATGATGTGATGAAGATATGTACCAATGCCAGGGTATAATTGGCTTTCGATGGTGACGTAATGATGATGTGTTTCAGTGTCGGGTGGATTAAAGGTAATGCCCCTATGTATACATGTATGTAATCTGACACCACTGCCATATCAAGCACAAATGAATCATTACGTCATATGCTGCTACGGGACATACGCATCAAACGACCCAAGGCATTTCCTTTAATCCACCCAACACTGAAACATATCTTTATTACGTCACCATTGGGAGCCAGTTATACCCTGGCATTGGTACATATCTTCATTAAGTCATATGCTGCTACAGGACATATGCATCAAACGACCCAAGTAACCACAGTTACTTAACTTACTTCCGCACTAGTAGGGTGCACCCTACTTGGGTGCAACAAGCAAGTAGGCCCTCGACAGAGTGCAGTTCCAGTTGTAATTGTCTTCTCTCTCTTTCTCCTCCCCCCCCCCCCCCAGCACAGGAATGCCTGGTTTAAGGCAATCTGATAAAAAAAAAATAGATATTCAAACACAGTACTAACAGTTTCTTATGGTCCACAAACCCGAGGCAGCAGTCAACTGAAAGAGCCTGAGCTTTATAAAGCCATGTGGGCATTAACAATGAAAACGTAACTGGAGCACACACAGCATTACAGTGTGACGGGAAAAAGATGGACAGCAATGGGAAGTAATCAAAAGCTCTCGACTTTCCCCTCTGCATATTTCAGTCATATGTCCGAATCATCCTTCAAACTGTGAAACGTTAGTCTTGTCCTAACAAGCTCCAGTCCTTGCTTTAGTACCCCCCCATCTCTCTCTCTCAGTATAATTGCACAGTGGTGCATTTGGCAGCAACAGTAGGGATATTAGTGAGACATCCAAGATCAATATTATGAGAAGATGAATTCTTAGCCTGCAAGGACAATGTGCACCTCATATGTACCGTGACAGCCAAATTCTGAAGACCCAAGTCTCTCTCTCTCTCTCTCCTGCAGAGAAGACTGCTGGGAGATGGACTCACCTTGCTCTGAGGCAGGTGTTTATTTGCGTGGCATTGAAACACTGGCATTGCCGTGTGAATGTGTCGGTTAGGTTTGGTTCCTGTGGCCATGCTCAACAGCCGAGGCTGCCGAGCTATAGCTCGTCTCAAACACCACTGGTACGGAAACAAACTATATATCAGATACAGCCAATCAAAATGAAAAGGAAAATAGGCATTTAGCAGCTGTAAAAAAAAGTTTTGTTTGACACAAATGGGCGTTTTATAGTATTAGTAACTGACGGACAGCAAAAGGAAATAGATTCTAGACCATGTTGAACAGAACAAGAGCAAGTCATGAAAGTGCGCAAGTAAAAAAAGAAAAAAAAAGAGGAATTAGAATGCATAGGCCTGGAACTAATGCTGTGATAGATCATCTACCACCTCCTACAGATGTCTTCAATAGACCAGGTGCTCTTGCACATTCAGTGAAACAATCAGTCATTCGCTGTCATACGAGTGATTGGGCGGTTACAAAAAAAGTATCTGACTGCACGATCAAGTCAAGCACACAGGCAGTCATCAGGGGTGTCACGGCATCACCCAGGGACACTTTAGGAGCGCAAAAATGACTGGACCATGGCTATTGTTCCCTTTATGAAGCCTCTCCCCATGGAACCTTTTAACCCATTTCGACCGAGACCGATTCTACAAAATGTCTTCTCAATCATGTTTCTATGTCAGTGGTTCTCAAACTATTTCATGTCAAGGAGCCTCAGAATTATATGTATTTGGCCGCTGACCCGCTTCTCAAAATATGTTGTTCCAGGGACCCCCGCCCCAGAAGCAAATATTTGAGTTGAAAACATTTGCTCTGAAAGAACATAATATTAGACATAAGATTTGCGCCACATTTTCACGATTTTTTAAAAATAGCAGACCTGCTATTTTTCAATAGGTAAAGTAGAACAGAATGCTTTAAAACACCTAAAGGGGTTCCCGCCCAAAATGGGTTAAGTCATGGGCAGCACTTTGTCCACAAACACCCCCACCCAAACCAACCAAGGTCGACAGCCTGTACTGAAATCACACTCACACACCCAGAGCTGTTGCCAATGGCTTAAAAAGGCCTCTCACGGCCTTCACATGTGGGGAGAAATGTAAACCACAACGCCATGCACCACTTGCCCTGAAACAGGCAAAGTCGTGGGGCCTCAGAGTAGGGGCCCAAACGGGGATGTATGTAATAACACCTGCTCCAATGGCTCCCCTGACCGTATCCAAGGGGCCGGTGAATGGTTCACACCACCAGTGGTTCTCAAAGTGGGGTACCGGGGACCCCCAGGGGGTCCCCCAGCTAAATGGGTTAGGAACCGAATGGACCCTCATGGGGTCTGTAACTCTGAGAGTGTACATTACCTTACAAATGTACATTTGTACACTCTCAGATTTAAATTAACATTGTTTTTTATAAATTGGTGTTCCAGAGATAGAAATACCATTAAATGGGGGTCCGTACTCATTGCCCATAATAGGCCCTATATACTGTAGGAAAGCATGGCTGTACTCTGCCCTATACTTGGCCCCCTCCACTGTGTCACGGCATCTAGTTTTGTTAGGATGACAAATGGCTTTCGGAGAGAGAGGAAGGAAAGTACACGATGATAATGCCGCCGACGTGACTACTTTCTTTGGGGCCCCCCGGTAGCTAAAACACCCCCCCACACCCCCACTATTAAGTGTGAGTGCAAGTGCATGTGTATACATGTCTGTGATGACGGGGGGGATGTGGGGCGGTCAGATTATTAAGAAATGGGCATTCGTACATATATACAACTGTCAGGGCGCTAATGACGCCTGAAGTACGGCGGGGGAGGAGCGGCGAGAGGCCTAAACACAGCAAACAACGTCAGGCGGACGGTGCTATAACATTCCTGCCCGCGCAGGCCCGGGCTTCCTCCGTCTCTCCATGCCTTTTGGATCCACGATAAATAAACGCAGGCAGGCGGCGGCATTCTGGGCAAGCGGTCCTGTTGCTGCTGCCGGGCCGGGCCTCGCTTCTTCCTTTGAAAAGCAATCAGTTGAAATTTTGCACTCAATTACTGCAGGGCGGGAGCTGCACCGCTGCACTACGCCAAGACGGCCCCGAGCCATATCAAACGGGACATGATGAGGGAGAGAGAGAGAGAGAGAGAGAGAGAGAGAGAGAGAGAGCCTGCAGAGGGGAGGAGGGGGAGAGAGAGAGAGAGCCTGCAGAGGGGAGGAGGGAGCGAGGGAGAATATATAGATGAAGGACTGAGAGGGGATGGATATGAGGAGTAATAGGTTGCTTTGGCTGACCGTGCCGCTATTGTACTCTGCGAAGAAAAAAAACAAGAGAACGAGGCCTCCGTTAATCGGCCCCGGTTGTCCCTCTGGGATGTGGATACAGTAATCAAGAGGCTCGGATGACTTGCTTGGAGGCTCACCCCCCCCCCCCCCCCCCCCCCGTCCATGCAAGCCTCTACCTCCACCTCTCTCTCTCTCTCTCTGATCTCTCCAAGGTTTCTGTTTAAACTGGCTGCCTGCCGTGCGAGTGAGTAGGTTGCTCTCGTTTTCTGATTGGGATCCACCCCTATATACAATCAATGACACCTTGGAGGCTCATCTACTGTACATTCCAGGTGACACAATTGTCACCCTCAACGTTTTAGCTCTCGTTTAGTTTCAATAAGGAAATGCGTTTGAAATTCCATCTACGGTATTTGCCAAAATTAGAGATTAAAACAAGAAACCTAGCTGGCATCCTACAGTATATACCATGGATGTTTAAGTCACTATAGTCACTGACTCACTATACTCCCTCGTATGAAAACCCTTTATCGCAGTCTCCCCAGATAGAGGCCACCTTGCTGTCACCGCCGGGCCCCGTTTTCATATCAGGTGAAGAAGAGGAAGCCAGCAAAATGATACATCAGACCACTGAGATCCACATTATATGTTATTTTGACAGGCCAGGCTCTATTTAAGTCACCTGTCAGCAACTGAAACTAAGGACATTTTCCTTGAAGACGGAAAACTCTGCGACATGGGGGAAAGAAACCCAACGCCCGGTGCCTCCTTTTGCAGACTATGTCAATATACACACGATGGCCTTTTCAGTTGGCAAGACATATGATCTTCGCACATCTGCTGAATCCCTTGTCCCCGCCACCACCACCGCCGCCCCCCCTCCTCCTCCTCGGAGCCCTCGGGCTGCACTCCGCGCTCACCTCTGTGCCGCGAGGCAACCGCTGTGATGACATATAATATAAGGAGACCTAGACCTCAGAGAAAACAGCTCGCCGGTCCAGCATCCTATTTTTATATGACTGTGTTAAAAAAACACAAAAATAAAAACAAAAACAAACGGGGGTGGGTGAGCTTGAGGACTCTTGAGCGCATGCAGCGCTCAAGAGTAAATAAGATGACTCTCGATTTTTTTCCCCTTTTTTTTTTACAGCCTCGTTAACCTACCGCTGAGAGGATCCAGTGCATTCCGACTGCGTGGAGTCGGATAGAGTAACAATCATAAAACGAATGCGAGCACATCTGCCCAACAGGAACAAAAACTAAATTCTTATTATTAGGTCATGTCCTGGTTATAATTTCTTGAGCACCTTGCCTTTTTTTTTATCACAAAAATCTCTCAACAAATGGACAAACATGTTACAACACGTTTGTTTCAGTAGATCAAAACATAGAGAGCAAATTGATATAAGTAGGATAATTATCATGCTATACATTACCACGAGAAGAAGAGTTATCACCAGTAGCCTGCAAGTGCAGGGAAAGTGTTGATCCATCATGACGTTTGTGTTATCGGATCCCTCCAGTGAGTGTATGCGTATATCCAGGAAGTGTGTGTTTGTGGCGTGTGTGTGTGTGTGTGTGTGTGTGTGTGTGTGTGCGTGTGTGTGTGTGTGTGGGGGGGGGGGTGCGTCTGAGCCTGGGGTGTGATGCTCCACTCTCTGGGTCCAGAGCGTCCTGTCTGCCTGCCTGCTTTCTCCTCTCTGACTTTCTCTCCCTCTCTTCCTTAGGAATAAGTTAAGGGGAGGGGAAGAGGAACGGGGTGTGCGTGTGTGTGTGTGTGTGTGTGTGTGTGTGTGTGTGTGTGTGTGTGTGTGTGTGTGTGCGCGCTAGAGGTCCCTGTGTGAGGGGGAGTGGAGTAATCGGAGGGATCCAAACCCGTCAAGCAGTCAGGTCCAGCGCAACAGCAAATCAATACATGGGCCTCAGCTAGTTCAAACAAGGAGCTGGCCGCAGCTGCAACTTCACAACTGTGTGTGTGTGTGTGTGTGTGTGTGTGTGTGTGTGTGCACGGGGGTGCGCGCGCACATACACTACAGAGACTCAGCACATTTGGGCAAGTGGCTATGGCTGTTTTTAGCCCAAGGAGTGTTTTCCGGGCAAAACTAATGCTCGGAATGGGTTCAGAATCACGAAAACCCAATAGTTTGACCCCTAGTTTGGCCATAGACCCCCTATTTTGGCCTTAGACTCCCTATTTTGGCCTTAGCCACTTGCCCAAATGTGCCCAAAATGTGCTGACCTCATCACATTTGTGTTGACTGCTATGGCCGTTTTTAGCCCAAGGCGTGTTTTTCGTGCAAAACTAATGCTTGGAATGGATTCAGAATCATGAAAACCTCCTAGTTTGACATGTCACATGCTACTTAAAGCATAATGAAATGTAGAACATTTTGCCATTATGTTGGTTGTTGATGGTATACCCCAACATTCAGCAGCTGTCAAAAATTCCCCTATAGGGTGGTTGAATAGAAACCAATGTGGGATATGTTAGTAGACATCTTTACAAACACAAACACATTGGTGAAGAACATTCTTGATAAGAAATGTATTCCCAGATTTGACATTATTCTGATATAATATTCTCTCTCTCAGCCTCCTCGGATTCCTTCCGTTTCCATCTCTCTGTCCTGTTCCATTTCTCTCCTCTCATAAATGTACTCACTTGCCTTATTTACTTAATTTGCTCCAATTTTTTTAATAGCACCTAAAATGTTATATGGTTTATGTAAAAAAAAGAATCGTTAGATAAAATGAGTAATGGGCTGTTCACGTCAAACACTATCACACTAACTGTAAAGATAAATGTTCTAACTCAGGATAGCACAGTCGACACCACAACTAGAACGATGACAGTGGTTAATGATATACGTGTATAGATAGTGCTTTGTGTGGACGGCCCTTCATGCCTATACCTATAAACACTATTGCTTTACTTAAACCAGACAATGAACTGCCATAAAAGGTTATGTTTTGCTATAATGACGCACTCTCCATCCATTATGTTGGTTACACAGAGCATTGAGACGTTTACAAAACTATATGAGACCATATAATCTTTCATGAAAAATGATTATAATATATAATATAAAGTTGTCGAAGCGATTCCACAGTCGGTGTGCTTTGTCGCCCTCTACAGACAGGGAGGAGAGGAGAGCATGATGAGAGCCCGATAGCCAAGAGAGGGCCAGGTGTAGTTCATTGGAGGCTCACAGCTTTTATGTATACCGTCTGGTTTTGTTGTTACTGCCTTCCACTTTGAGTTATGTTAAAGTACATTTATTTTATGTTTTCATTCAAACCGGGAAGTGGAATAAAAACTGGCATAAACCTTTTTGAGTTCAACCGTAACTTTTGGGACATTCCTCATTTCCCTTCATCATGTTTTGCTGCTAGGCACAAGTCAATGTGAAGAGGTACTCTCAACCAACCAACACAGGTTTCTCTCTCTCTAACTTTATATGTCTGGTTTTGTTTCTCTCTCTACATTTAGAACTGGTTCTGTTTCTCTCTCTCTCTCCCTCTATACATTTCTTCCGTTTTGTTTCTGTCTCTATCAGTGTTGTTTTTGGCAGCAAATTTCTATTTTAGTTTTAGTCATAGTCTCTTGAGTAGTTTTCACTTAGTTTGTCACATTTTAGTCACCTGGAATGTTTTTGTGTTAGTCTAGTTTTAGTCGACTTAATGTCATAAGATTTTAGTCGACTAAATCTACAGGTGATTTAGTCGAGTAAAATGTGTTTTGTCGGGCCTTGATGCCGTCATAATGGCTAATTTTACACTTGCTGAAAATAGCAGATCTTCTATTTTCAGCATGCAACCAAGCGTAAAATGACTCGTCTTTTACTTATACTGGATCTCTTGTCCACTAGTCCATTCCTAACATTTTACTCTAGTTACTTGTGCAAGCAGAGCACGCAAGTAGTAGTTTTCGTTTTATCTGTTGACGAAATTGTCAACATAGTCTTACTCATCATAGCTTAGTTTTCATTTAGTTTCCATGTAGTTTGTCAGTGAAAAAAGGTAGTCGACGAACATTTTTCCGTTTCCTTCTTTTTTCCCTGTCCGGTTTATTTCCCCTCTCGTTCATTTATTAACTGTAATATAATAAGGTTTATATAAAAATATGTTAGATTAAATTAGTAATGGGGCTGTCCACACCAAGCACTGTAACGTTCTAACTTTTAGTGGATAGCAGAGCCCACACCACAACTACAACGGTGACAGTGCTATTGAATTAATTTGTATAGCGCTTTTCCAAACATAGTTACAAAGTACTTGTCTTGTATAGGTCACAGGTATGGCGTTCCAAAGCTTATAGGGCTGGACTGCAAAAGCCAGTGAGTCTGACAGTGGTTAATGATACACATAGTTATAGTGCTTGGTGTGGACGGCCCTTTATGCCCACCTATAAACACTATTGCTTTACTTAAACCAGACAACGAGCTCCCATAAAGAGGTTTAGGTTTATGCTATAACCACGCACTTCATCCATTATGGTTACACACAGAGCACCATGAGATGTTCATAAAACCTCATGCAAATGGGTAGAACAATTATAATACAACGTTGTACAGTCAGCCTTTCAGAGCTCGGTCGGTACTAGAGCATGCAGTCGCCTTCGGACCACGAGGTTCTGTGTATGAACCCGGGCACCGGCAACTCAGCAAGCAATATACGAGTAGCACAGCTTGGCTAAGTTGTGCAGTAAGTACTGGGAACAGAACAGATAGATAGAAACCCTCGTTACATTACATTATACCTTTATTGAAAGGATAAGCCCCTTGAGATGTCGCATCTCATTTTAGAGGGGGTCCTCGTTCTCAACCTATACTGACAATAAGCCATTCTGAACTACTTTACTTAGTCAAACTACAGAGGAAAGGAGGCACTGGAGCAACTCAGACAGTTTAAGCCCTTATAAACGCGACGACGTTTCGAAGTTTCAGTTACATCTTCGTCGGGTCATGATGACCTGACGAAGATGTAACTGAAACATCCTGTAACCCGTCCTGCCTCTGAGATGCACCAGATGCACTAGAGGCGCAGTTGGAACTCCCTTCTACCGGATAATATGCCTTATGAGCGTTGACAAAAGACATCATTAGCCTTTGTGCAGGTTCAAAACACCTCTTATAACACATTGTGATTGCTTTCTAATGCATTTCCAATGTAGCCGGGGCTTTGCATTACTCTCATTTCTATATTTTATGGATCTTTTTTTTAACTAGGATTCTTAACTTCCCTGCTATTCTGGGTCTGGACGAGCTAACAGCCTCCACTGCCAGCAAGCACTAGGAGTTCTTCTTTCTTTCAAATGTCAAACTCACTCTCCTACCATCACACCGCAACAGACTTGGAAAACAGTAATGTCCATTGCTCCAATGAATACAGATATATACACAGAACCATGGAGAAATGTTGCGTCCCGAAGTGTAGCTAGCATGTATACAATGTCGCATTGTTTATCATTTGCATTTACGTGTGCACACATTAGAATCATTCAATCAATCAATTAGAAAGTGTTAGTGCTCGCAAACAAACTAAACTATATAAAAGCAATATTATTTTTCTCACCCTTTAACCTTTCTTTGTGACTCACTCTCTTTTCACTCTCTTTTTCATCCCACCTCACCCCCCTCTCTCTGAGTGGGTGTATGTGCTGAGCGTGTGAGAGCGTTTTGTTTGTTTGATATATTTTCTCTACGGAGAGTGCTTTTTCAAACTTTGTTTCCGTTTTGTTTTCAACATGCCTATTACAGGACAGTGGACAATCTAGAGACTTTTGATGGAACGTGGGCTGTGGGAGGGGTCCTGTGTATGGTGGGGAAGCATGGGGAACTAATTCTCTTTTTAATATTAATTTATTTCCAAGTTTTAATGAAGCATGTGTAATGATGTGATTTGGTGCCGAGTTGCAGTAGTATTTAATAAAGGTACTTTTAAATCTCAGGCAAATTCTGAAGACCCCTGCCTCCTCCCAAGTCTCTCCCTCTCTCTCCCTCCATCTGCCGCCTCTGCTGAGATTTTTAAAGGCGAGACGGGGGTCACACCCTGGAGCAGAACCTCATGCAAATCAGAGGACACACAGTCCAGCTCACAGCGCAGGGCCCGGCAATCTGCTTGGATTTCTCAGCCATGCAGGCCACTTTTCTTTTTCTCCATTCATTTATAGTTTAAAGGGGTGGGTGGTGGTGATGGAGGCCGAGAGGGGGTGGGGTCCCCTACAGAAGCTTCAATGGAGCCTTTCATAACATCTGGCAGTTTGAGTCCCGAGAACATTCACACAGGGGGCGGGGGGAGTGGTGGTGGGGTGGCGAACAAGCCAGGTGTCCCCCAGAGGGACAATTCCTACGGTCCTATATAGCAAAAACAACCCCGGTTTTTAGATGGATGGGTCTTGGCTCGCGGAGGATTGCAGAGTAAATAGCTTGACAGCTTTAACGTTATTTGGGATGCCAAAATCGCAGTGTGAAATCCGAGGAAGAACTGCCCATGCTGGCTGAACTTAGAAAATATAGGTCGTGAAATGAGACCGAGCGTATAAACATGAACCGTTGGAAGAATGAGCGAGGCAACCTTTCTTCCCAGGAAACGGCACTGATTAAAAATGAGTGCCAGCTCTAAGGTCGCAGTACCTTGAATTAAAGATGTAGTGCCATGATTTTTTCCCCCTCCTAAAACATGATCATCAAGTACTCTGATTATACTAGGAGGAAGATTTCTTTCAAAAAAAAGTGTACAGCAAGTGTTCAAATTATGTTTTTATGTGGCCACACCCTGCACCAGTTCATTAAGTATACCTGGTTTTCACCTTAGCACCACCCACCTGAACTTAAGCCTCGCCACAGCTGTTGTTGTATGATAACGGGGGAGGGGTTAGGGTTATGATGTCACTAAAATGGTGTTATTGCGACTGGGCCTTTTGACTCAAAGGCTTTCAGCTTTCAGGAAGAAACCAAAAATACACAGGGGAGACATATTTTAACATTATAACCATTATAACCTTTTAGAGTAATGTTAACTCCATAGACACATGCAAAAAAGTACAAAAATCACGGCACTCCATCTTTAAGTGACTCCTAAACGAGGCTATCTGGAAATGAACTATCATAACCTGAGGTTAGGAACAACCCCTTATGCCCCTTCCAATAAAAAAAAGGCTTCAAATCCAACTCCCAATCAAACAATCCGAATCAGAAACCGCATATAATTGATCAATTAAGGCGAGGAGGAATGTGGTGAACTCCAGAGCAAATAGTCTACAAACTCTAATCACAACATGGCAACGGATGTTTCTGGATCTAAAGAGTGTGTGTGTGTGTGTGTGTGTGTGTGTGTGTGTGTGTGTGTGTGTGTGTGTGTGTGTGTGTGTATGACTCGCGTACGTTATGCACACACATGCTTTGACAAGCCTGGTGTGGTGTAGCCTGCATGGTGCTTGGCCTACTGTATTTCACTCTGTATGGTAGAGGCAAATGTTTCTCTACAATATCAATACGGGGGTAAGAATGGGGTAAGCAAGAATACATACAGTGTACACAACATCAGCATACACACACACACTCTTTCTTTGTGCAAGAGGTGGATGTGCACGCACACATACACACGCGCTACACTACGCTACACTAAGCTTTCACAGACTGAGACAGAAAAACACACGTTCCTTAATCCACAACCTTCCGATGTTTGCTTTCAGAAGAGATCCTTTCTCACATTTTGGGAATGTATGCTCACAGAAAATAAACTGTGGCATCAATGGCGTGGCCAGCACTTCAAACATAACAGTCAAGGAGGAAATTAATGTGGTGATTGACAGACGGTTTCCTACCACATGCTCTCAAAAGGATGTCTTTTTGACAGTTACAATAATGGATTTAGATCCAAGAAGGTGAGATGAGCACAAGAGCACTGTTGTAATGCATTGGTATTTTTCATATGAACTAGGCCAAGGATATGTTACTGTAGGAATGAGAATATGTACAAAATTAGAGCTCAACAGACCGTTTGAAATAGCTTGTTAGAGTAACTGGCAAGTAAGGAAAGATCACGCCCGTGTGAAGTGAGTGGTGCAACTCTGTGTGGGGGTCCCGGGGGGTCCCCGGAAGTCCCAGACCCAGGGTGCGGCCCGGTTCCGGCAAGCCACCCCGCATCCGAAACGGTCGAGAAATGACAGAGTTACTGTGTGGGCACATCCAGCACCCAGGAATGTGCCCAGAGGGCCGGCCCGGTTCACTCTCCGGCCCGGTTCCGGCGTCAGAAATGGTTGAGAACTCGTGCTCGGACGGAGCCAGACTCGAACGGACCCAGGCAGGCAGGCAGCCAGGGACGGACCCAGGGACACACATAGCTCCGTAAGAGAGTGGTTGCACCACTCAAAAAATTGATCATAGTAAGTAAGATCATAGTACAATTACTCCAACCTAAAATCCTTGCATACAGAACATAATTTATATTGTATTATTCAAATGAGGATTCAAAGGGATTAAGAGCGGCTGCTAAATGCCTAAATTGTAAAATTGCAAATTGTAAGGGAAAAAATAAGTTAATTATTCTATTCTATTCCTCTCTGGACCAAAGAGAAGTTCAAAAAGACAAAAACCTCAGAAAACAAGGGCAGTCATGAAGCCATGAAGGATAAGACCTTTCCAGGTTCCCTGTTGAGATGATTTATTTACTTAGGAAGCAAAGCCGGTGTCCAAAACGTAAAGGTCGAACCCTGCGATAAACAGCATTGTTGGCACGCTGCATTATCCCTCACGTAAAATGGTTTAAACATCCCTAATGGAAAAGGGATTGAGTCGCTTCCACCAGAGGAGATGTGAGCCATGAGATAATGACCACGATGTAGGAACTTCTACCGCAATCCTAACAAATTCCAGAATCAGATTACGGTTTATCCCCAAGGGCTTTTTATTCCCCCATCAACCATGAATTCTACTTCATGGTGATTTATATATGTGTGTGTGTGTGTGTGTGTGTGTGTGTGTGTGTGTGTGTGTGTGTGTGTGTGTGTGTGTGTGTGTGTACGTATGTGTGTGTGTGTGTGTAGGGAACACCTTCAGCCACAGAATCACCTGATATAGCTATCAAGATGTGTGACCATAATTATTACTGATGAGACATTGTACCCAATATTCTCTCTCTCTCTCTCTCTCTCTCTCTCTCTCTCTCAATGTGAGAATTTTTGCAGACTAACTAATCTGAGGGCACGGACCGGGTAACTTATCTTTCCCATGGCGGTCCCACTACCCATTCAGCTAGATATAGACCACATTGAATGTATTTTGTGGTTAATCTTGAATGTATTCACTGGTTAATGACAAAGATACAAAACACATTCAACTAGATAAAGTGCCCCACGGGGTACAGATCTCCACCAGGGCAGGTCAGGTTGTGGCCTCCTAGCGCTATAGGCCAATGTGAAAAGGGTGCCATTTCTTCTTACACCATTGATGGCAATTGGATGATTTGAGGAATTTTGTTCCAGAAATGTGGTTTGCAAAAATCACTATAACAGGCCAACGTGAAAAGGGTGTGATATATTCCTCAGCCTAGTAGGAAAGGCTGTGAAAGATTTCACGTGTAATTTGCACGCTGCGTTCATGATTTGAGGCTTTTTGTTTCAAAGGGGCCAATCCTGCAAACTTTTGAAAGCCAATGTTAGTCAAGGAGTGTGTGTGGGGGGCACAGTGGCACAGTTGGTAGTGCTGTCGCCTCACAGCTATAAGTTCCTGGGATCGATTCCCACTCAGGACACTGTGGGTGCTGGCGGCGTGTTTCATCCTCCGCGTCATCAGTGCCCATTACCGGAAGCAGGGTTTGGCGAAAGGGCCTTTCTGTGTGGAGTTTGCATGTTCTCCCCGTGCCCCCTAGGGTAGGTACCCTCACAAAAAACATGCAGTAATCTTGGTCTCTAAACTGCCTCCCCCTGGCCAGCTGGGGAGCCTGATGGAGGGGAAAGGAACTGGTTGGAATAACGTGTTCCTCCCACGCGCCAGGGAAACTCCCTCGTCAGGTGTAAAGGAGCAACTTGGACACTCAGGCATGAAGGAATCATGAGTTCAAGTCCGTTGCTAGTCCCTATATATGGGGACTATGTTGGCGGAGGGTGTGTAGAGCCCAGGATCACATTAGATCACAGGGGTGAAAAAGGGTGTGTGTGTGCAAAAGGGAGTGTGTGTGCAAAATTTGGCATCGACCGGGTTAACGGTGCCGGAGATTAGATGTTCACAGACGGACGGACGGATTGCAAAACATATACTCTCTCCCCATGCCTTCGGCCTGGTGGAGACAATGACATGCCATAGGGGCTCCACATATCTTCAGCTGCTATCAGTGGAATACGACATATGACATTTTGGAGGGAAAAGAAACACAACACATAAATGTAAGGTGAGATTAAGCTTTAAACGGTTTGTCAAGGGTCACCAACAGGTCTTCCAAGCAGCAGCGCAAAGCAACCGGTCCTCCTCCTATTCCTTTGTGGCGGACTAAAAGGTCAAATTAAAAGATTGCCATATCACGGGGTGACGACCTGAGTGAAGAGGCCCTGAGGTCTCAGAGGTGTCTTAGAGAGAGAGAGAGAGAGAGAGAAATGGGCCTAATGTTACCATGGGCCTACTGGACAGACATTAAGTTATTTAGGCCTGACGTCGAAATTAAACAAAATGTCTTCTAACAGTTTTCTGAAATACCTATGTTTCTATATCAGTGGTGCTCAACATTTCATGTCAAGGACCCCAAAAAATGATATGCAATTGGTCACGGACACCCATCTGAAAATATGTTGTTCCAGGCAGGGACGAAAAGCAACGATTTGAGTAACCGAGTTCGCTCTGAAAGAATATATTTTCAAAGACTTGCGCCACGTTTTCACGATTTATTTCAAAAATAGCAGGCCTACTAGCTACGAGCTTGTAGATCTGATATTTTTCAATGGCTTAAAGTAGAACAGAATGCTTAAAAACACCAAAAAGGGGTTCCCGCCCGAAATGGGTTAAGTTATGTTCAAGAGCCCCAGCTCTATAGGCTCCCAGAAGGAGACTTAAATTGTTCAGGCTGGATAAATGGAATCCTCCCACCACCCCCATAAACGGCGCATGAGCTCCAGGCGTGATTTACACCAAAGCCATTGTTTAAAAAGCTTTCCGGGCCTCTTTATAAAATGTTTTACCAGGATAGGAACTTTACGGCCTGCAGCTGAAAATCAACCACAACTCCCCGCCCCCACTAAGACCAGAGGATTAAAATAATAAAAAGAAAAAAAATGTAATTCCCAGACAATCAAAGTATATCCAATTTGACACAGATGGCATGGAGAGGTGAAGGGCAGACCATGAAGCAACCCATGTAAGAATATGACAAAACAAAGCAAGTTTACAATAGTTTTTGTTAATGGATTGCATTTTTAGAAAAGACGGCAGCACGCAGTAAATACTCCTCATAAATTCCCTTTATTGTCTTTGATGATGCCAAAATGGAGGGGATATCAGAGTTATACATTTAGATATTGCCTTATACTGTACCACTTACAGTACACCGGCACGGGTTGCTCCAGTAGTTCAGATACTCGATCTCTCTTATCTTAATGACTCAAGTACTCTCTTATCTTAATGACTTAAGTACTCTTCTTTCTCAAACATCCACCCACCACCTTATCAATATTGTGATGTTGATCTTCCATCCAATTTGCTAACTCCCCTACTTGAGATGGAGAGGTGGTCCGTTCAAGTTGCTAAGCCAGGGAATCACGCTAGTGTTTGGTTTCAGACGGAGTCGCTGGTTATGTGAACGCGATAGATTTATTGAGCCATAAACAAATGGAGGATACTGGATAAGAGTTGAAGAGGGTTGCATATATGAGGCCATCTGAGGCTAAATAACAGGGGAAAGACAAATGCCAAATTGGCCTGTAATGGGCTCATATCCGCTGGCATATATGACAGAATGCACAGCTTAATTCCCCACTTTCTTTTTTCTCCGGGAGGAAGACATTTGTTCTGCTAGAATATTGGCCCCTGCTGGAGCGGTTGTCGTGCAACTGTAAACAAGATATTTAGTTTCCCAGCATTCTGACTCTTTGAGTCAAAGTAGGCTACAGTAAGGCCTTGTGAGCCTGCATGCTTTGATTTACCCACTGCCATAATAAGAGAAGATTTTTACGGCTCTAGCAGTGATTCTCAACCATTTTTATTTCAAGGACCCCCAGTTTGACATGCGTTAGTCTACGGACCTCCATATAATGGCATTTCTATCTCTACAATTTATATTGTAAAATCAATGTTAATTTAACTCTGAGAGTGTACAACTGGAACCAAATGGACGCGTTGGTACACTCTCTCAGAGTTACAGAACCATAAGGGTCCATTTTGGTTCCAAACTATCATTTAGCTGAGGACCCCCTGGAACTCTCTCAAGGACCCCTGGGGGTCCCCGGACCCCACTTTGAGAATCATTGTATTGCAGGACAGTGGTGTATTTGATAGCCATGCAATGTTGACCATACAAAAAGGGAAATAATGAATATCAACTTCTTGTGCACGTCGACAGCAGACCATGAAGGACCTTGTCGTTTTGGGGGTCATTTAAAATGACAAAGCTCCTGTCCCTCCAGCTCATGGGATGACAAAGCTCCTGTCCCTCCAGCTCATGGGATGACAAAGCTCCTGTCCCTCCAGCTCATGGGATGACAAAGCTCCTGTCCCTACAGATCATGGGATGACAAAGCTCCTGTCCCTACAGCTCATGGGATGACAAAGCTCCTGTCCCTACAGCTCATGGGATGACAAAGCTCCTGTCCCTACAGCTCATGGGATGCACCGGAAGCTATCGCAGACATGCAAGTTCGCAGGTAAAAGCCAACGGCAAGGTTAGATCACCCAAAATGTTACAAACAACAAATTATAAGAGCCTAAAACTGTCTGCACATATTCATTCTGGATTTTAAAATATTATGCTTTGGGTGATCAGGAACATCCCAGCAAGAAGACAATGTAGAGCTGATAATCACATGATACGCTTTCATAGAAATTGAATTGCATTCATCACTATTATTATTAATAGTATACGTGACACATTTGTAGTTATATGATAATATAATTATATATATATATTAAAAAAAAAGAAATAAAGTCTGATCCCACTTGACCAAGGCTCTAAAGCGCCACATGGAGGCCTAAGGGTAGCACGTAATTAAGAATCACCAGTGACATTTACAGCTTCCTGAACCTCGCTTCATAAGTTCTGAGTGCAGTGCTTTTCCCATGATAGCACGTGTGCAGTGCAGCGCGGCTCATGTGTTTTAGCAGCTTTCTGGTGAATGCACAGGCAAAGTCCACCAGGGTCCCACTGAAACAACACTGTTGCTGAACCCACGACATATCCTCAACCACCATGGCCACTATGGCATTTTAATAGGGTATGACTTCCCCCCCTGTGGTCTTCATAGCAAGGGGACGTGCATAAATTAAGCCGTGTACTGTACAGTCGCTTTGGCTGGGGGATAAACTCCTCCACCATGTTGAGTTTGGGGGGGAAGGCAGAGAGCCTGGGACTCGTGTTAGGATCGAGGCAGTGGACAATGAGCGCCACGGCTGATTTATGGACTCCCACCCACCTCCAAGCTTGAGCGAACCAATGTGCCTCAAAATGGAGACCATGTTGCGATTATACCTGGTTATCATTAATGCTGTCCTCCACGGATGAACGCAAGAAAGTAAGTGCATCAAGGTGCATGCACAGTGTGCACAATGCCCAATTTGTCAAGCTTTTGTCAAGCTTGACATGGATTAGTCTATGGACCCCCACTTAATGACATTTCTATCTCTGGGACCCCCAATTTATATTGTAAAATATATGTTAATTTAACTCTGAGAGTCTACAAATGGAACCAAATGGACCCTACGGCTCCATTTGGTTCCATTTGTACACTCTCAGAGTTACAGACCCAGAAGGGTCCATTTGGTTCCAAACTATAATTTAGCTGGGGACCCCCTGGAACTCCGTCAAGGACCCCTGGGGGTCCCAGGACCCCACTTAGGGAACCACTGCCCTACAGTATATCAAACCGGCAAGATTGCCATAGTAATTTTTCAAGTAAAATAAGCAGTAGTTTCAAACTAGAGATGTTCCGATACTGAAGCATTATCGGTATTGGCTGTCCGTATACTGCCTAAATGTTGGTATCGAGTATGCCAGTCTATGCCATTCCGATACCACGTAAATTATTACGTGCCATTTGTTTGTTTTAGTTGCGCATTGTTGCGAGGTATCGGAATCGGATAAGGAAGAAAAAATTGTGTCGGGATATCTCTAACACAAACTATGAACGTATTTATATTGTATTTGTTGGTACTGTATATATATTTTTAGGCTTTTTCTGCCTTTTTTTTAATAGTTTTTATAGCAGAGAGAGATGCAGAGGAAGCAGCAGGGAGAGAGAGAGATGGGGAAAGACGTGCAGCAAAGACCGCCAGGACAACGGTGCTCGAACCCATGGTGGTCTGTTAGCCAGGCTGCTTCTCCACTTATAGGACCACAATGGAAACAAGTCCCCAGGACTTTTTTGTGTTACCCTTTTAGCCCAATTATCTGACTGTACTATAGTGCTGTTTCTATTCTGACTAATAAAGTATTCAATCAATCAATCAAAAAACTGCCACCGAGCACTCCCCACACATCTCTAAAAGCATCGGAGAGACGTTACTGTTCTCTGATTGTCTCACGGGGACTACCTTAAGGGACATCTCTGGTATCGCCCATGTCAAAAATGGAGTAGTGCAAGACAAGCTTGTATGGGGGGGATTGTGGAGTGCACGCCGTTTTAAACCGTACGGTTTGAGATGTTGGGTCTCATATTACCTGATTGATGCGACCCTGAACAATAACCCCATTCTACTGTGCTTTACTAGACTGTTCAGTCCATTTCATAAATAAAGTGCCCCCACTGTTTTCGTACAGTATATATATATTTATATCAGTCTAGGGGAATAAAAGAACATGTTTTGGTCCCCCTATCCCTAGGTTGCCTACCGTATAATGGGTTCTCTCTTGCTCGGCTCTTTGACCCGAGCTGATCCAATTAGGTTCTGGTTTTACTAGACCGTGCGTGCGTGAGGAAGGGTCTCAGACGAGCAGCCCCCCTGGTCCCATTATGCTCCTCTGGCTCCATGCATTACAGTATGTCACTGGATAGAAGCCACTGCCTTTGGGAATGTCGGGTCTGTCCTCCTCGTAACCCTCTAAGGCGTCGCAAAGGCGACCCCCAAAAATGGGCACCATGAGTCTCCCCAAACAAACTCCAGTGTTTCTAACTTCGGGGCTAATTTTGGATGAAGTAAATTGGGAAACCAAAACAAATTAGCCCGGCCAGACAGGATGATGTTTTTTTTTTTTCTTGGGGGGGAGGGAGAGGATGCTTGTCCAATGTGAACGGCCCCAGATCCGTAGGGCATACGGGATGTCTTCTGTTAGGTTTCAACAGAGATCGGAACAGATCAGATCTGCTATAGCGCCAAACATAGTCCATTTGGGTACAGACACACTGGAATGTACTGTATATATGGAGGAAGAAAATATATGTATACAAAACATGTTTATTTATGAAAGTGTCAAATATCATTAGTATCAGTAGATTAAAAAGAAAGTAGAATGTGTTCTCATGTCACTCCTCGTAGGGACTGCTGGTTTAAAGGTGACTACACACACACACACACACACACACACACACACACACACACACACACACACACACACACACACACACACACACACACACACACACACACACACACACACACACACACACACACACACACACACACACACACACACACAGTATATGATATCAGCCATCTTAGTGTGATCCTGACAAAATATCCATATTGTAGCATAAATATAAGACAATCTTCAGTCGTGACTCGTAAGCGTCTCGGGAACGTATAGAAAGTGCTGTGTCTGTGCAGCATTTCCCGTTTCATACTTGAAATGCAATGTGTTAACTGTTAACGACCTACAGTATGACAGGTGTGTGGGTGGCTGGGGGTCAGTGACCTTCACCCATTGCCAAGACCGAGACAAAAAAAATATCATGACTGCTAAAATAGACCAGCGTCTAATAACGTTTGAAGACAATTCTTAACATTATTATTAATATATTTTAATGTATTCTATAAGATAACACAATCTAAGTCATCAATTATCAAAAATGTTACCTTCACATTTAATTTTATAGTAGTAGTGTTTAGACAGTGCTTCGTTCTGGAATGGGATTTGTGTCCAAAGAAATCACACCCGTGTGAAATATTGGGTGCTCTTGCGATTAATTTATCTTTATTGGACATTTGACATTGCTACCTACATAAGGTACATAAGGTGGTCTCTTATTGGTCAAGCGCTCCCACCAACATGTGATTGTGATATGACGTAAGTTTTCCCTTCAATGTCAATGGTGTATAATTTTTGGATGTTTAATTTACGTCATATTTAGCGGAATTATCATCTATTATCATCATACATCATCATTCTCATACTGGCCAATCAGAATGCCTGTTGCCTGTGATTGGTTAGCTGATTTGCTCGTTGCGTAAATCTTCCCTTCAATGTCAATGGCGTTTAATGTGTTGATGATTAATTTACGTCATATTTAGAGGAATTCTGACGTCATTTCTCCATTCATTGTCAATGGCAAATATTGAGACATGATGTGGGGACAAAATTTTGTGGACATTTGACCTGAATTCCCCTTTCATTGTCAATGGCAAAATCTTGAGACGTGTGGGGACAAAAGCTGTTTATAGAAAAAAGACCATTGATTGACTGCTTGATTGATATAGAACTAAGCGGAGGTCCGGGCACACTTAATGTTAAAAGGAGGAAAACTTTATTGAACCTATACGGTCTTCATCAGGGCTGACTGTATAGGTCGAAACATGTCGGTTCAATAAAGTTTTCCTCCTTTTAACATTAAGTGTGCCCGGATCTCCGCTTTGTTCTATATCGATGTGTTATCCCGATTGATCCCAGGAGCACCTTTTTACTATTTTTACATTTTTTATACCTGCACACCTCCTGAGCACCGTGGTTGCTTCCTTGCCTCTGACTGCTTGATTGATTGATTGATTGATTGAGTTGTACAAAGTGGTTAAAGGATAACACTATGGGCTTGTTTCCATTGTGGTCCTCCTGTGTATTCAATTATTAATTTTCTTAAACTCCAAAAAAATTAATATATATATTTACTCCATTTAGACATTCATCAACTGTGCTCAGGATGGACAAGCTTGACGTCGTGACTGTGGACTTTCATGAATATCCGTTATATATATATATATATAATATCCGTCATATCAGTGAATACTATACTACTCTGAGGACAACCGAGTCAAAATCGTATCTGTTTATTGCTAAGATGACACGACTTGTTAAGAACAATGATGCTCAAAGCAACAACCCCCCACACACACACACACACATTCTGAACATACAGTATAGACACAAAACAGAGCCGTGAAGAGAAAAGACACCGAGGAACAACCGACGCCAAAACCCACCTGGTTTGTTTCAGCAGCTTATTATTCATGATGTGTGAGTGTTGAGTATTTACACTCTTGAGTTTGTTGAAGTTTTTCTACTCGTGAAGAGACGTATCCGATCTCCTGTACACTACCCACGGCTAAGGTTACAGTTTTTAACCCCCCGAAATTGAGTCACATCTGTAACATATGTTTCCCATTGCAGAGAATGTAGTGCGTGTTGTCTTTGGCTGCGGGACAATCGAGGAGAGTGATAGTAATATGATAGAGGTGGTCAATGGAGGCATTAACCCTCGGAGCTTCTTCCGAAAGCAGACACTTTTCAACTTGGTTAAAAATAATGACGCAATAACTAAAAGAGAGTTAAGGAGAATATATGCAGTTCAGCTCCTTGTCATGACCTGTACCTGACCTGAAATATATGGAAATGATGAACACGAAGTTCATCATTTCACTGGTGGAACAATGACACCGTGGAAGAAATGATATGGTTTGCTTACCATCACTTATGATACTTGATGATGCATTGTTGTGATATTTAATAGCTTGTATAAAGCGCCTAGATGTCTACTAGACCTAATATATATAACTATATAACTATATATAATTACCATACCACTGACATGAGTGTTATTGTACTTCTCTATCTTCTTCATATCATGAACATAAAGCATTAACTCGACTCCTATTTGCCCTCATCAATTATGGATTGATCCAGAATAACACCTATAGCATATTGTTCTTCTTCAGTAAGACAAAAATATATTGCTGATATTTAACCCATTGAGACCACATTCTACAAAATGTCTTCCAGAAGCAAAGATTTGAGTTAAAAAAAAACTTTCGCTGGGAAGGGAAATTCTGGTTAATAAGATGTCTTCTATATGTGGGGATTTCCTAGATTTAAATGACTATGTAAAAATGGAGATATGTTTTGCCAAAGGGACTTTCGTTGTAGCAGATTTTATCTGTCGAGCTTGGGAAAGAAGACAGAGTACTCTGTATAAATCTGAGGTGTAATATAATGAATTATGTAATGTAAACATGCTGTAAATGCATCAATTATGTAATGTAAAACATGCTGTAATTGCAACTGTGAAATGGTGTCTTATAAACCCATGAGGGCTGGGCACAAGGTGTGCATGACACGAAAATAAATAAACAATCAATCAAAAATATATATATTCAAAGATTTGCGCCACATTTTCAAACTTTAAAACAAATATTTTTCAACGGCTAAAGTTGAAAATAATGGTTAAACACTGAAGTGACACAGATGCGTTTCCCCGTCCTAAATCATGGGTAATAAATAACACTCATAATAACAACTTTGTAGATGCTAACTCTTATTCATGGCATAATGTCCACCTACAGAAGACTTCAAATGAAACGCAGTAGGAAAAGGACTGTGTTCTCTGAATGACCATGAGGTGCTGCCTCAATTCATACATCAGCTCGTCTTTGTTTTAAATGAGAATCCCAGTGCAAGAGTGACTTTGACGTGTGTGTTTAGTGTCGGAAAGGCAGCAGCCTTTACAGCAACCTGATGAATCCGTCTGGCAAACGTGCTCTGCTAAAGCGATCGATGACCATTCCTCACAGTACTACACTGTTCAAAACACACACACACACACACACACACACACACACACACACACACACACACACACACACACACACAAGAGACCATATTTCTATTTCTATTGCTCATGTACATGCACGGCATTATGAGGTAATCCCCACTTGAACTGGGGAGATGTTGAGCGTATGTCTGAGCTTCAGGCAGTACTACCTGTCAACCAGTATGTGTCCAACCCGACACCATGGTCTTAGACCCGACTCGACAAAATGTAGAAAATGTCTTCTAAATCATGACAGTTTTGTGAAAACCCTCTGTTTCTATAATCAGTGGTTCTCAATATTTCATGTCAAGGACCCCAGAAACTATATGTAATCGGCCACCGACCCCTATCTGAAAACATATGTTGTTTCAGGGACCTCCCCAGAAGCAAAGATTTGAGTTAAAAACGAAAATCTTAAAAAAAAAGCAGACCTGCAAGCTCGTTATGAGCTTGTAGATCTGTAATAGCTAAAGTATAACATAATGCCAAAAGGGGTTCCTGCACCAAATGGGTTAATGTCTCAATAGAAGTCTATAGGGGAGACCACCTACCACGGCAGACACTCTATATGGTACAGTATGTTAATGAAATATCACTAGAGTTAAGTTACATTGTATTCGTCAAAAATAAAGCACGCAGATTTAAGTGATGCACGGTGATTCTGAATCGCAGTAGGTCACGTACGGTACAGTAACAGTGGAGCCACACCTCTGAACCAAGCGCTCTACATTGACTTGGACATGGTGGTAGTACTGCGGCCGCTGACAGGCCCCCCCAAGCCTTCACACATCAACACCTCAACCGGACTTTGTCCTGCAGCACTCGGGATTCACAGAAAGGAAACAATCTATCGGTCCGTCATGGTCGGACAGCATGCCTCTAAAATAATTTGTCCGTATGTTTCTAGAATCAGCTCACACAAAGTGGAGACAATGCTTTAATTTTGTTTAATTGTTTAATTTTCTGTTATCTCTGTACAAAAATGTACACTTTGGTAGATCAACAATGTTAATCTTAGTTAAATAAAATGTACAGTGCCCTTAGTGGTTCCAATATCCTGTGTTAGTGTGGGATTCCTGCTATTTGGAGATGAAACACAAAGGGAGTAGACAGCAAAAGCCAAGCTCTATCTAATCGGTTCAACCAGATACAGTACAGTAGTTTCTTGCACTGCTCCTCGACTTCAAATGAAGATCCTTGGCAGAAAGTTACACGATTGTCAGTCAGGCATTCTGTAACCACCACCCCTCTTTCAAGTTAAAAAACGTTGTTGCAGTACTAGTTTACTTATCTCTGCTGTCGGGAGGAAACCTCATAACTCCGAAATGTTCATTTTTCAGTAGATGAAAAATATAATTTTTTCAGGAAATTAAGAAAACCTTATATTTTTAAAACAAAGCAATACTGCCTCATCAAAGTTGGTGTTGTAACTTTATATATTGTCAATTGCTTCCATGAGAGCGGGAGAGGTGGTGAAGTTAGTTGCTTTAGCAGACATTTTGTGGGTCCAATGAAGTTAATTTTGTCGAAAGCACTTTTTACTACTTTACATTGGTTCAATATTTTCGAAACAACACACAGACGTAAAGGGTGTTCAATAACACTGATTTATGACAAAAATTATGGTATGGTATCAAAAATAGAGTTATGAGGTTTCCTCCCGACAGCAACACTTTATAGCAATAGAAAAAGAAAATAATTGAATGATGATTTAACGTCTCTCTCTGTCTTCCGCACACGCCTAAACAAATGCATGGGAGTAAGATACTAAGAAGACAGAGACAGTGAGACAAAGAAGGAACTATATATATATATATATGGTCTCAAGAGATACAGAGGAGTGAGACAGACAGACACAGTCTCAGACACACAGGCAAATGAGAACGATATACATGCCAGAGCACATTCATGCTCGCATGTGAACATGCAAATGGAATTTGCACCAGACGACGGTGCACACGCCCACGTCACAGTCACACGCAAAAGCCACACAAGACTTCTCTTTATCTCCCGTTTCAAAACAGTGTCGCTTAAATTCCACACGGCTGTCAACTCCGTCACCCTGACAACACTTGTTTAATCTCCCCAACATATCCGTCCACATGATCTCTTTTTAAGGCTCTGTCCGCTCTGTTCTCGGCCTGGTATTTACCCATTTAGGCCTGACATAAGGTCTTTTCTGAAAAACCTTATGTTTCTGTATCAGTGGTGCTCAATATTTCATGTCAAGGACCCCAAAAATTATATGTAATATTCCTCCGGCCCCCCCATCTGAAAATATGTTGTTCCAGGGACCTCCCCAGAAGCAAAGATTTGAGTTAAAATGTAATAATAATATATATTCAAAGATTTGAGACACATTTTCACGATTTTTCAAAAATAGCAGTCCTACAAGTTCATAGCGCTCTCGGTGAGCTTGTAGATCTGCTATTTTTCAATAGCTAAAGTATAACATAATGCTTAGAACACCAAAAGGGGTTCCCGCCCAGTTAAGACGATGCGCGTTCTTATCATCGTGCATCATCATGACGTAAAATAGACACTATGCCTATTTTGCTCAGACACTATTTCTCCATTCATTGTCTCTGGGAATTGAATGTTTGTGTAGGACAAAAATAGACACTAATAGAGCAATGCCTATTTGCTCAGACACTATTGTGTAGGACTGATTATCTACACTAATAGCTGAATATAGGAGGGAGGGCCTTGCAATAAAAGCCTTTGCATGGATGCCGTGTCATCCCAGCCTGTCCAAACCCATTGAGCAGATCGCAGACCTACGGTATATGGAAAAGGAAAAGCCCGACATCCCCTCTCTGCACGTCCAAAAAAAAAAACCCGCTGGCATATCGACTATACAGAGCACTCAATAATACTGTGGGTCAACAATGAAATATGGCCCACGTGGGACACGCGTTATGGTTTTTCAACCAAAGCCTCAGGATAAACATTATTCAAAAGAAATATGCCCATGGCTCCCGCCAAACGTCTCCTTAAACTCCTATCCAACAGTGGAGAGCTGGGGAGGTGGGGGGCACTTTGAGAGGAGGATGGGGGGGGGGGGGGGGGGGGCATCGGGGAGGATCAGGCTGTCGTTGTGTCGCACGCCAAAGGTTCAGGGCGGCTCAGAATCCCAAGAAATATGACCGCTAGATAATGGCCAAAAAGAAAATAGCTGACATCACCGCCGCTCCGGGTAGAGGTGGATGTAGAGAGAGAAGGAGAGGGGTACAGGAGGTTAGGGGGGAAACAAGAGAGCGTGAACATCCCTCCACACACACACACACACACACAAAGGGGCTTCGGGCATGAGCGTCCGTGCCAGCTGAAACGCTCACTCCTCAAGCCGCATGGAGAAGTCGTTAATCCAGGCCAAGCATTTGACGAGCACACAGACTTTGCACCGAGAACCTTTACTTAGCAGTGCAGTGTGACGTGATCATAAAGGTTTATTGTTTTGTAATATTTCCCACCCGGGGGCCTGCCCTGTATACTGTATGTCTTCATGCTGTTCCTGATTGTAATGGTTTTGATTGATTGATTGATTGATTGACTGACTGATTGACTGAATAATGTATTAACTGTTTGCAACAAGGACGATTATACAATCATTATACAATGATGCTCGTTTCCAATTGTCAGGCTTGTTTCCAATTTCCATTGTGGTCCTGTGTATTCAATTCATCACTCCCACCATATTTATTATAGGTAACTTTGAGCAAAGTTCTCTTTGGGCAGATTTTTATGGAGCACATCACCCATTTTCAAGTTCAACCATATACAGTATCTTCATCAAAGTCAAAGTCGTACGATTTGTCACACACGTTACCGCAGTGAAATTTGTTCTCTGCATTTGACCCATCTCTTGGAGCGGTGAGCCGCAGCCAAGGGGCGGTGAGCTGCAGCCGTGCCATGCTCGGGAATCATTTTGATTAGTTGATTTGAACCCCCGATCCAACCCTTTGATGCTGAGTGCCAAGAAGGGAGGTCCCATTTGTACAGTCTTTGGTATGACCCGACCTCCCAGTTTCAGGGCGGACACTCCAACCACAAGGCCACTGACTGGTTTCATATAATAATAGGTCCTCACTAGGTTGATTCCAAGCTAACAGAAAGTCGAGCCTTTCTCTTTCTGAAATAGAAGCCATTGTTCTTGCATTAATGATATTAATTATAATAAATAACTAGTCCATACCCGTGCAGAGATTTGCACACTCAAAGTGTTTGCAGACTGGGTGATGCCTGCCTGCGTTGCATTTCATAGCACCATTCAGGTGAATTAATTAAAAGAGAAGCTTTTGACACACACACACACACACACACACACACACACACACACACACACACACACACACACACACACACACACACACACACACACACACACACACACACACACACACACACACACACACACACACACACACACACACACACACACACACACACACACACACACACACACACACACACACACACACACACACACACACTGTTTGCATTGGAGCATACTGTGTGTGCGTGCATGCATGCGTGCGTGTGAACGTGTTTTGCAGGCCAGAAACTGACCACAACTCCAGAGCAGATTTTTGCTTGTCACAACCCACTGCTTGATGATCAGCTAGTTCGTACTGCCAACCCCATACGGAAAGCTACAGTATCAAATGGCCGAATGGCTAAATGATGAAACTGTGGAAGAGAGGAAGAGAGGGAGATGTGGAAATCCGAAGGAGAAAAAGAAAAGTCTATTTCTATGGCAGAAATTTGCCAAAAGCGGGTCACACAGTGCAGGCCCATAAAATGTTATGTCCCCTCCGGATATTCTCTTTAAGGTTACTACCAAGTCAACACATGGTCAGGTGATGGAGAAAAAGGGAAGAATGCATAACTGAAGATTAACCACACAGGAAAAGAGTCACAAAGTACCAGTTCACCCCCCTTCCCCCCCATCTCATCCCACTCCAACATAAAAAACCTCTCTCTACCAAGTTTTCCCATGAGCCTTTGTGCTTCCAGCTGTCTAAATATGCTACTGTAGTGAACTCTCTACTGGTATGGTGTACTGTAGTGAACTCTCTACTGGTTTTGTGTTTGTACTGTAGTGAACTCTCTACTGGTGTGGTGTTGCACCATTACAGCCAGTGGCTACAGCAATAAAACTGAACAGCATTTAGGGTTCAGGGGGAGGGGATGGGAAGGAGGATATAGGATAGGAGAGCAAAGGAGAAGAGGAGAGAAGATACATTAGATAGAGTTAACTTCAGGTAGAAGACAAGACAAGACAAGAGAATAGGCCCTAAGAATAGAATAAGAATAGGCCCTAAGAATTAACCACTCTTTTTCTGTCTTCACCCTCAATCTGAAACTAATTTTCTATAGGTTTAAGCCGTTTCTTGCATATTTAATATTACAAGTTGATCCAAGAAACAGAGGCATTACACATTAGATATAACAGATATAATGTAGGACTAGATCAAGACACACATGCGCGGGGGGGGGGGCTACAGCACAGACCCAATGAAGCATACAGACAGATGGGAGAAGTGGACCTCCAGGTCTTATTATGTGCAGACGACTGTGTCAGAGGCTCCCCGCTGTCCTGTCCCTGCTAAGGACAGTGAGTCATCACCATGCGATCCCAGGAACCCCCGTTGACTGACACAGGCTGCTCTATAAAGTATGACAACCTTGTACCCATAAGCTGTCAGAGCCCCATTGGACCACCCGGCATAGTCGCACTGTGAGGTCTGGGAATGTACGTAGCCTATACTGTACATGAATGTTATGTACTGTATGTTGTGTGTGTCCCTTTGTGCATGTACACCAGTGTTGTTTTCGTCGGCTAAATCTAGGACTACTTTTTTTCACCAACTAAAACGGAATGGAAACTAAATGAAAACTAAGCTATGGTGACTAAAACTATAACTAAATATACTGTCGATTTTGTCAACAAATAAAAACTAGACTAAAATGTTAGGAATGGACTAGTAGACAAGAGATCCAGTATAAGTCATTTTACACTTGGTTGCATGCTGAAAATAGTGTGTAAAATCAGTCATTATGATGGCATCAAGGCCCGCCGAAATACATTTTAGTCGACTAAATGAACTGCGGATTTAGTCGACAAAAATCTTATGACATTTAGTAGACTAAAACTAAAATATTCCAGGTGACTAAAATGTGACTAAAACTAAATGAAAACTATTCAAGAGACTACGTCTACGACTAAAACTAAAATCTTCTGCCAAAAAGAACACTGGTACAAACAATATATCTCTCAGACTGAGCAATGAATACTGATGAAATAAAGTTGCAGCAGTGGTTCAGTGTGGCTAAACAGTAAAATCCTGTGAGTGTTCATTCAATGCCGAGAATGTAAATCTCTCAGTGTTTCACGGTGGGCATGCAGTGTTATTGCTGATAATCTATCTCTTGGTAAAGTTGCAGTTGAGACGATCTCGTTCCATTTCTTTTCTCGTTTACTTGGCCAACATTTAAGAAACAAGAGAAAAAGGGAATTATCCCCAATGGTTTCAATGAGTTATTGGGGATACGCTATTTCTTGGTGAAGTTGTAATGAGATGTACATCTTGAGCCAATTCCTTTCTCGTAACTTGTGAAACATTTAAGAAACAGGAGAGAATTTATCCCCAATGGTTTCAAACTAAGAAAACAAACAGTGAAGTGAGGCACTTGACAAAGACACTCCTTTACCTATAATTATAAGAGCAGAAAAACACATAAACAGTAGTTTCAGCCTTTACAACTAAAGATCGCCATCTTGTGTCTCTGCCATTGAACTACACATTATTTTAAAGCTATCCCAGGAAAAACTGCTCAACTTCTAAGTTGAAGCATTTCCAGTGAAACTCTCCCAGCACGGAGAACAAATATTGTCTACTCGGCGCACTACAAACTGTTTGTGCGCAGTAAAATAATTGACACTTCTGATTCTGATTAAAGACAGTTTTAATCTCTCCTTGTGCGTTTGAGTGTGTCTTTCGTGCAACTGTTAACTTGAATCACATCTCATCTACATTAGAGAACATCACGTTCAAACCTTTATTTTATTTTCTATTTTGTATCTCTTATGACTCACATATCAGTGTCAGTGACCACAGCATCATGGGTAAGGTCACATTTTAGTATGTTGAGTGTTTATAAGTCCAACGCTTTGAAACGGTGAGTCCATTTTCTGTTTACTACTACAACTACTACTACTACTACTACTACTACTACTACTAGGCTACTACTATTTTATGTGTCTGTAGATTTTTTTCAACAACATAAAAGTAATAATGTTTTGCAGAATTGCTACGAAATTCAAAGTTCTTCATTATTACTGTTACTAGATGAAGCTGTGTTTCCTGATCTTCATGATATCCACGCTGGCTCTGCCTGTAAGCTCCTATATGTCCTGGGTATGTCCTGGGTGTATTTGCGCCCATGCCACGGCTACAGTATGTACAGAGGCATTCATTAGGCTTTAAATGGTCATTTCACCACATTCTCATTTATTTGGAAATAATTCTGTGTTTGGATTTTATACTCAACTCTACTTCTGCACAGTATCCAACCAATAACCCATACCCTACTCTATGTATGTCTCTTTGCTGTGAACTTTTCACAATTAACAAAATCATTTACCATTATTATTTTACTGTGATGACATTCAAAGGTATATGTGATTATCGGTGTTTGGTCATACGCCGGTTCCAGTGCCAGTATTGTTGTGGTACCTACTGTACACACATGAACACTAGTTCAAATATGTCAAATATATACACAGAATGCTACTACATGAAATACACACACACACACACGCACACACACAGACTCTGAACATGCCCGCACATACAGTAAGCACGCACGCATACTTTGCAGCATTCCACTTTTGTCCTTGGACACTCATACAGATTTGCGCACGCACGCTCCTAGACTTGACTAGGGTGGTCCAAGAAGACGTCTAAAGAGTGGCAGAGTTTATACACTTGCATCAGTTTGGAAATAACAAGTCTGCAATACAACTTCTCACTCCCATGAGGCAAAGATATCCATTACGCATACACTCATACGCATTTTAAATCACTGGCACGCACACACACACACACACACACACACACACACACACACACACACACACACACACAACCTCCTTATCATCAAATAGTTAGGCACGCACACACATACTGTACACAATTTAGATCATCACTGGCAGACGGAGACGGGCAGGCACGCATGCGCAGGCACACACGCACGTGCACACACACACACTCACACACAGCCTCCCTCCTATCATCATCAAACACTTACGCACACAGACAACTTCTCAAGAGTTATGTTAGGTCTTGGTGAGCCCCATGTCTGTGTATACGCAATGTGCGCATGTGTTTGTGCGTGTGTGCGCTTGTGTGTGTGTCTGTGCTTGCGTGTGTTTGTAGTATGTCAGGATGCGTTAGCGACGATGGATGCGTGTGCGTTTGTGTGTCTGACTATCTATAAGTGTCTCTAAACGTTTGTGTTCTCTGTCTACGTGTGTGTGTGTGTGTGTGTGTGTGTGTGTGTGTGTGTGTGTGTGTGTACCAGACAGGAGCCACAGGCTGATCTCATCAAGGGGGCCTTCACTCTTCGCCTCCCCCTAATTGCCACTGTTTACTGCCGCGTGCTGTCGTGCAATTGAGGGCAAAGCAGCGCCAAGCCTTAAAACCTCCACTTCATCCCTGGTTCAACCCTCTCTCTCTCTCTCTCTCTCACACACACACACACACACACACGTCTTCCTCTTCCATCGTTCCATCATCTGTGGCATGTCGGTGAAAGACACTTTTTCCCCCCCTATCCCCTATCATTATCCCGGTGATGTCATTCAGACGCTGTGCATGGCGGTTGTTTGAGCGCTAAACGGATGCGAAAAGAAATGGCGTTTGTGGATCGCTTTGTGGCTAAACCTGCAATCAAGAGGCGCCAAAACAGCAGTAACGATGTCAGCAGCATTGCAATATTTTTGTTAATTTCCGGATAACACATATCTTGATTTCCTTTTATGTCTATGATCTGTAGCCAGATGCCATCTCCAAGTCTCCCGTTTTCAAAAACAAACCACCGTATTTCTGCTGTAGGATGACCGCATGTTGAGGCAGAAATACTTTGAACCAATTGAGCAAACAATTAATGATTAACGGCACCGAGTGCCGCGCTATGAATCATAGATACTACATGGAACAAAGACAGGAATGCAAAAAATCTGATTTGGATTTTTGATGACAAATTCTGATTTCAGTGGTTCTAAGCCGGATTCAAAGTCAGGTCAGCGCGTAATATGAAGTCTACTTTATGCTCCGTCGCACAGGGGGACTCAAGCACCGAAAATTATTGATTGATTTATTGTTTTCCCTGTAAGAGATTCACACTTGGCAAACGCAGTTACACACACACACACACACACACACACACACACACACACACAGATTAATTCTATAAATCAAATGACGGTCTGTCTTCACAGATGTCAAGACTATAGGCAGAACGCAAGGCATTCCTTCAGGGACTGTGCAAGTCAGACCAATGTCTCTAGTCAGCTAGCACCCTGGCTCCAGGCCCGATACATCCAGACCATGTTTTCATCGCGGGGCCTATGCGATTGTGCACTGCGGGCCCATAAATCTGGAGTCTTCAACACTCTACTGGGTCACCTTTCATTGTGTTTTGGTGGGGGGGATTCAGCCCCACAGTGCCAAAAGCCTGGGAGAAAGCTGATCCGGGATGGAAGCTCATACAAGGTCGTGGGAGGAGGATGCACACATCCCCCCCTTTGAGAAGTTTGAGTGCCAAGATGCCGACCCTCAAACCGAGGACTCCCTGGTACTGTATAGGTACCGTTTTGTAAAATCATTCATCAGTCATTCATCAGTCATTGTTGTTTTGAAGGTTTTGTTACAACTCGTAACATGCACGTCTGCATGCAGTGCTATGATATGTCACCTCCTCTGATGTTCATTTCTAATGATTTGCCATTACAAAATACAGGCTATGTAGTACTGTATATCAAATGTCACGAGGTCAGATCCATATATGGAGATCTAAGGGTCTCCATGTCAGGAGGCGTGATGAATTGGCAACCATAATTAATAACAAAGGTTTGTGTTTTACAATTGACCGAAAAGGACGGTTAGCTCAACCGTCTGGGCACCTATACTGTAGGCTGCTAAGCCGTGGGTTCGACTCCCGATCCCGACGGCCTTTGCTGCGTGTCTTCCCCCCCCCCATCTCTCTCCCCATTTCCTGTCAAATTACTTTCAACCTATCAATAAAGGCAGAATGCTGCCCCCACCTTCACCATGTTCAAAACCACACTAAAAAAACACCTTTTTAGACTTGCATTCCCTACATAAATCTCAATGCCCTTTTCGTTTACCTTTCTTTTAGTTTGATTTTTTTCCTAATAAAGTCAACGTTGTATTTATTCTTTTGTCCTGTAAAGCAGCTTTGAGTACCTATAAATCGTATGTAGTACAAATAATAATAATAATTATTATTATTATTATTATTATTATTAAACTTATACACCTCAACCCAGACACCATGAATTTTACCAGTTCACAAAAAAAAAAGAAAAACATCTCACAGCCTAATCCTCTCAAAACTCTTTGGCATATTGCACGTATAGCCATGGACTATACTTTATGCTTTGCTTAACATATCAACTTCCACCAAACACAGTGTCCGCTGCATGCATCTGGTACGCATCATTTGAACTAATAACATGTTGCTTTCCCCAGAGCGTCAGTGGTTTCTGTGCTCATGTTCGAATCAGACAGCGGGATGTGTTCAAAATCAACCCAGCAGAGCGTTTTCTAATACTCGTGCGTCGGGAGCGCAGAGGCGAGGCGAATTAAGGCGAGACCGCATTCGGCTTCTTGTCCTGTGTACCAATGTGTGTGTGTGTGTGTGTGCGTGTGTGTGTGTGGGGGGGGGAGAGGGGGGAGCATGCATGAAACGGTTGTGTCTAAGCAACCACATGGCTGTGTCGTCCAGAGCAAGCGTGTGAGAGATGAGCCGTCGATCTCCATGCATTTGAGACCTTCCTTCTTTTCTTTCTTTGACGTGGACAGATCCTGATTGTATGACATGCACGTATTCCTCAAACACAGAGTGAACACACACATTTCTCCACTGTTGCGCTGCTGGGAATCGTACCACAACATTAGCCAGGAGGTCACTGGTATTCCTTTTCGCCCTCACGCAGAATTTCCTTTGGCCACATTTAGCATCTTTGGCATAGGGTCGAAATGCTATTTGATTGCAAAACTACTGTTTATTTTCTCAAAAGGCATGCCAAATTCTTGAAATGCGACCATGTTAACAAACCCAAAGTATACAAACTTCAGGGTAGTTAGCACTAAATCATAATTTATTTAGTCGTCGATTGGAACACCAACCACTTTTGTGGTTAAAAGGGAGAGAGAAAAAAAAGAGAAAAGTTTGGCGTCTCTCTCAGCACAATTTAGACCAGACTGCTGAGTCAGCGCACTCAGAACTGGCTCATCGAGACAGTGATAAGAACAAAGGGAGATGAAATCCGAACTGATTAGGCACAACAACATAGTCACAACAACACATCTTCCCCCTTCTATTTCTCACCCGTCATACTTGACATTGGCGTCGAACGTATTGTTTTGACACTCGGCTATCACTGTTATCACACAGAAACAAATGAGAGGCAACACGAGGCAGAAACATGGAAGAAACTCTTCTAGGGTCTTTTCTCAGCTGAAAATAGCACCTTAAAACCCATTTTGGGCGGGAACCCTTTTGGTGTTTTAAGCATTATGTTATGCTTTAGCTGTTGAAAGATCTACAAGGCTACAAGCTCATAGCGCGGCACCGAGTGATTCAGAAGACATTTTTGTAGAATCGTCCTCAGGTCTAAATGGATTAATTCTAATGGCAGATTCCAAAAATAGTCATTTTATATTTAAATAATATTTTTTAGGGGTAAAGGGCTCGCTCTCCTGTTCTGTCCTCTTCGTCCCGGAACAGAGTCACACCGAGGCTCTACTCAATCTGTTCTTTAGGCCTGCAACACTAAATGGAAGCTATTCTAAAATTAAATGCTAATTCGGAAATGTAATAAAATAATCGATTGAGAAAAGATTCTACAAATGCCTTCTAAATCCTGACAGTTTTCTGAAAAACCCATGTTTCTATGTCAGTGGTGCTCAACCTTTTTCACGTCAAGGACCCCCAAATATGTATGTAATTGGCCGCCGACCCCCATCTGAAAATATGTTGTTCCAGGGATCCTCCCAGAAGCAAAGATTTGAGTTAAAAATGTTCTCTCTGAAAGAATATATATTCAAAGATTTGCGCCACATTTTCGCGATTAAAAATAAATAGCAGACCTACAAGCCCGTATAGGGCGGTACTCGGTGCCGCGCTGCGAGCTTGTAGATCTGCTATTTTTCAATAGCTAAAGTATAACATAATGCTTAAAACACCAAAAGGGGTTCCCACCCAGAATGGGTTAAACACACTTCTTGAATATTTGATTAATAAAAAAAAGTAATCCATAGAATATGGATTTCTAAGAAATTAATCAATCGTCGCAGGCCTACTCCTTGGTCCAGTCTGTCTTAGAACCAGGCCTACTCCTTGGTCCACTCTGTCTTAGAACCAGGCCTACTCCTTGGTCCAGTCTGTCTTAGAACCAGGCCTACTCCTTGGTCCAGTCTGTCTTAGAACCAGGCCTACTCCTTGGTCCACTCTGTCTTAGAACCAGGCCTACTCCTTGGTCCAGTCTCCTGTCTCAGAACCATCTTCTCTCTTCAGAACACTGTTGATTTCGTCGACCAATAAATACTATGACGAAAAATGTTCGTCGACTACCTTTTTTCACTGACGAAAACTAAATGAAAACTAAGCTATGACGACTAAAAGACTAAATATATTGTCAATTTCGTCAACAAATGAAAAACAAAATAACGCTAATTTCAACAAAAGTCTATTTAAGGAGACTTAAGAAGCCTTTATATTTTAGCTGCCGATCGAACGATCCGCTTTAAGTCATTAATATAATTTATCAATAAATAGGAAGCTAAATAACACGTAAAAGGCGTATTCGGGATTTCATGAAAAACATGATGAATCAGAACTTGGCGTTCTATGAGGTGTGTTAATGGTGTGTGTGTGTGTGTGTGTGTGTGTGTGTGTGTGCATCGATGTAACAGAAGTCAGCAGGTTAAGTAAGTGTTTTATGGACATTTTTATGTGAACGTGCCTCTCCTGTTGCCGGGATGGTTCACTTTACAGCTTGGAAGGGCTTCAGGGTGATTTTTCAATTTTGTGGTCCGTGAACAAGAGCACATTTTCTCCAAGGTCTCCCTGAGAGTGAAAATTGGTTTGATGCATTTCTGAAGACGGTAAACATTGTGTGTGTGTGTGTGTGTGTGCGCGCACACTTGCGTTTGTGTGCAAGAGTCTGTTGCCCAGCTGTAGCCTGTAGCATATTCACATTATTATATTCACTTTATTTCTCACCGTCATTCACGCACGCACGCAAGCACGCATGCACGCACGCACGCACGCACGCACACACACCTAATTTGCACATGTTTACTCTCCCGACAGTTAAACCACGGTTCCAAGAACACTTTCGGTTTATTCACCAAGAAAAAGATCACTGCCTTCTTACGGTTAACACCAAACCACTTTTGTTCCAATGCACTGCCTTTCCATCACAGCCAAGAACGACTTTAAACTTTACCTACGTAGAAATGTGTGGCATTCCCCGTACATACACATGGGTTGAAAACAATTTGAATGACCCATTAAGCCAATGGCATCAATTTGTTAGCAATTATGCAACGACTGTAGTGTATACGGATGTAGACATGTAAGAGTGAACACTGACGCGCAAATGTGAACATTCCTCAACAGAAAACACATTTGTTGCCACCAAAACAAGATAAGAGCAGTCACATTTCATAATGCTACAGAGTCTACAAACAGCCACCTGGGCGATTCACAGTCAGAGCCGGTGAGTCAGGAATACAAGCACGAGTGATATTTTATGTTGTGTTTGTTCAGACGTCTTCCTGAAAGACGAAAACATTCCTGTTGGAAGTGCAGCTACAGTACTATATGCTAATCTAATGAGTAATGACAGAGACAGGAAATGCTCTACACTATTTATGGCAATCGGCCCCGTTGCATTTGGAGACATATCTTCTTTGCCAGTGGAACTTTTGGCCAAATGGTGGCGCTATATAGCAACGGGCTGTATGGTTCATCCTCCGACCTCCGGTATCTCTCTGCCATGAAGATGCACAGCAAGTTCTACTACGGGACAGTAGTTTTAGGAGATTATCATGTTTGGAACTATGACGACTGCTCATGCAGTACATCAATTGATGGAACATATCCAAATAGCTTGCTGAAAAGCTTCATATGGGCTTATATACTATATTAATCAAATAATGTACTGTATAGATAGCGTGTGTTCGTGTTTGTGTGCGTGTTACATCTATGAGTTAACATGTGTGTTACATCAGTGTGTGTGTCAACCGATTTGATTTAGTCGATTAAAATGGCATTTTCTGGCAGATGAGCTGGCAGATTTTCAAGTGTAAAAAACGAAATTGTCAATATATTTAGTCTTAGTTTTAGTAATCTACAGTATACTGTAGCTTAGTTTATGTAGTTTCTATTTAGTTTTCGCCAGTGAAAAAAGGTAGTCGACGAACATTTTCTGTCATAGTATATGTCGACCAAGTCAACACTGGGTGCGTCCATCCATCTCCTCAAACAGCCACTGCTCAGAGCCATTATGAGACCACATGGTGAGAGACTGGACGGGTTGGGTTAACCTCAGAGGAGCAGCTCTGCATGGGTGGCAAGCATCCTTCAGCAGCAGGTAATTACTCAGACTAATGCTATGCTAATGCTTACGTTGGAGCCTGGCTATGGCTGCCCAGCGAGCCAAGTGCCCATTGCACTCCGTGCTGTATCTCGTATGCAGTATATGGGCGCTTAGTGGCTACAGAAACAACTGCAGTTGCGAGTGCTACTGAAGAGATACCAAGTAATATCAATTCTGACGTGCGAACAAATACATAGATAAGATAAGATCTTTACTGTCACTGTATGAGACATACAATGAAATTCTGTTTAGTAGTAACATAACATAACCGTATCAACAGAGAGAACACAAAGGACAAAAGAAAAAAGAAAAACACTGATGGGGCAACTTCATGGCATAAAACGGTTAGTCCGTCATAGTCCAGTCCAGTCATCTCAATCCATTAATAAGCATTCTAATGCACCGTTAAAAATAGTAAAATACACCAATAAAATGTTAAGTAGATAAGGGGGACCACACAATCACACGATTAAATACATTACAGTTTTATGACCGCTCCAAAACCTGCAATTCCATTATACTGTAGAGATTAGATTAGATTGATTCCTGGCAGGATCGAGGGCTAAGTTACAGTAGCCAAGAAGATACAAAAGGTACAATATTATATTTCTTATGAGCATAGTATTCAAGTGAGAAATCAATTAAACTTTTTGCATGAACGCCACTGAAACGCGACCGAAAAACCATTTGAGTACTGGTATTATATAGCCCCGTGTCCAAGATTCTTTGGGAGGAGATTCACTTTCGACATTAGGGGAGCTGGGAGTCAATGGAACTCGCTGTATTCCTTGTTTTGAAGACTTAAGGGAAAGTGTCTCTCATTAACCTCACATTCAACCAGATTGAAACCATATTTATGGCAAAGGCCCTATGACCTCCCACACACATGCAGACACAGAGCCACGCGGAAAGAAAGACACACACACACACACACACACACACACACACACACACACACACACACACACACACACACACACACACACACACACACACACACACACACACACACACACACACACACACACACACACACACACACACACACACACACACACACACACACACACACACACACACACACACACACACACACACACACACACACACACACACACACACACACACACACACACACACACACACACACACACACACACACACACACCCACCTCCTGATTCTGATCATCCTGATTGTTGCAAAGCCATCCAAATTTCCCGATCTATCTTTTTGCCATCAACAAACTCCTATTCTAATTGTGCGTGCGTGTGTGCGTGCGTGCGACAGAGACAGTTTATGTGAGCGTGCATTGTGGTGTGTGCATGCATGGCGTGGCGCGCTGGGGGGAGGCTACAAAACAAAACATCTGCAGGGAGTGTATACGTATACGACCACAAATGTAAACAATTAAAAATCAATCTCTCACAGTACAGTAGGTTGCTGCCCGTAAAATGTGTGCATGCCTGCACACGCTGAGAGGATAGGGCGGGGGAGGGAGGGGGAGGGGGGAGGGGGGGTGGCCTGTTGCAGGAGGTGAGGAGAGAAGAGTTTGAGGAAGACGGGAGCAGTGTTGATTTCGTCGACTAAAACCAAGACGAACAATGTTCGTCAACTACCTTTTTCCGTGAGGTTCCCAGTTGGATCCCTTGCATGGTGTCCCCCGCCATCGGTGCGTGAATGTAATGCACAACCTATGTAAAGCTCCTTGGATAAGGGCACTATATAAATTAACCTTTTACCATTCAGTGTCATACAAGACTAATAATCTCTCAGAATCGGTCAGCACCACGGCCCTAGACATGTAGTTATGTTGTTAGTAGGAATAAACCCAGAATCACCCAGGAGGAAGTGGCTAATAACGAGGAGGAGCCAAACCGGGTTCCTGTTTCTACACAAAAAAAATCACACCTGTGTGAACTGAGTGGTGGTACCTACTGGTACTCATAGTCATACTGGTGCTCATAGTCACATAGGTAGGTTAACGTCACATAGGTGAACATGGACATTGCTGTTCCTTGGGGTGGTTGCACCACTCAAAAAGGAGGTAGTGCCCCCCAGAGGCAAATACGAAGGGAAAAAAACGGGTTCCCAGATGGTACAAAGACCAATATATACAGTATGTATTGTAGAGGCTCTAGGGTGGAAAGTTGCAAAAAGGAATGTGCTCAAAAAGCAGCCAGTAGCAGGCAATTATGCTATTTGCAATTATTCACTCAGTCATTAAGTCAGACACGCGCGTGCAGGCACACGCACACACACAGCCAGAAAGTTATGTGGCTGCAGTGGCAAGGCCTGCCATGGTTCCCTGAGTGTTTAACCTCAGGAGCGCCGCTCCAGTACCCACAATGCACTGGGGTGTCAGACCACATCAAGCCTGAGGGCTTATAAGAATGCGCTGCCACCGCATGGCGGGGGCCACATGTTGATGAACTAAGACAGAGCTGAGAGGGAGAGAAGACAAAAAATAACTATGCATGGAGCTTCACACCAACATTCACCATGCAGCACTGATCAGCACCAGAGGCCAATAATTAAGTCTGTGGAAAACGCCACAGAGCCAGAGGAGTCAAGTCAGACCAGGGCTTCACAAGAGAGGGAATTCAAAGAACATGTCTGCCGATTCATTGCATGATGCGTTTGTTCTTTTTCGGGGTTATAGGACATTGTCTATGAGAGTTTGTATGTCCATCGAATTTATGAATAAATAAAAGGGACACACAATGAGTGTCCTTATACATTCCATCTGAAACGTTATCACGCCAACAGGGCACATTATGGAGCCAAGTATTAAAGAGAATGAAAAAAACACCGACCTATAAAACATCGTCTCCAGATGCCAAAAGCAACATGCCCGTCCCTTTTAATGGAGACAAATGAGGTGTTTAATTGGGTGAGACTCTTGCGCTTTTCCACCTGCTGCTGCCTGCACCCACAACACAGCTGGCAAAGAGCAGCTCCCCCCATGCAACATGCGACTGGTTACGACCTGGCAACTTTGGCCAATAACACACACTTGTGGCTGGCTACTTGGCCCTGCACTGTCCCCACTTGACCAACCCCAATTACACCCGAACGCTGACACCTCTCTGCTTGTCAAGTGGCGGGGGGTTCCCTACATCGGTTGCACTTGGTAGGGTCTTCAAAAACACATGGGCCCCCCCACCAGCCGCTTGCTGCTGCCTTAGGTGTAATTGACCATGTAAAAACACTGGAGGCCTCTAATGTGTGCTTGCCTGGCATGTGTCTAGGTGAGAGAGACAAGAGTGAGAAAGAGTGAAAGAGATGGACAGAGGGGGGGGGGGAGAGAGAGAGAGAGAGAGAGAGAGAGAGAGAGGGGAAAAGAAAACATTGGAAAGAGAGAGAGATAGAAGTTAAGAGAACATTATGGAAAGAGAGAAAAGGAAAGAGAAAAGGATGGAAAGTGAGAGAGTGGAGCAGCAGTGAGAGGGATAAAGGCCATAGCAGACGATCAAGAAAATGTAATGACACAGAAGAATGTGTTCAATGTTAAATTCCACGTTCAATCAATCAATCATCTAAATAAATAGATATAAATAAAATAAAATAATGACTGGGCAGTATACACTCCTATCCATGACATGGAGAGACATGTTAAAACTGGCAGAGTGGAAGTGTCTCTTTACTGCTGAGGACAGCTCTAATGACTGTCTTTACCTCCCCCTTTACTTTGACAAGAACAGCCCATAATCATTTAGCTCTAGGTGACAACACGTACGTCTCCCATAATAGATATCGGCGTGTCCGAAGCTGCCAGCGAAGTACTGGTGGTTCACAGAGCAATTAAAGTGAACAATTACAAGTACAACTGATCTACGTATATATGTTTGTACAGACACATGGCTCATGGCTTGAGCTGACCACAGGACATTGTTGGGATCCAAAAGCATTCCTGTGCGTGACTGCAAACTCTAGCTACAGTGAGAAGGGGATAGATGAGATACTGTTTTAATGTAAAATGTACGTTGCTAGCAGTGGTGGTGGTAACAAAGTATTTGTATTTTTGGATATGTATGACTTTCACTCACTATTCAAAGACAAATATTGTACCTTTGAGCCCTGCATGCACTGGGCAAAAGTACCATGAATTAATTAACCACTTAAGCCCTATTTCAAATATAGTGACAATAGACAGATATACAAGATTATAACAAATTGTGAGCATTGTATGTAGAACTGCTTTGATTGAGATTACATTTCAAATGTTCAATATGCCTACAGCAAAGCATGAATATTACATGGACAATGCATTTGTACTGTTGAATGCATGTACTTTATAATACTGAAAAGAACATTTCACTCATACTGTAGGTTGAGCAATAATACGTTTATACAGGAGTAAAGTACCGGGGGTTGAGTACTTTCTCCACCACTGTTTGACAGACTGAAGGAAAGGTTGTTGAAGATGGCAAATAGGACATGAAGAGCCTTCTATATGAAAACACACCCATTAATAGCGTGGGTTAAATGGCAATTTGCTGCAACGTATTTCATTTCATTTCCAGAAGTACTATTTTAAGGTGTAGAATACACACACGCACACACACACACACACACACACACACACACACACACACACACACACACACACACACACACACAATCATATAAAACATCTTCATGAAAGGGACCACATACATGTACAATATCTGCAAGGAACTGACCACATTCATAATTATAAGACTTCCCTAAATGCTTTTTCCTTGAGAACTCTGCAAGTCATGGGGGTTCCTGGGGACAACTTTGATCTCTCTCGCTCTCTCTCTCTCTGTCTCTCAGCATATCATATCAGCATAACTAAAACACATGTGTACAATCACACAAATGGTGCATCAGCACAAGTTAAACGCACTGCAGTGCACGCACGCACGCACTACAGCGCACACACTCACGCACACACGCACACGCTAAATGAAGGATCACCTTTCAGTAACCCACTTTAAAGGACGTCTGATGACAGGATGATCCTATTTGCTGTCTAGACGGTAGCGGAGGCTGAGGAGAAAACCGTGTGGTGTGCGTCGTGGCGCCATGCATCTCTCCCTCTCCTTCTCCTTCTATCTCCCCTCATGTCGCTTTATCCGAGCCCCCCACCCCCCCCCCCCCCCCACCCCACCGCACCCACCCTCCCTCTCGATAATATAGACACCCCCTTGCCCTCCGACTCCCCGACTCTCAGTTTCTCCGATCTCACAATGTTCTTCTGAAGTTTGAGTTTTTTCTCGCTCTCATTCTGTCGCTCCGATCCGTCGTCCTTTCTTTCCCCTCTCCTTTAACCTATTTTGACCGGAAGGATTCTACAAATTGTCCTCTAAATAAAGTTTAAGTCTAAGTTTTCTGAAAACAAAACTATGTTTCTATGTCGTTCTCAAACATTTTCATATCAAGGACCCCCAAGATTATTATGTAATTGGCCACCGACCCCCATCTGAAAATATGTTGTTCCAGTGACCTCCCCCAGAAGAATATATATTCAATGATTTGCATATTCAAAAATAGCAGACCTACAAGCGAGCTTGTAGATCTGCTACCAAAAGGGGTTCCCGCCCGAAATGGGTTAATGTCTCTCTTTCTCTTTCCGCTGATGCCCGAGGACGGTTGTGAGAGCCGACAGAAGTCTAGCTGCCACCTGTAACGTCTCCCTCGGGGAACAGAAGCCCTTGTGTGGTCCACTCTCAGGTTTCCCCCCCCATTGACCACAAACGGTGATAAAACAGTGACAGACTAGCTGTCTGCTAATTTGGTTTACATCACAATAAGCCCCGTAGACTTTAAATCTGAAAACCATCCCACGCCGAAATAACATTTCAACAGAAACAATGGAGAAACACGATATCTAACATAAATCCTATATCGTTCTATTGCGAGGAGGAGTATGTACATTGTGTACCAAGAGCGTGCGCTAGCTGGAAGATCTCCACTAGCGGTCTATATGCAAAACTCGTCAAAATGTCAGATTTTGCGTAGGCTGGAGGGGATTTTTCGAGCGCAGAGACATAGCAACCTCTCGGTGAACAGAACGCACTGGGAAGTGTTCTCTCACGTTACGTTTCAGCGTAGTTCCCCATTAACTATTTGCATGTTCTCTGATATACAGTAAAAAAGTGCTTGAACAGTGCTGAGGCGGCACTGCACAATAACACTCATTGTGTCAGGCATAAAAAAGAGGAGACTGGCGACTGTTTACAATTATGTCATATGGCAAAATACAAAACATTCACCCTAACACAGCTTTATTGTGTGTCAGGGTTTGTTTATTATCTCCGCTGACATACTGTTGTTGGACTCCTATGCGCTTGGCAACACTCAATATCACAACTCAAAGCAGAATGATTCTCAAATCTCACCAGATACAGTACCAGCTCCCTCTGCCATTACAAGACAACCCTCCTTGGCAAGTTAGCCAGCAAAAACATTTTCATTTTGGGAGCGAACAATTCCTCTTATACTATCTTGGGGGACTGGTGCTAGAAGGTGCTGGAAGGGAGGTCAGTTGTATTACCCCCACCCCCGCAGGCATATACTAACAGAGGATAAACCACTTGAGAGTGAAAGCACTTTTGGAGGCTGAAAACCACCTCCTGGGCTGCCTTGCTAATTAAGCTCTGTTTGGCTTGGCTCTGAAGTAGCCTTAATACTGAACAAAGATGTAACACAGAACGGCGATACGAGACCAAGAGGGGCTAAACTTGCTAAGTGGTGATAACAATCAGGAATGTGGCTCCTGGGAGCCTGTGGGGTCTTTCTATGGAGATCTGTGTGGGTTGGTTTGGCACTCATATATACTGTGGATAGCAGCAATGATGCACGGCCTTGAGGTGGAATTTAAGTATGAACAACAACTAAAGACTATACAATTGACAATATTTTATTATGTTACATTGTCAAGATTAATCTACTCTATATACAGTAACCTGAATAAGCACTCCATCCATTGAGAATGATGCAGGCACTAAAGCATTGGACGCATCACGCAATATAACATTTTGATTTAAACTTTAACATTGTGAATCGTGAAGTATTATGATCCTTTCAGAGTCAGAAAGCGTAATCTCATCCTCAGGTTATGAATACTGCCGCGCGGGGAACACTCCCCGAACAACTCCATCTTATATACGCTGGGTGCTCTTTGTTAATGGGGAATTTCTCCCTAACCACCACAAAAGTAAGTTTATAATTATGTACCAATTCTTTTTATTAAAAAATAAATAAAGATATTGGAGCTGCTATTGGAGCCGCTCCTTCAGTTTCTCCTGGAGGGGGTCTAACGCTACAAACTCCTATTCAATCGCGCAATTGTTTTTTGTTAACATCTGTTCTAGATGATGTGACAGCAACACTCCATGCATTGTTGACACTGCACTCTTCCTGGTCTACGTGAGCTGACGTTTCCCAATGAAATTCCCCAAGATATCACTGGTGGCGACATGATTTCTCTTGTTCGCAACAAGCTACATGGGATCACAATAGTGAGTGCTGACTAATGCAGAGCAAACTGTAGGCCTACTAGGCCAAAGGAATCACATTATTTCAATGTTGAGATTAATGAACGTCCCTCTTTGGGAATAACCCTCTTCAGGAAAGCAACAATGCGTCAAGTTACAAAAAATGTCCGTTTTGGTTTCCCCTTTCCATGCTGTATGTACGTACGGTGCCAAGGTATCTTATTTGCACCTGTGGCAATTTGGCAATGCATGAGATGCATAAAGGTCTGCACCAATCTGTCAGCCCAACGTTCAAACAGCCCCCTTTCATCCTTTCCACGGCAAGGTCAAACCGCGGGTCAAATGTAATTTCCCTTTTATTTGATTACTGTTCAAAAGGGGTGAGAGTGGCGTTGAATATTCAATTGGTAAGGTGAAGAGGGGTCATTCGCTCAAGCGTGGAAGCACTCGTGTTGTGGCCAGCGGAAGGAGAGAAGGGTCAGTCTTGTGGTCAATCACTTGTGAGGGGAAGTATACAAACGCATGCACGCACAGACACGCACACACACGCACGCATGCACACACACACACACACACGCAAACGGCACAAAGAAGCACAATTAGGCAAGATAAATAAATGCAATCATCATAGCCTGTGTTCTCACTGCCCTCGAAACACATGCTAAACATCAGGGGATGCTGGCGTCTTCAGTACTCATTTGTTCCTTTGTCTCCGCTGCTTACTTAAGAATATAGAGTTCCCTCCATTTATACAATCAATTTTCAGCAACAACAGAAAATTGCAACGAGCACATTCATTTCTTCAGTTCTAGTTTGCTGTGAATGTTACAGCACCACTCAAACACTAAAGTAAATTAAACTTGAACAGATTCAACGCTATAATAATTGCTATTGGGAGCGGTTGCATGGATGTCTAAGTGCTGTGATGAAGGCATGGAGTCGCAGTAACAGCGGCCCCCAGTTATATAAGACTAAGTAAGTAAGGCCTGATTTAGTTGTGAGTCGGTGTCAAGCACTGAAAATAGAAGAAGATCTACAGTACATCATCTACTTGTAGATCAGCTATTTTCGGCATGCAACACATGCTCAAAGTATAAATTAGGCTTAAGTGAACCTGTGTGGGAGACGAATGCGACCTCAATAACGCTGACAGAACAAGAGCAAAGGGATGCAAAGAGGTGTGTGTGTGTGTGTGTGTGTGTGTGTGTGTGTGTGTGTGTGTGTGCGTGTGTGCGTGTGTGTGTGTGCGTGCGGAGAAAGAGAGAGAGTCAATATGCGTGGTTTTGCATGAGTTGCCATGTTCAGCTTCAAGTAAACCAACAACCCCTCCCAGAGTCCCTCCCAGAGTCCCTCCGACATTATTCACTTGAGTTCATTACCGAGGCGTAACATGGCTGCAAAATGTTCCCTCGCCCGTTTGGCGTGGTGCGTGCGTGCATGCGAGCTACAGTAATGTCATCGCAGTGCTACAGATGCATCCACTCAGCATGGGGAACGGCTTGTCCTACACTTAACCCATTTAGACCTAAGTTCGATTCTACAAATGTCTTCTAAATCATGACAGTTTGAGAAAAAAAAATGTTTCTATATCAGTGGTTCTCAAACTATTACATGTCAAGGACCCCCAAAATTATATGTACTTATATGTAGTTCCAGGGACCCCCCCCCCCCCAGAATTCTTGATAAAAAAAAGCTTCTAATATATTATTTAAGCCCCAAAATCTACGAATCTCACACTATTAAGGCAACCGGCCGGTTCCACACGGTGCCCTTTTTTCACTTGAGCACCTGCCACTTTAATGTCTGTGCACGCCACTGGACGCAGTTGATTGATGGGGGAGGGCTGACAAGACTTACGTCTTGAGGTGACATGGTCGCAAAGCAATGAATCATCCGTGAAGGCTGGTGCCAACTAGCTCACGCTAATGACATACCCACTGTCACACCCTTTGCCTGACAACCACGACATGCAAGACTTGCCAGCTACGTTGGCACTCATCCTAAATAGCACAAGGGCAGATCTACATCTGTATTGGTCGGGACACGGTATACAGTAATACAAATCATCAGGATCCGTTTTTCACACAAGGAAAACAATCGTAAGGTCATCATTAAAACAGAACAGACAGTCCTCCTACTTTTGATTGCCAACAGGTTAAAAACCCATTGAGAACTGAGACCAGGTTCTACAAATGTCTACTAAATCATGACAGTTTTCTGTATCAGACTTTTCATGTCAAGGACTCCCAAAGTTATGTGTATAATTTGTCCTCCAAACCCCATCTGAAAATATGTTGTTCCAGGGAAGATATGAGTTAAAGAATGTTCACGCTTATATAAGATTCTAACAAGCTTGTAGATCTGCTATTTTTCAACATCTAAAGTTTGACAAAAATGTAAAAAGAACCACCGCTCATCCGCTGAAAAAACTTAAGAGAGGTGCTGGAGCCACAAAAGGAACATGAGAAAAATAAAGGGAAGCTCCGCACACTCAGATCTGCGCACAATCAATGTATTTATTTAGCAAGCTTTCGGTCAACTGAAGAGAAGGTCAGTAGACCGAAAGCTTGCTAAATAAATACATTGATTTTCTCAACATCTAAAGTTTAAAATGACGCTTAAAGTGGTTAAAAATATATGAGGTGACAAAGATGCATCCTAAATGGGTTAAACTCACAGCTGCGCTAAACAGAGTAGACGAGTAGACAATGTTTTCACTCACCGGGTCTTCTGGCTTTTGGTTGGTCGGGCCGTCTGGAAGAGGCTCCTCTGGGAGGTGGTCACGGCGAATCAGGGTGAACTCTCGGATGAACACCGCCCCGCCATCATTGGCCTGCGCGCCGACCTGGGAGAAAAAAAAGGAGCACATACAGTATCATAGGGATGGAGCTCGATACCCGATACCTGAAAAAAACAAACAGATAACAAGCTTATTGAGTACCCGGTATCAATAAGCTTTGGGCTTATCAAGCCTGTTATCAAGCACAGGGCATGCATTCTCTTGGTCTCTTAGTTGACACAATGTCAATACTCATATCATAACCACATTGCCGTTATTACACAGACATATCATTTGTATAATGCCACATTAAAATACACTTTTGAATCTCTTTTTTTGTTATGTATCTGCTTTTCTTTTCTTTTTCTTCTTTTCTTTTGTACAGGGTTAACTATTATTCAGATATATTCAAGAATCCTTACATTAACCATCATTAGAATCTGGGTTGGCCGTATGTCCCCTACATAACAATGTTATCGAGTCCACTCCTGCATGGGACCTGTTTTTGATTTCATTGGTCCTCTCTGGTCATTCTTCACCGTCTCATCTAAATAGATCTAAATCTCTACATGATTCCCTATAAAACCCTCTCTGGTCATCATTCTTCACCGTCTCATCTAATGAATCTAAATCTCTACACGATTCCCTATAAAAGCCATCTAAATAAATCTAAATCTCTACATGATTCCCTATAAAACCATCTAAATAGATCTAAATCTCTACATGATTCCCTATAAAAGCCATCTAAATAAATCTAAATCTCTACATGATTCCCTATAAAACCATCTAAATAAATCTAAATCTCTACACGATTCCCTATAAAACCATCTAAATGAATCTAAATCTCTACATGATTCTCTATAAAACCAGAGGAAATCTCTTGTAAAGGCCTTATATAACATGATGACTTCCAGTGGATCCCAATCGCGCTTCACTGACTGTGAAATCAACTTTAACTCGCTCCGTTAACCCATTTCGACCCGACACTAGATTCTACAAATGCCTTTGTTTGCCATGTTTCTGTCTCAGTGGTTCTCAAACAACTCATGTCAAGGACCCCCAGAATTATATGAAATCGGCCACAGACCCCCATCTGAAAATAAGTTCAGGGACCAGGGACCCCTCAGAAGCAAAGATTTGAGTTAAAAAGTTTGCTCTGAAAGAATTATATACTGTATATTCAAAGATTTGTGCCGCATTTTCACGATTCTTAAAAAATAGCAGACCTACAAGCTCGTAGTAGAGCTTGTAGATCTGCAATTTTTCCAATAGCTAAATTATAACAATGCTTTAAAACACCAAAAGGGGTTCTCGCACAGAATGGGTTAAGACAGACTGTTACCCAGCATTCTCTCTCCAACCAATATCAGTACTGTATATTTTGGAGAGAGGAGCCTTGTGGGGCCCCCCTTTAGGGGCCCCCCTTTAGAGAATCCATACTAAAACTGGTGTTTATGTTCGCCACGGTTTATTTGCCTCACTTTGCTGTCTTTGGTTCCCACCCTCCACTGCACCTCCATGATCCCTCCTGGCATTGGATTATGATGGGACCGTTTGGACAGTGGTGGGGAAAAACTACTCAAATGTACAGATGTACTCTGTTACAAGTAGAAGTCCCGTGTTCAAAATGTACCCGAGTCAAAGTCAAAAGGTATCGGCATCAAAATGTATTTAAAGTAAAAGGTCCCTACGTCGGATTTTTAGCGACGTTTCTCCATCGGTTTTCCGAAAAACGCGTCCAGTGTGCAGCCACCTTTTGGCTACGAAAAGTAAAAGTACTCATATTGCAGAATGTCCCATTTCACAAGTTCGACGAAATGTATATAGGGGTTGAAGTGGTTCATGTATGTTTTCTAATCAAAAATTTAATTCTCCAAAATAACTATTAACTAAAAGAAATGTAATGAAGTAAAAAGTACAAATTTTGGCTCTGAGTACAAGTAAAAAAAGTACTCAAGTACTTGAGTAAATAATGTACTTAGTTACTTTTCCACCACTGCGTTTGGACGGGTGGTGCATGGTGGTTTACTGCAACAGCAGGAGCCCCAGTGGAAGGCAGTTCATATCAGATGATGCAGTATAAGCCACAAGATGGGGGGGTTATCTGGGCCCAGGACCATTAGCAACACAGCAGGACTTCGTTCTCAAGGATGCAGGAAACTCAGGGTGCCGGAGGGGGGGGGGGGCTCTCCTCAGCTGCTATCCCTGGGTCATAAACACCCCTGTAATGACCCGGGTCAACTGCCTGCCTCCGGGGCCTGTGCCAAGACAGATTTGAGGAGGGAATTCATGCGAGTATAGCTAGATGAGGGCTTTTATTTGGGGGGGGGGGGTTATACTTGAATGTTCTTCAGGGGGTGCTGAGGGGGGAAAAGGGGGTCGTGGGGGGGGGTTACAGATTTGAGTGTAGAAAGAAAAAGAAATGACGGTAAAGTGCTGCTAAGCAACAGGGCTCTAAACAACACACGGCAGTGTGGGAAAAGGGGGCCGCAGAAGTGGCCATTTTAAACGTGACAAATGGAATCGGTGCTAATGCCCCTCAACTCAGCACCACTGAGTCACGGTCACTTAGGCTGGGGGCCGGGGCGGCATCTGAAAACAGCGGAGGTCAGTGCATTGGGAGTCTCTGGCGTCTGATGGACATTACATGTTTTTTGGGGGGGTTGCATGTTCCCCATCAGGGACGTGCATAGAGTGTTAGAGGGGGCACAGGCCCGGTGCAGGGGCCCGTAAGAGGGCACTTTTGGACAAGAAAATGCAAAAATAGCAGATCTACAAGCTCACAACGCGTCGCAGCGCAATGTGCAACCCAGCACTCTTTAGCTAGTGGAGATGAGGTGTCACGACATTGTATTTTTCAACACAAAATGCGGTGTTCAAGTTCAGGAGACTTCGGGGAAAAAAAGCAATGCTCCTAAATGCTGCCTTCCGGCATGTGGCATGGAAAGGAGGGGCCATGTGCATTTCTTTTACCATAGTAAACACTGCATTCGTGGTCTGGAGAGGGAAGTTGTTCCCCATAGAACTTATACTGTAGACATCTTCGAAACAAGCAAATGTTTCGTTTTTCCCCCCTTCTAAGACAGTTAGAAGGAGGAAAAAAAACATTCCATGGACAAATGTAGACAGTATACAGTGTTACAAAAACCACGTCGTACGATATGTATGCTAAATTAATTCCCTGCTATGCTTCACAACACCATATACTACATCAACGTAATACTAAGTACAACTCTTTCACACATATTAGCAACCCAGCTGTGCCAATACTTGGCATTGCTATCCTTTGATTATTATATATTAGTTATTTTTTTAAATCAAACAAAACCACTAAGCACTGATTATTTTTTATTTGATTTATTTTTTAGATTAAGCCGTCAGTATCAGTGCCCAGACAGTGCTATACATTGTGTGGTGCAGCTGACTATAGGCCTAGCTGCAGCATCACAGATAGTCCGAAATTTGGTATATAGAATTTTTTATTGGCCTAAAATATCGTCTATATAAATATATTCATGAATCCACTTGCTGACCGGCTGTCGGTTTTGGGCAATTATTTTTATAGGGGTTTCTTGTCATCCTATGGCAGGTAAAAATGTCAAACGTTCCTTTTGCATGTAACATGTCAAACTAGGGGGTTTTCAACATTCTGAATCCATTCCAAGCATTAGTTTTGCACACAATACACTCCTTGGGATAAAAACAGCCATAGCCACTTGCCCAAAATCTATATATAAAATAATTCAAATGGCCTGCACTTGATTATTGTTACACTCTAAATACAGTATATTGGTAGAATTATAAGCTTCCATTCCTTCCTGGTCAAATGATCCTGAAAATCTAACTGGATATTGCGTCGACACACAAGAGGATGATGTATGAGTGGGTTAAACGATTTAAGCATTTATATTTGACTTCACGGTCTGACGTGTATCTGGCTCTGCTGCCCCTTGGCTCCGTTTGCTTGTGCAACGTTTTAAGCATCGCTGGCAAAGACGACACACCGGCGCAAGGGTGGCGATGACGACGACGGGTTGATTCCAAATGGCCTGAATCAGACGCAGGGACGTGCACACATAGACATCAACGGGGGCTTGGGGCTTCAGCCCCTGCCCTTTTTTACCCCGTCTGTAAAACAAGTGTCCTTTCCAGACCACGATTCACTAATGGCGCAAGAAATGCAAAAATGACACTCCTTTCCATGCCACATGCTGGAAGGAAGGCAGCATTCAAGAGAATTGCTTTTTTTCCCCCCGAAGTCTCCTGAACTTGAACGCAGCATTTTGCGTTGAATAAATTTGTTTAGAAATCCATGTCGTTAGACACCGCATCTCCACTAGCTAAAGAGTGCTAGGTTGCGCCCCAAAAAGAGTTGAGAGCTTGTAGATCTGCTATTTTCATCCAAACGTGCCTTCTTCTTACAGTGCATGATTGCAGCCCCTGCCTCTCTAACACTTTCTGCACGTCCCTGAATCAGACGCACAACAACAACAGCAGCAGCAGGCTGCGATCCGGGAAGAGGAATTCTCCCATTTTTCTGTTGCTTTCAATTTGCCAGTTAAATGCGTTCGTTCGCCCAAGTACTTACAGACCAAGAGGTCATTAAACATTTTAGACATGGTTGGAGAACAACATGTAATGATATTCCCCAGTGATGTGCGCCTCAGGTTCCTGCTGTGCGGTCCACCATGGTTGGAGAACAACATGTGTAATGATATTCCCCAGTGATGTGCGCCTCAGGTTCCTGCTGTGAGGTCCACCAATTTTCCCATAACGGGGTAAGGATTTAAAATGATTGGAATGGTATTGTGTGAGATGATGACTGATGAAAGTCTTTAAGATTACCGCACAACCACATGCCATTCTTACGTTTGCTCTTAAGCCTGATTATGTTTTGTTGCGTGCCGCGTCGCATGCTGAAGATAACCGATGTGTATAGAGGGTACACTTAAAGTGAAAGTGAGTTTAACGTTGTTTAACGTTGTTTAATGCAATCAAGGCCAGAAAGTTTACTAACAAAGACAAGAAACACTTTCCTGGGGTTTTCATGTGGGTAATGTGTGTTTTTAGATATTTCAGTATTTCAAAGTGTCCATGGGCTCCATGATGTCATGGACACTGGGCTCACTTACTTCCTGGACTACATGTTGTCTCAGTAAAGGCTCATACATACTCCAGTTTTTTGTGATAGGTTATCACCGTTTTAGGTGATAGCGTATCACACAGCCCTCTCCCTATCCACAAGGAGGAGCAGTGCACCAAAGTATTATGGGAATTGTAGTCCAGGAAGGAACTGAGCCCAGTGTCCATGACATCATGGAGCCCATGGATACCTCGAAATACTGAAATATCTAAAACACAAATGACCCACATAAAAACCCCTAGGAAAGTGTTTCTTGTCTCCCAAACATCAAAATAAGATCTGGTTGCAAAAGGGGTGAAGTGGCCCTTTAAGACTCTCTGCTTTAGCATGTAGCCTACTTGCTGTGAACAGTAAAATCCTCTACTAATTTAACACAGAAGTAGGCCTATAACAATGGGCAGTCACAGCCACCACATTCAACCAGGTGTCACTAATTTGGCCATGTCAATGTACTCTAGGCGAATATTTTCAGAATGGGCTGATCTGCCAGTTCTAAAGCTTGTAGATGGCCTGTGTGTGTGTGTGTGTGTGTGTGTGTGTGTGCGCGGTTCTGCATAAATTGCCATGTTTCACTCCGAGTAACCCTCCACTCCCATTGTCACTCCCTCCAAAATTATTCACTTGTGTTCATGATGGAGGCGTAAACTAAACATGGCTGCAAATGTTCCCTCGCCCGTTTGGTGTGGTGGTGTGGGTGTCATTATGTCACTGCAGCACTGCAGATGCTTCGACTCTCGACCAGCATGGAAACTGGTTGTCCGTCACTTAATACATCGCCAATGCCTCACTTTTTAGTACAAAACTAGTGACTGCGTGGTGTACTGTACATGATGTAATGTGTGTGCGTGCGTCATTGTCATCGTAGTCTCATATTCCTGGTGTATTTCTGCAGCAGGGTCACTTCTAAAACCGCTGCTTTACATTATGGCGGTATTACACTACTGTATATATTTCAACACCATGCACTGCCATACTATTTCTATACAGAACAGCCATTGTGGGACCCGCTGACGCCGTGTGCCAAGTCAAGTACGCCGAAATTAAGACGATTTGGGGGGTGTGGGGTGATAGCCTGTCAGCTAATATGGACGGAAAACCACTTAAGTGACCAGATGTCTTTGCTCAAAGTCTGAACACAAACACAGAGGCCAGTGAACATGGCCATTGTCTATTTCTCCCACAATTATTTTCCCCTCAAACACTTTCGGTGTCACGGCACGAAACTGTCAAGTCATCCTTTTCTGCGTGATGCCTATGCAGTAATCTCCCTCTGGGTGCAATCATTAGGAGTTCCGAATCAGTCATGCGGGCAAAAGTACCGCTTATTTAGGGCTGTCGACACCCCCCCACTGCAGCTCACTGTAAAAATGTGAGTGTTATCTCAACTCTTGAGACCCTTACGGATCCATTTCTACAATTTTGTGTTAAATTATTATTATTTTCTTCTTCTTTTGCCGTTTCTACAGTGTCGAACCAAAGACACATGGAAACACCCCGCAGCTGACCCAGCTGATCTCGTCTAATTCACGATGTGCATCCAGGCTAATAAAGCTCGCGGAGTTTGACGACTAATAGCAGATGACAGCTTAGCTCCGTCTCACTGGGGCCTTTGGAGAAGAAGGATCCATCAAACACCATTTCCCTAAGAAAACACGCTGGGCTGTTCCGACAGCGGTGTCAAGCATCTCGTATACGCCCCCCACTGGGCCGAGTCATTAAGAAACTGGCAGTGCTCATGGACGACCCTCTGGTTGCGAAGTGGCCCCAGAGTTCAGGGTTATGCTAACACATATTGAGGGGGGGGGGGGGGGGGGGGTGTTGAAGGTTACTGGGAACATCCTCCATTTGAGGCCCTTTGAAGGACCTCGAGGTTGGGTATTAGTTGGTCTATTATGGTCCATATAGACCAGTTAGTTGTGCCAGTTACTTCCCACTGTGACATTGAACCAGTGTCTCTGACCTCTTCGCCGCTGCCGTTGCACACACTCACACGCCACCCATGCACGGTGCGTAGGCCACCATGTTCCCAAGGGGGAGCAAGAACCAAACCGCCATCGATGTGGCAGTTCGCCTGGTGTCGAGTTGGTTGTAAAATCAGTTATGGAGAGCCACCGATCCGACCGATATGCCTAGGCATACATGATAACTGATCTCCATTAGGGTGCTGTGCTCCTCCCCCGCTCCCAGGTGTTCTGTTGTCTGCCATAAGAATGTTTTCCTGATGAAGACCCAACGGTCGAAACGTTGCAGCTTTTGCCATTTAGAGTAAGTCCATGCAACGCTAACTAAAACAAGTGTTTCTTCCTTCTCCTTGATGCCTTGACGTCCAGCACCTGGCCTAAATACAGGCACCTCTCTATAAAAAGGGACATGGACAGACATTGGACATGGACAGACATTGCCATAAAGGCTATGGGCATAAAAGGGACACAGGCAGACAGACGGGCAAAGGGTATATAGGATGACCAGGTGGGGCATGCATACCCCCCCCTGTCCCCCTTTTACTGTTCCCGAGTAGGCCAGTGCCCATTCCATTCCGGTCCAACTATAAATGCGCAAAATCTGTAGCTTGATAAGACCGGTGGTTCAGTTTAACTTAGTCTTATACGTTACTCCATTTGGACACAGCAACCGCAAACAAAACTGGGACATCTGGTCAACGTACTGTATGGCTAATTAAAAGACACATACAAGGTTGTGCATGGACCGAAGAAGGTGCAGGTCTGATCGATTGCTTCATCATAAAACCTACACGTGCAGGGCTTACAATTGTTGTGTGTGTGTGTGTGTGTGTGTGTGTGTGTGTGTGTGTGTGTGTGTGTGTGTGTGTGACGTGTGTGTGTGTGTGTGTGTGTGTGCGCACGCGCATACACGCGTCTGTCACTGTGACAAAGGGCAAAGGGTAAAGTGAAACGGGGCACCAGTCGCGTCGATTCATTAACCTCCAAGTCTAGTCGGGTTTCAAAGTATATGTTCCGAACCAGGGAATGAGACAGGAAGTGAACTCAAGGAGCAAAAGGAGGAACCTTCAAAGCACATAATCAACAGTAATAACACCAACCCGATATCATAATTGGGCCTTCCTGGAGCAGCAGTGGCCAGCTTCCACTGTTTGGGTGGAAACTGTGAAAAGCAAGCGACTTTTTTGCTCATGGTACGGCACGCCAAAACCGGCACTTGTGTTTCACGCACTGCTGCCTTTGATTATTAAGATCCTGTCCACTGTTTTGATAAGGGTGGCCTTCTTTTCTTTTTTCCCTTTTTTCCCCAGAGGCCAGCTCACCGCCTGAAGGAAACCCAAGAGGAAAAGATATTTCCACTAATCCGCTTTCAAGAGGATCTATGTGAGCTTTCACTTAACACATATTGGATGAAGAAACATCATGGTATCCTTTTCCCCTCTCCCTCTTCTATACCACCTTTCATAATCTGGGGAAACGGGTATGGTTCTCTTATCCGAGGGCTTTCATATGGATCCGTCTCCGCCGGGCCCCAAACACACACACACTCACACACACACACACACACACACACACACACACAGCGATTCAACAACGCAGGGTTTTTTCCATCCTGCCAGAGTAGAGAAACATGGGATTCAGAAGTGCCTAGCTCAATATTTGCTCATTATAGAAAAAGGAACTGAGGCTGCCAGTGGCCTCATGATCTCAGTAGTGATGAAGGTGAGAGACCATTACAGGCCCGCCGACGGCAACACAATGTTATACCATTAAGGCGCGAAGGCCAGAACAACACCAAAAAGGTCAGGTACAGTATCTGGTAGCAACTAAGCTCTCTGGGGAGAATGTAATGTTTTGTAGTGTTTGGTGTTTATAGCATTATGTTATAATTTAGCTATTGAAAAATAGCAGATCTACAAGCTTGAACTTGTCTGCAAATTTTGAAAAAAATCTAGAAAATGTGTGAACTTCTTTCAGAGTTTTTAACTCAGATCTTTGCTCCTGAGGGGTTACTGGAATAACATATTTTCAGATGGGGGCCGGTGGCCAATAACAGATCATTTGTTATTGATCCTTGACATGAAATATTGAGCACCACTGAGATAGAAACATAAGGTATTTCAGAAAACTGTCATGGTTGAAGACATTGAAGAACAATTAAGAGTTTAAAAAAAAAAAAATTACGTCAGGCCTAAATGGGTTAAATATGCCAGATTTCCCCTCAACTCTAGTTAGCAATCTAAACTTACTGTAAAGAAATGATGAAGTAAACTTCTCTCAAGTCATAATGGAGTTAACAGGAGCTGCGCTGTCAGTACCCATAGACATGGAGCGTATGTGCTCAAGGGAGGGCAAAAGAATCCCCAGATTCCTTGCGAAAGCCCCGCGGAAGCATGAGCGTGCGTCACAGAGCGCATGTTTGGGTCTGTACGTCCCGGAAAAGACGCGCTGTGATTGGCCAGTAAGTAATCACTTGAGTGGCAGTGTGATGTAGCGTGCCTTCAATTTACAATTTAGGCATTTAGCAGACGCTCTTAATCCAGAGCGGCAAGAACAAAAAAAGAATGGGAATACATCACATAAAAAGCATTTATCATGAAACATGCGTAAGCTAAGAACGTATTCCACACTTCCGGCGTACTTCCTCCCCCAGTGTAAATTCTTCCGCCCTCCCGTCAACACACATCACTCCAACGAACTGGAGCGGCCAATGAGGCATCTGTCTCTCTCTCGCTCTCTCATCATGGAGAATTTGAGAAATGGGGCAAACAAATTATAAACCTGCGCTTTTCATAAACGGAAAGTTTCCCCTAACGAGGTCATCGCATCCTGCTGCTTCACACTCTTATTACCTCGACTTTCTCATATCTCGTAATGATGCGTGGCATCTCACTGGTGATGCATGGCCTCCGTTCTGACGCAGCCTTTTAAGGAGGAGAATGTTGATTCTGCCTCACACTCGTGCGACTTGGACGCACACACAGTCACACACACACACACACACACAGTCACACACACACACACACACACACACACACACACACACACACACACAGAGGACGGTGCATGCCTCGCTGTCCCACATTGTCAAGGGGGCATGATATAAGCCAAAAGGGCAGGCTTCAGAATGTTAAGCCCTCTCAAGGCGAGTTATTGCCCCCAGCTCAGGGCGGCCACCCTACGGGAGGCTCACGGGCCACTTAAAGAAGCAGCGATCGTGCCACGGTCCAACGCCATCAGCTCGTTTGTCTTCGGGGTCTGTTTACCGGCACAAATTCCTAAACGGTGGCCTGAGGGGCCGAGAGGGAAGAATATACAAGCGGGGTCGAGTGCAGTTCGGTGTTTCCGAAGCGCGTCTGGAAAGCTGCTGCTACGATGATCGACTGTGCTCTCCGCAGATCTACAAGCTCATAGCGCGCCACCGAGTGGCACGCTACGAGCTTGTAGGTCTGCTATTTTTGAAAAATCTTGAAAATGTGGTGCAAATCTTCTTATATTCTATATTCTTTCAGAGCGAACGTTTTTAACTCAAATCTTTGCTTCTGGGAGAAGTCCCTGGAACAACATACTTTCAGATGGGGTTCGGCGGGCAAATACATATATTTCTGGGGTCCTTGACCCCAGAAATTGAGAACCACTGACATAGAAACATGGTTTTGGATTGGATTGGATTTAGAAGACATTTGTAGTCTAAATGGGTTAAACAACAGCTACGCAGATACCATATCGCAGTGTGTCTGTGTGTGTTTGAAGCTGTACACATGCCGTCATCTAGTGCAGTGCTTCCCAAACATTTTCATGTCAAGGACCCCCAAATTGACACCAATTAGCCCGCTGATCCCCATTTGAAGAGTGATTCTCAAGTTCTCAACCTGTTTAATTTCAAGCACCCCCCAGTTTGACATGCATATTAGTCTACAGACCCCCGTTGAATGGCATTTAAATCCTCGCAGTTGGAGGAAACGCATCGACTCACTGGCCTTGGAACTGGTCTCGGGATGCCCCAGGAGGAAGTCACTAATGTTGCTCTGGAGAGGGAAGTCTGGAGCTCTCTGGTGGAGCTATTGCCATCTCAGAGTTACAGACCCATAAGGGTCCATTTGGTTCCAAACTATAATATAGCTGGGGACCCCCTGGAACTCCCTCAAGGACCCCTGGGTGTCCCCGGCCCCCACTTTGGGAACCACTGATCTAGTTGATAGTCTACAGATTCATTACCATAAATGGAAACAAAACACACTTTGAACTCAATCAGCTGCTGACGGAAATATGACGTCAATAAAAAAATCAAGACTTTGATCCCAAAGTTTCGCTGAGTATTTCATACAGTATAGGTGCGGCAACACAACTCCTATAGTTTCCGCTCCTCCAAGCCAACAACACACCATCCACCCACCGCAGCCTCTGGAACAAAGGGGTCTTCAGTGCCCCTGGCCCCCAGGCCCAACCTCAAAGGGTCTTCAGTGCCCCTGGCCCCCAGGCCCAACCATCATGGCAGTGGAATCGAAAGCTCCAGCTGAGCAGCACAAACTTCCTTTTTCACGGCAGCGCCGCTGCACCGTCGCAGACATAAAAAAAGACCCTTATAGGTATCGGAAGAGGAGCTCTAAGGAATGGTATCCTCCTGACCTGGCCTACGAGAGGAGAAGGCTTCAGCGGAGGTGGACCGTACACTACGGCACACTGAGTGAACTCGTCCAGGAGTCATCATCGCTGACAGACTGGGACGGTTCCAGGCAATCTGCCACCGATGGAAAACGTCATTCATTTCAAATGAGCTCCTGACGATGATCAAATGAGAACAAAACAGGTAAGAGGATGGTTCAGAATACATGGTTTGTTAAATTAAGTGAGTGGCCTGAGTGGCCATGGTAAGAAAAATACATTATCTCGTCCGGACAAGATATTATCTCGCCCGGACGAGATAATATCTTGTCCGGACGGGATAAAATCTTGTCTCTAATAATATCTTTATATTTTTATAAATCAAGCCTCCTTTGCTAATCTTCACATCTTTGTAAAATGAGTGAGTGGTGCACTTGAAATAGTTGATAGAAAGCACTTAAAACAGCACAATGCAGTGGCTCCGGAGCTACAGTAGGAGCAGCTGTTTGGGAAGGCACGGTGTCAACGTCAGTGGTGGAAAAAGTACTCAAATGTCAATCTACAAGCTCACAATGCGTCACGATGCGACGCATTGTGAGCTTGTAGATCTGCAATTTTCAAATGGCCGAAATATAGGATTGAAGTGGTTAATGTATGCTTTCTAATCAAAATTTAAATCTCCAAAGTACTAGTAACTAAAGTTCTCAAATAATTGTAGTGTAGTGGTAGTAAAACACAGTATACTGTACTTGCACATTAAGAAGTAATCAAATTCTGAAGAATTGCAACACAAAAGTACTTTCAAAATGCCCAAAGCAGGTGTCAGTAAGCAGTGACATACTTCACCTATATGACAGTCCCGCTTATCAAAACAAAGCAATAAAAAAATTACAAGGCCACAACTACCTACGTCGGTTCAGTTAAAAGGTCCTAAGACGTCAGTGAGGGTGACTGTATGACGTATGTACAATGTTTACAATCCCCAATAACTGCTGCTTACGCCTAACTTGAATGATCAAGAGGTGCACGCCAGTGTTGTTTTCGTCGACTAATACTATGACGAAAATTTTTCGTCCACTACCTTTTTTCACTGACAAAAACTACATAAAAACTAAGCCATGATGACTAAAACTATGACTAGTAAATATACTGTCGAATGTGTAAACAAATAAAAACTAGACTAAAATGTTAGGAAGAGACTAGTGGACAAGAGATCCAGTACAAGTCATTTTACAATTGGTTGCATGCTCAACATATAGCAGATCTACAAGCTCAAGTGTAAAAACAGCCATTACGACGGCATCAAGGCCCGCCAAAATAAATTTTAAATCAACTGTAGATTTAGTCGACTAAAATCTTATGATATTTAGTCGACTAAAACTATACTAACACTAAAGCCTTCCAGTTGACTAAAATGTGACTGAAACTAAATGAAAACTATTCAAGAGACTTATGACTAAAACTAAAATAGAAATTTGCTGCCAAAAACAACACTAGTGCAGATCCAAAAAGTGACTGAGGAGAGAGAAGACCCACACACCGTTTTAAAAGCTCCTAAAATTGTATTGACAACAGAGCGACAAATAAAATACAGAAATATTTTTTGTCAATACATTTTTGCCCTCTCCTTCCAAGTTCCTAGGCCTAACTTGAACCTGAAACTTGCTGTGCCATCAATGTTGCTTGTTTACTGGTAGAAGAGAATGAGAATCACTAATTCTATGTTAATATATATGTTTTTGATGTACAAAAAGGTACATAATACATGTATATTCATGCAAATAAAAATGTATGCTAGTGTTGGCATAGGCTGGAAGAGTAGGCCTACAGTATGTCAATTGTATTTTATCCAATAGCCTTTACCTCAACCAAAATCATGAACTAAACCTACCAAAGCAAGGCTAGGTGTTCATTCATAGCACTGTTTACATTGTCTTCATTTACTCTCTTTCAGATGCATTGATCATCATGTGAAAGGAATCAGGATACACTGCAGAGGACGTCAAGGGACCTACACTTTTACCTCAGCAGAATCCTTTATACTGTACACTTTGAAGCTGCGCAGCATAAAGAGACTTAATTTACCTTTGAGAGTGTAAAACCGGACCCAACCGGTCTACTTCTATTAGAATGTACTTTTTTAACACTGACGAAGGCCTGCACCCCGAAACACGTCCGTTTGGTAGATTGCTACAGAGAGACAGTGCAGATTATATTATATTCCTTTCTATATGAATTATCTGAATCTGCACCCAGTAGACTGTCCTTGAGTTGAGCGAGCCTTTCCCTTGAAGTGAGCTGTATAAAAATGGTAAATAAATGGTGCATAGACTGTGCATTACATTCACCCAGCACATTCACCCATTCACACACCGATGGCAGAGGAAACCATGCAAGGAGACAACCTGCACATTGGGTTCAGTGTCTTGCTCAAGGACACTTCGACACGAACTCTGGAGGATATCCCGGGATCGAACTGGGAACCTCACATTCCCATCCGGGCCACTCTACCCTTGAGCCACCCCATGCAGAGTACCGCCATTGTAAAATACATTATACAAGTGATTGTTGGTCATAATAGCAACTCTTTTAAACTTGTTTTATATTAATATTTTAATAGATTGTTTTTGTGATAGATTGTGGATGTACAATCCATACTGTATATAAATATGTACAGTATTAAGAATTGAGGTGGAAAATAAAATATTAAGTTAAGAAACTTGTAATTGATTAACTTCTTCTGGGGCGGTCCCTGGAAAACATATTTTCAGATGGGCGTCCGCGGCCAATTACATATAATCGCAGGGGGTCCTTCACATGAAAATGTTCGAACAGAGCACCACCGACATAGAAACATAGGTTTTTCAGAAAACTGTCAGGATTTAAAAGACATTTGTAGCTAGTTCCCAGGTCTAAATGGCTTAAACAAAAATGTAATTTAAAAATGAAAAGCGAGCACATCGACAGCATTAACTCGGTTTCTACATCGCCATTATTATACAAATCCCATTTACCCCGGCAGCTCCGCCAGATAGAGAATCACTGGCGGGGACATGAAATAGACCAAGACGGCCTTTCACATTCATTCAATTTAATCATTATTTCAAAGCAGGCTAAATGAGCTCACTTTACCAATCCCTGGTGTATTATCTCTTTAGTTAAACATTAGGATAACAGAGCTGGTGAGAAACAGACTGAACCAGGAATTGAGCCCTCGGACCACAAATAGAGATTCATATATTAATATCTGGGCTTAAAGAGCCCACATCCTTAGTGACTGAACCACATGCTACTATCGCGCTGCTCAATAAACCCAGAGGGCAACAGGATAAGTCATCCTGCACGGGGGCATCATCTATCATGTCACACCATAGCTGTCACCAGGGCTGCTTTCCTAATAACTGCCCATTTAGCTCTTTGCAGGACTCCCCCACCTGACCGCAGAATCTCAGCCCCGAAACACAAACGCAGACCTTGAGTCTTGCAATGTGACCGTTAACCCATTCTTGGTGGGAACAACCCCTTTTGGTGTTTGACAGTTTGAGAAGCATTGTGTTATACTTTAACTATTGAAAAATAGCAGATCTACAAACTCATAGCGTGGCACCGAGTGCTGCGCTACGAGCTTGTAGGTCTGCTATTTTTGAAAAATCGTGAAAATGTGGCACAAATCTTTTGAGTATATATTCTTTCAGAGCGAGCGTTTTTAACTCAAATCTTTGCTATGGGGGGTCCCTGGAACATCATATTTTCAGATGGGGGTCGGCGGCCAATTACATATAATCTTGGGGATCCTTGACATGACAATGTTTGAGAACGACTGACACATAGGGTTTTTCTGAAAACTGTCATGATTTAGAAAACATTTGTAGAATCGTCCTCATCAGGTCGAAAAGGGTTAATCGTCAGCCTCGGCATAGCAGTGACTCTCAAGACCCCCTCTCAATAAATCACTTTCCGTCCTTCGCTCGCCGGCTGAGGAACTGAGCGCTGGATGACCGCAACTTGAGCGCTTGACCAGTTCAACTGCACACGTTAATAAGCAGCAAGCTTCCTGCCTTTGACAGAAGAAAACAGGTTCGGTCCACCTGCTGACCATGTGCTGGAACCACAAGGGGCTCACCGCAAAGTCGCTCTGCTTCACCACATGAACCCTAGCGTCCCCTATTCTGGAACAAACATTCAGCAACCAAAGCAGATCTACAAGCTTAGCTCACCCTATTTCACAATGCGATGTAGATGTGCTTTACAGTATTTCCGTGCGAAGAGATTTGATTTAGAGTGAAGAAAAGGTAGTATAAGTATATAGAGTTTAAGTGGTTAAGCAAGCATGTTTTGTGCCCCCGACACCACAGAGCCAGCATTTCTTCGCTTACAATGCAAACAGATGAAGACAATGGAGCCGTGCACCTTTTTCGCCAGAAAAAAGAAGTCTTAGTACAGAAATAACCAAAACTCATTAATCTCTATACCAGACACATCACAGTTCCCCCGCTCAGGTAACCACTGCTATTATATTTAATGTGGAGGTATTTAATGAGGCCCTCAAACAGGCTCTGACAGGTCCGAGACTAGGTAAGGAAAGACCTCCTCCTCAAAGACATCCTACAGTACATGCATAAGGTAAAAGCATACATGCATCTGCTGCCAGGGATTTAATACATGTCAAGAATTGACACTAAGGAGCCTTTAGACCCCCATTTGAAGAGATATGCCAGGGACCCCCCATAAGAGAAGATTTGTACGGCTCTAGCAGTGATTCTCAATCCGTTAAATTTCAAGGACTCCCCGTTTGACATGCATTAGGCTACGGACCCCCATTTAATGGCATTTCTATCTCTGGGACCCCAATTTATCCTACTATAAATGTGCCACATATCTGCGTCATAAACTATCATTTAGCATTTTTATCGTGAAAATGTGGTGCAAATCTTTGAATATATATTCTTTCAGGGCGAACGTTTAGAACTCAATTTCTCAAGAATCTTTGCTTCTGGGGGGTCCCTGGAACAACATTTTCAGATGGGGGTCAGCGGCAAAATACAGATAATTCTGGGGGTCCTTAAACTGCGTGTTAACGGGCAATTATGGGCACTGTATTTTGCCCGTAAACCTCAAGTTTAGCGGGCATATACAGTAATATACAGGTGTGATGGTACAAAACGGGAGTTTCCTATAATATAATACACATCCGTATTCCAAGCTTTTTGCGCAGTGAGCTTGACATGAAAAAGGTTGAGCACCACTGACAGAGGTTTTTCAGAAAACTGTCACAATTTGTAGAATTGTCCTCAGGCCTAAACGGTCTGTATTGTCGTTATCATTGAAACAGGGAGCGGGAAAGCCAGAGCGAGTGGGCAGCGGTGGTCGAACGGTTTGCGGAGCGGACTTGATATCGGAAGGTCGCTAGTTCGTATCCCCCGTTAAAATTACCACCGCTGAAGTGCCCTTGAGCAAGGCATTGAACCCCTACCATGAAATGAGCAGGGCCTGGCTGTAAACAAGTTCTTGAGCTTAGTCCAGTTACCCTGGGTAAACATAGTAACTTTGCTTAACTTTTGCTTTGCTTTGCTTTGTGCAAGCAACGAGTTGCAGCAGCACCATCACAAAGGTGCCGAGTTGTTACTGAAAATGAGCAGGCCAGAGGGATCAGCTTTGGCCCCGCTGAGGTCCCTTAAAAGTCTGGTGAAATTAAGTGGACTAGCGAAAGCAGCAGAGCCGGACATGTCACACTGATTTACAGCTCATGTCCAACTAGGGAAGCCGTGTGAAAAGTTGTACTCTCAGCAGAAAAGATACTTCTCAGCAGAAAAGATACTACTTGGAACGCAGCGCCTGGCCTGGAATGCATGCAGCTTGTGTTCCGTTACCCAGCATTGTATACATAAAGAGATACTTTATGGCATTTTAAATAATATCAATTCACTCCCAAGTAGCTCCATTGGTCTAATGGCAATGCTCTTTTCTGAGGTTTTTCAAAATAAGAACATGGAACCATTAGAAATGTCAGCACAAGCCAGAATAGGTGACTTGTGATCTAAGGCTAACTGCGGAAGAAAATCTGATACAAATGTAGCTACTCCGGCCAGCAAGCGCTATAGTGTCATAACAAGATAGATTAAAAACGAGGCCATCTGGAAACCCACAACAAGACAGCAACGTGAGAAGTCGAGTCCGAAACAACCCCGAGTGTCTGCGAGGAGCGATCGCCTGAACTGACCTCTGGGTCCGTTGCCAGCGGCAGGAAATGCTGTCATGCCCACATGGCCAGGGCAGATGTGGGTTCCCACGGTGATGGCTGCAACGACAGCCATGACAGAATGTTTTTGTGTGTGTGTGTGTGTGTGTGTGTGTGTGTGTGCGACTATTCAACTATTCGACTAGTAAATCCACTAGTTGACCTTGTTGGTACTAGTTGACTAGATGATACATAATAGGTAGTTAACCCATTTTGGGGCGGGAACCCCTTTTGGTGTTAGCATTACGTTATGCTTTAGCTATTGAAAAATAACAGATCTACAAGCTCATAGCGCGCGCCACGAGCTTGTAGGTCTGCTATTTTTGAAAAATCGAAGAACGACTGACATAGAAACAGCTTTTTTAGAAAACTGTCATTTTCAAACAGACATTTTTAGAATCTGATCTCAGGTCAAAATGGGTTAAACAACTAGTAAAAATGACTAGAATTGAAAGCCCTAGCGTGCGTGTGTGCGTGCGTGCGTACGTGCGCGTGCGTGCAGGGAAGGGGTTGGGGCTGAGGAAGACATCCGGACACATCCGTCCCCACAGACTATGGCGTCCCTTCCTGAAACATGCCAGTTCTTCCTGCTGTGTGTACCCGGCAGCGATGGAGAAGGTCATTAGACGATTAGAGGGAGTCGTGGCTCGGAGCAGTGCAGTGTTCGTGTAGCAACATGGAGGCACATGGGCGTCGCTAGCAAAGCTGTCTGTCTGCCTCTTGTCCTGGAGTGGCATAACGGATGTGACATGCATGGAGGAGAGGACGCCCTACAGACTCTCAGGGTGTCCCTGTTCCCGTCATCTCTAAAAGAAATAAGTGTAAAGCGTTTAAAGTGAAAATGCTTGACGGGTTGTCCCAATATTCGAAAATAACACGAGACAGACTGTGGTGAAGAATCCCCTCCAGTACCAAGTCCAACTTTTTTTCCCCATATCAGGACACCTTGGAGAGTATTAGCACACTTATACCATGGTCACTTAGCACTTTTACTAGTGTGGAATATTGTTTATTACCGTTTGTTATGGTTACGTGAAGCTTAATATCTCACACACCTGACCAGAAATAAGTATTTTCAATGGCTATTGTATAATATAATAATAATAATAATGTATTATATTGTCTAAGAAGCCATAAAACATTTTACAGGTGTGCATCTGCTGTCAGCAAGTGAACAGTACAGTTGCCAACAGTAATATGTAGCCAATCTGTAACCAAAAAGGGTTAACAGTTTAACACAAGAGAAAGAATATGGTTTGAGATGAGGTAGAACTGGGAATAGGAAAGAAAATGCAGCTGGAGCTGTATTTCTGCAAAAACAAAAATAAAAAAATAAATCATTTGTCCATGCATACACTGGATGTCATAATCTGTGACTAAGAAGCAGGTGTTGCAAAAGAATAAAATATAAAATTACTAAAAAGCAGAGTGCGTTAACTGGCTCGCCCCAAGCTAAATCTGCTAGTGTTAATCTCTCAAGCATATGGTTTGATATACAACACGCACTCACGCCTGAGATCAAAACATGGACATCACACAGCGATCGAAAATGTTTTTAAGATTTGGGGATCCTGGATAACACAGATAGTTCATGGGATTCCCCAATGGCCTTAAGCAGGACTTACTCTCTTAATAGTTGCTATTCCCCTTTTTCCCCCAGTGTCTTTCAGTCCTAGCTGTGCTTCCAAGTGACTAGTATAGAAAAAGTAGAAGACTGGAGCTGACATAATATCTTCCATCACACCCACTTTAAGAGACAAAAATGCATTTGTTTCCCTGAACATTGCTTCTGCCCATGATGGATGGCCGGGACTCCTTATTATAGCCGTTTCCAGCATGCATCACAGCTGTGTGTGTGTGTGTGTGTGTGTGTGTGTGTGTGTGTGTGTGTGTGTGTGAGTGTGTGTGTGTGGGGAGGGGGGTATGTAGGAAATTGTCACTGTTTGGGAGGAAAACTTGAAATTCCATATCTTTTACGTACCATTTTCATACTTCACATTATTTATCCATTTCCTGAGAAGTAATTACAACAATTAATACCATAGAGGACTGTGGTGTCTCGGGGGACGTGCCTTGGATGGGAGCAGCTAGGGCGTGTCCCCTATACATAAATAATGAAGAGAAATACAGTCAACTTAAGCTGTGCTCACACTGTGGGACCATCTGGGCAGATACCAGCCTCGGACATGACGCAATGCCCCTGCGATCGTCAGGAGGGCCATTTCTAGACCCCAAAAACCTTCCCAATTATCCTGTAGTGTGAGTGAAGCTTTAGTTGGCGGCGGAGATAAGGTTTAGGCACGATGACTGGCAGTCGCAGAGAGTCACCTCCGCTCAGAATGCCTTCAATGCCACGCTCAGAATGCCACGTTACTACAACAAGAATGACACGCGTGTCAAACTGCCAGGTGCAACAAGCACCTGGCAGTATGTATGTTTCTCTGTCACAACCTCCCACCCTGTAGCGCCAGTTAGCTGTTCGGATGAAGAAGGCCTACTGGCTATTGTTTCCTCTACAAACATTAACACATTCACAGTGCCACAAACCCTATATAGCCATTATATTGAAACGAGCCCCTTTACCCCCCAAATACAGTACACAATGAGTGAACATACAACCTATTTCCAAGCTATCTATAGATTCATACTGCACTGCAGGGTATCCCCCAGCAGCTGTGAGGAGCCCACCCCAGCATGACGTCTTCATTAATAAGACTGATTCATCGTCCCCGCTGCTGCTCTGTCCATGAGTGTTAAGTAACCATGACCAGTGATGCTCAGCGATTAAGCCTAGCCTATTACGCCTAGCTATGAGCTTGAATGCAGCTACACACCTGAATAGTGATTGTGGTCACTGGTACTGAGGCAGTGCAGTACATTATGTGACTCCAAGGAGGGCATGCATGGTTTTCATGCACGCACACGCACCGGTCTATCCTCATTGCATTGATAGAGGGATAGCAAGAGGTGAGATGAGAATTGACAGCTGGGTAGCACTATTACAATACCATGTACCCATATGTAGCAGGGCATCGAGTTCACTACACATAGTCCACAACACACCATACATGTGTGCCCCTCTCATTGCTGATACAAACCAATGGGGGTTTGCACACTTAACATCATCATTGGATGATTGAACAGCCAATATGGAACTTAATTTGCCTGTGTCTTTCAATTGGTCATTGATCTTTGAGTCACTGATTGATTATTTTATTAGGCCGATTCTTTTTTTATTACGCTGGGAAATTAATTAATGCATGCCAGCAAAGGTCCTGATTCATGCTCAGGACTTTTCTCTCAGGGTACCTCTTGTCCTATGTATATACTCTAGCTCCCAGCCTTATATATAAGGATTATTTATTATATGTGTTGGTTGTTTTGTCTGTACAGTATGTATGTGTATAGTTTCATGTTACAAAGTGGACCACAATGGAAACAAGCGAAGGCTTTTTTGTGTCTATGTCCATTTGGCGTTTTTTTTAAATGATGTCATTTTCTGTAAGTTTCTTAAACTGCCAATAAAGTATTCTATCTATCTATCCATCTATCTGCATCCCCCTAAGCGCCATGTGGGAGTGCAGCCTTCAGGCTGAGGTCATGGCGACCTGGAAGGTCAAACTGAACAAACATATAGTTTTTGATCAATCTTCACCGCTATGTTGGCGTATCTTAAGAAAACAACAAGGAGACAATATATGGCCCAGGTCGAAAATGCAGATGCAAATTACTCAATGTATAATGTATAAATACTGCAATTACAGTACTCTGTTACAAGTAAAAGTCCTGTAAGTATACTAAAAGTAATATACTCATATTGCAGAATGTCCCAGTTCACAAGTTCAAAATGTGTACAAAATCTTTTGAAAATAGCTGAAATGTATATATGTAGGGTTGAGGTGGTTAATGTATGTTTTCTAATCAAAATTAGAAAAATCTCCAAAGTAACTACGAACTAAACTAAATAGTTGTAGTGGAGTAAAAGTACAAAATTTAGCTCTGAGATCTAGTGGAGTAGAAGTAAAAGTATTGGAAATTGGAAATACTCAAGTAAAGCCCCCTAGGGTAGGTACCCTCACAAAAAACCTGCAGTAATCCTGGTCTGTAAAACTGCCTCCCCCTGGCCAGCCCTGATGATGGAGGGGAAAGGAACTGGAATAATGTGTTCCTTCCACGCGCTACGTCCAACCGGGGAAACTCCCCCGTCAGGTTAAAAGAGCGGCTTGGACTCCTCATGCATTGAAGGAAGCATGAGGTCAGTCCGTTGCTCTCCCCAGGTTGGCAGAGTGTAGCTCCCAGGATTACATTAGACAATTGGTGAATAACAAAAGTCACAACCAGTTTATGTGCATGTGTGTGTGCGTGCGTTTACATGTGTTTAAAGGATGCATCAGAGTTTGCATATACTACACTGAAAATCTGAGTCCATAATCAATAGAACAGAATAAAAGACATGTTTATTCTACGATTAGCTATGCTACTATTGACCTGCGTGCTGTGTGGTGAGCTTGTGTGCTTTGGGAACCTGTTAAGTTCTGGGCTTGCTTCTTCACATTGCTACCAGTGAAGCAGAACATACACGTGTGGTCCTCTCTCTCTCCCCCCCCCCCCCCCCTCTTTCAGTCCCTGTTGTTTTCTGCCATTTAGTTGGCACACCTACCCAGTGTGCCCAAGCTGTTCCAGGTCTGGCACTGCCCCAGTGGCCAGTGCCATCCCTCCGTGACAGACAGCACACACACGCTAGACCTCCCAGAATCCACCTTGACTAGTGCTGATTGCTTTCTTTATTTCTTTCTTTATTTCTTTCTTGGGAGACATGGAACAAATCTGGCAGAGGCACATTAGGCCTGAATTAAAACCACACATTTCTGCTGGCCAAGCAAACTATAAACCCTGTCTGATGGAGCACAGAAATCTAGAGATTATTTCCAATTAGTCAGGTGTGTGCGTGCGCCTGTGTGCGTGCGCCTGCGTGCGTGTGACGGGTGGGGGGGGGGGTTAACAAGCACATTCTGCAGAGTTCACAAATTTGTGTCACACCAACACAGAAAAGGCCACATGTTGGGAACAGTTAAACCTCTCAGCTGAGCCATGGCTCAAGCAGCATCCCATGCCAATGTGGCTGAGAACGACTTCCCAGCGTGCCTTGGGGCAGACACACACACACACACACACACACACACACACACACACACACACACACACACACACACACACACACACACACACACACCGACTACTTACATGTCTATTGTGGTTAATGTGCCATGCTGCTGTACGTTATTTTGTCACATTGGCCATGTTCGGAGGGGGCAAGGACTTTTTTGTTCTCGTCGTACCCGATGGAATCATTTTCATTGTGAAAGCTACATTTAAAAGAGTTTCCTTATATTGGCCACATGAACCCTGCAGGCATCTATTCCAGATTTTCTTTTCATAGGCGAGCATTCGGCTAAAATGGGCGAACATTCAGTGAAAACAGCCAATCACACAAACCTTCACAACGTGACGTGACACAACGCAACGAGTTAATGGGCAATTATGGGCACTGTATTTTTGTAAAGAAAGACTCTAGCTCTAGAGCCTGGGGGACCCTGGTGGTCAACGGAGCGGTTAAGTGGTTAAGAAGTTGCCATTTCTCTTTCTGCTCCCCCCAGATCTTCCTCTCAAAAAGCAGTGCTTGTGGTTTCGGCGGAACCACTGCAGCATTCCCGCTCCCAAATTAAGCCTCTCATTTGCGGGAGACGACCGACCGAGCTACGGTAACAATGTTGATTTCCATATTCCCTGGCATTCCCAGCGGCTGATCTCATGTAGCTGGCACCGTGGTTAATAATGAAATATCATCCCGACTGTAGCGTGGCATTATCTCTAACTATCCAGCCCCTCCGTCCCTTAATCCACACTCCATTCTTCAATTTTGTTCTGCGTTTTTTTTGGGGGGGGGGCAGCTGCACATCATGCACAAAGTGGAAAGAATTCTTGACGTTTTACGCACAGTAAGTGGGTTCACTGCCCCTCCAACAGTTGGTTTTCCAACCTTCATTCAAATGCCATCCCTGCTGTATGCTCGATAATAACAGCCACGTCTCTCCCCGGTTCTTGATTAAGATAGATGTCACAGATTTACTGTAAGCTCTGAAGCATGCGGCAAGCTGGGTATGATGGAAACCAAGCTCCTTTCTGTGGATTTCCTTTCAAATTGTGATAGAATGCTGAAATGGCATCTCTTTATGCTGGACCATCCATGCACGTTCTCCTGTCTAATCAGGTCATTATTTGAACACAACACTCCGAGATGCCTTTACCGCTGCACTTGAACAGTATGCCAAAAAGTGATGCATTGATCTAAATAGGAATGTCCATATCACCCATTATTTTTCGCTTTATAAACATGCTCAGATATGGCCCTATATGAGAAATGGGAGAGATTGTGTGGAGGGAGACAGGTGGAGATAAATCTAAAGTATCAGTAGAATTTGACTCTGGCAGTGGGCCAACACCAGGGCCTTATCAGCTGCCCTCATCCCTCACTCTCCCCCAGCAGAAAACACTAACCTGCCTGCCATGCCTCGAAGAACCAAGATGATTGACCATAACTACAACTCTGGAAAATAGATTATTTGTAACAAAAGACCACGGGGCAGTCGACTTTTCCATTGTGGTTGCTCTTTTACTCTGTAAATGTAAAAGAAAATATGATAGTGTAAGAATCAATTCAGGATCTCATGAAAGGCTCAATCCACCTCCTAACCATACTCAGGATCGACTCCGCGGCAGCAATAAATGACAGGCTACTCTGATTCAGCCAAACAACAAAATATTTTGAAAATAGCAGCTCTACAAGCTCACAAGACATTGCATTACAATATAGCTTGTAGAGTGTTTAAACTGTTCCTCAAATTTGCCGGGACCTCCTCGACCCCTGTGGGTCCCCGGACGCCACTTTAAGAACTACACAGATCTCCCAAAACCCCATTTGACCTTAAGCAGCGACAACAGCAACAATCCCTCTAACAGACAAGGGGGAAGGGGGAAGCCCAGAGGTTTTGTCTTTAGGCCATCTGAACATGTCAATCAACCCACAGCCGGGATGTGGACAGAGTAGAGTAGACATGCAAAAAGATATGCAGAGATGATGATGTATTCCCAACTGCTCTCCCGAAACACGTTGTCGATGTAATGTGACAACTTAAAAAGGTGTCCGTCCATCAGCTTGTCAACGACTGCAGATTCCAGAGGGTGCAATTACACATATGAGAGACTGACACACAGCGACCCTAATGCGCCAAGAACAAAGATGTTCCATGCATGCGAAGAGAGAGAGAGAGAAAAAAAGAAAAAACTCTTAGCAAAGCCATTTCTACCCTACATTTTTTTACAGGATTTTGAAGACGATGCCCTCATGAAAGAGGTGTGTGTATGGGAGTGTGGGGGGGGGGCTCAGAGACAGCGACGGTGTGCGGTTGAAAAATTATGCAAACATCCTTGTCATACCTCTGTAATTACCAGAACGCATTGGGGAGGGAGCGGCTTGACGAATGACGCTCCTCTCCTGACATGTGGGCCAGGGCCAAAGTGGCGTTTGAGTAAGAGGGCCGGGGCCGGAGGGGGGTGGGGGGCTTTGAGCGTTGTGGGAGTGGGTGGAGGGGAGCTTGGCACATCTCACCCTCCACATTCCCTTTGTATTAAAGAGACAGATCGTAGGCGCCGCATTTGAACTCTTTAACACGCCGCGGGAGATTTATCTGACACCATGTGTTTGAGCACACAGACCCAACTATGCTATGTCCACTCCTTCGTGAGCTGTGGGGCACCCATTTGTCTAATGTGTGTGCACTGTGTGTGTGTGTGTGTGTGTGTGTGTGTGTGTGTGTGTGTGTGTTACATGTGCATGACTAACACATACTGTAGAAATGACTATATTCATTCAATGTGTGTATTTACGTTATTGTGTGTGTGTGTGTGTGTGTGTGTGTGTGTGTGTGTGTGTGTGTATGCTGTATGTGTATGTTAAATCCAAAGCTCCAGTCACAGTGTTTACTCATCGTATTTGCACTAATGGCAGGTCATTTTCAACACAACACACAGTGGCGCTGAGAGACGGCGTGTTTGTTTTCAGTGCAGCGTAGTAGGGCTCCCCGTGGACCTGGCCCGCAGAGCACGTCGGTTATCGCAGGAAAAACATTTAGCTTCCAAGGCAAAACGACCAGCCAAAAGTAGCCCCCTTGTAATTGGCTCTTCAGCCTTCTGATCTCAAAACTCCTACTGTTTGATATGGTAAAAAAAAAAAAACTAAAAATGTAATGTCTTGATGATACGGAGAGTTCGGGGCCAGAAACTTGAGAGATGGGCTCAATTTGGGAATGTTTCGTTGCCTGGGAGTTGTGGAGGTTTTGCTCTGCAAACATAACATACTGTCATCATTAACTGAAGTTGTTCCCAATTCTGGTGCATTCAGAGTGACAGTTCGAATCATATGAGCAAAGAAGTTAGAAGCTATTAGTCAGCTCTGTCTCAAAGTACATTTGCGATAGAGCTGTGTGTAGAATTCTGATATGCGTTTGGTTAAAATGTAAATCGAGTTAGGCTACTCCTGAGATGTATACATGGGGAAATGTTCGGCATATCGGGATGCACTACTACGTGACGATATTTAAGGGTCGTTATTCTGTGAAACTCTGCATACGGGTGTTTGAGTGTGTGTGTGTGTGTGTTGTGTGCACACACTTATCTGTGCGTGTGTGTACATTATGTGAAAGAGACGGTGAGGGGGAGTGCATGTGTTTCTTTCAGTGTGGTTGGAATCAGATACATGAGGTAACATTCTCTACTTTGACAGCAGTTCGAAAGAGAGAGCATGAGACTGAGAGAGAGAGAAAGAAAGAAATGGACAGAAAGAATCAGAGCAGAGAACCACAGCAGTCCCAGGGCTGTATACTCATTAAGATGTCAGACCATGTCTGCAGCTTGAGCAGTCTCCCTACCCCGTCAAGTAGACAGCAGTGTGACAGTCATTAACCTCCCTCGCACCTATATTCTCTGCTGGAGCAAAGAGGCCTTTCGTCTTCGCACACTGCTAAAGAAACCATTTAGTCCATCTGCTAAATTATCAAAGGAACATCAGCCGCATATCAAAGCCGCAGCACATGCAACTGATCTTGCCCATATTTTTCTTTATCAGTTGGGTTGCGGTTTGGGAGCCACTGACACCAGAAGCATACGTGACCTGTGAGATGGTTTTCTGTGCCCAGCCAAGACGTTAAAGTTATAAAGGGGTGTGGCAATAAGAAGTTATTATGGCGTTACCAGGTGGAAAAGTAGAAGGAAACATGGTCTGTTTCCTTCACAAGTCACAAGAGGTCATAACGTACTGACTGGTAGTTGCTTATGTTTCTCTGAGCTGGCCTCTTCAAATGATTATTTTTTTGCGTACCTTCTAGGCTTCATGAAGCATTCACCTCCTCCCTATTGACTTTGGTGCTTCTCCTTCAAACAAATGGATACCCGCCATCACCCCGAAATGTTGGGGAGAAAACCAGGTGAAAGGGGGAGAAATTAAGCTGACAAGGAGGGAATAATTATTCACACGAGAAAGAGAGACAGAGAGTGTGAGAGAGAACCCACAATGGTAGGCTTGTCTGCCTGATTCAACTGGGTGGCTGAGCTTGTATATGTACTGTACCAAGGAGGATGGCTGAATGTGCGCTACTGAGAAAAAAATAAAAATATATACACAGCAAGAAAGAAAATATAAGGCGAGGGCAAATAATTAGACTTGTTGGCACCACTTGAACGTGACAGTGTGCTGAGCGGTGCTGAGCGATGCGGTTGTGTTTGCACAGCTGGAGAAAAGTGCCCGGGGTCATCACAGCAGGGAGCTGGGTTGGGCACCGCCGGGCACAAACACGGGCGCACACCTGAGAGTCATTAAACCCTATATGCCTACACAACGTCCATGCTCTTGGCCTTTCATAGCCGAGCATGCAAATGCTCCCAGTGCAGCCAACTGACTAAGGCCTCACTCACACTGTCGCAACATGCATACAACATTTGTCTCGTGTCTTGTCCGTGTTTAATGGCCGCCCCCAATGCATTTCCAATGGAAGTCACATGGTTTGACAATTAATTTTTGTTTGTTTGGAAGGGGGGGGGACAACACAGCCATCAAACAAAAATGTTTGCCAGGCTGGTGAAACTGAAATCATCTAGGTTTTGCACATGTGTTTGACATTACTTTTACTCTGTATACTGTTCGCCGACCAGCTCAGTGGCCTTGTCCAGTAGCCAACAAGCTTCTTTTGTTTAGAGTGGGAAATTATGGTATATAGTTTTTGTTTGTTTTTTAATACAGAAATGTGCTTATCCATCAGCTCACAAGGCATCGCATTGCAACACATTGTGAGCTTATCACAAATAATTCAATATATCAGTATGAACGGAAGGTGATTAACAGTAAGACACCCAGATGTCTTGCTCTGGGGCTGTTCTCTATTTGAAATGCTTTGTCGCCTTATGTCATCCCAAGCGTACAAAGCATAAATTGACCTTAAGTGAGATATTGTTGTCCTGAAGTGTCAGCTGTGGATTAGACAGAAAAGCATGCATTGTATTTGATCCAATTGACACCAAGTGACCTCGAGTTTGTTTCTGGCGAGCGAGAGTGTGTGCAACAGCCAAATGTTTAATTTCCTGTATTTGGCTCTAGTTGTTGTTATGCAGAAAAGCTGTTTGAAGCATGTCTGTTTTTATTTTAACTAGAAATATAATTAGCTTCTACAGTGAACTGAGCTGTAAGTCGTGCAAAGCTCTCAACTCCATCAGGAACCACCAACGACGATTCCTCTCCATTGAGAAACAAAGAAAGAAAGAGAGAGATATTTGCACACAGTGAAAGAGAGGTGGTATGAAACCCAAGACCAGGCAACGAGGCTGGTTGTGGTGCCAAGCAGTTGGAAGCAGTCTTTCAGCAGGGTGAAATCTGCACAAGTTGAGGTCTTTGTAAGCATCCTTTAATACACAGCTGTTGGCACTGAATCAAGGTTCATCGTCAGTGTCAGTGGAGCATCTCAGTGGCGTGCTGTGCACTGCACGCACCAAAACGCCTGCAAGGAAGCGACCATTTGGGAAAATGTCATGTCGTCATGCAAATCACACCGATACAGTATTGGCTATTGCACGAAACACCAGTATTGCCGGTGTTGTCTTAACCACAATGTCTGAACGTGCGGAAAGCTCAAAAGCTTAATAATATCAATGTAGTTTCATGGGAAGAAGGAGGATCTCCACAATGTGAAAATTATAACAAGACAGGGTTTAATAGCGGCATGGCTTCCCTGTGGATCTCGGATATCATGTTGATGGCAGTCTTGCACAAATATGGAGGGATCCGAGATTGGGAATTCACCACGCGCACCCGCGCGCGCGCACACACACACACACACACACACACACACACACACACACACACACACACACACAAGGGCTACTTCTAGAGTGCACAAGGAATTTGACGCTGATCGGCCAAGTGGTTTGAGATTAGCAATGGACACACAAACACACAAGGCTGTTCTAGACGACGTGCCCCAAAGGCGCCATGCCGTAAAACTATCAAATATTAAAATATTTGTGTGACTTTTTTGCGATAGATATGCAGGGTCGTTTTTCCTCTGATCATTTGTTTTGACTTATACCCCTATAACAGATAACATTTTTGCTAGATATCTGCATCTAATGGAGTAGTATTACACACAGACTTAATAACTCTCAGAAACATAATAGGAGATTTCTTATCAAAAAAGAAAAAGAAAGAAAAAAAAGCAGCTGACCGGAATGCCTTTGTAGTTTACTGAAGGACATTCGTAGCTTCTGGAGCAAAGGCATTTTTAAATACTGAGGACAGATGGCATTGGACATTTGAGACCAAAAAGCCCAAAGAATGACATCTTTAACTCCAGTGTGACAAAGATAATGTTTCTCCACAATGAAAAGGCTTCTTCGTCCTTCCACTTACATTATGAAAAGTGGCTTTCAATGAAGCACAGAGGAATTCCTTACAGAGGTGACCTGCTGTGGGCATCTTGAGTTTCAATCTGATAGCTCAAAATTGCTTCTGCAACCAAAACCTTCTAAATGTGGTCCAAGCGGACTTCCATTGTTGGGTCTGCACTCGTGATAGATATGGCTTTGCATTCTGTGGCTTCCTGTTCCATGTGGGACTGATATCCACTCCAGGTGACACAGAGAGAGATCCATGAAGGTATCTGAAGATACGCAGTATGAAGTCAATGTACAGTATGCTTATTACACCATACTAATGGTGGAATTTCATGTTTTTTTCCCATCGACTATGAGTCATGGTTTACATTATGTTGCTGCTAACAACTTTCCAAAGCATACTGGAGTTTATATGTTGGAATTTGTACCCTATTTTTGTTTAATTCAAACGTCTTTTGCTTCTCTGCTGGCTTCTGTGCATGACATGATCTGTCAGCAAGTTCCCTGCAAGTGGATTGCCAGCATTTAAAGTATACAGTGACTCATAGTGGGCTAAACAAACCTTTAAAAACAGCTTTAATGATCTGAAACTTCTGTCAAATTAAAGCGAGCGCTATGGAGCAAGGTCATGACCTCCAGTGAATTGACTTCAATGACAGCTAGGGTTACATTTAACGTTTGGGATAACATCAGAGGGGCACCAGGTGGCTCAGCCAGTTGCACACAGACCGCTCCTTAAAGCCACATGGACACGAGGTTGAATCCGATGTCTCTAGTCTACACTATCCTACTGTATCTCAAGACAAAAATACATATATACATGAAGACAAATTTTTGAGGGGCGCTCAATCGACAATGAATGGAGAATTTACGTCATATGTTTCTGAGCAAATCTGTATTATTGTACTACACAAACATTAACATCCTATTGACAATGAATGGAGAATTTACGTCATATTGTGGACGAGCAAATCGGTTATTTCTGTCTTACACTCTTTACGTCATGATGTACGATGATAGGAGCGCCCCTCACTTCTCACGGATGTGATTAATGGTGGCGCTATAACCGGCAGATGTGGCATTTCTTCCTCGGGCCTAGTAAGTGGAAATGTGTGTGCATAATGTCATGGAAATCGCACGCCGTGTTAATGATTCGAGGCATTTTTTGTGTAGGAAATGGACAACTGTGAGGTGAGGTGAGCCCTGGTGCCATGCAGTCAATGTGATGCCTCTAGCAGGTGGACCATTAATCTTTAACCCATTTTGGGCAGGAACGCCTTTTTGGTGTCTTTAGCTGTTGAAAAATAGCAGACCTACAAGCTCATAGCACGGGTGCCGCGCTATGAGCTTGTAGATCTGCTATTTTCTTTTTGAAGAATCGTGAAAATGTGGCACAAATCTTTGAATATATTCTTTCAGAGTGAACTTCTTTCGAACTTTGCTTCTTTGCTTCTGGGGAGGTCCCTGGAATAGGAACTACATATTTTCAGATCGGCGGCCAATTGCATATAATTCTTGGGGGTCCTTTACATGAAATATTGAGCACCACTGATATACAGTAGAAACATAGGTATTTCAGAAAACTGTCAGGATTTAGAAGACTTTTTTTTAATTTCGACGTCAGGCCTAAATGGGTTAAGAGTAGAGGGAAGTATGGGTCAACAAAAGGACAGAGAGGAAAGGTACTGTGTGTCCAGACAGGTGGGATGTTCTGTGGATGTTCTGTGGATGCAGCTGTCCACAGGATGGGGACTGTCATGTCACACACCTACAGTCTACCTGAACCCCCCATTTGAAAATACATGCCAGGGACCCCCATAAGAGAAGATTTTTACGACTCTAGCAGTGATTCTCAACCTGTTTAATTTCAAGGACCCCCCCCCAGTTTGACATGCATTAGTCTACGGACCCCCATTTATTTGGCCTTTCTATCTCCCAATTTATATTGTAAAATCAATGTTATTTTAACTGTGATACAAATGGTGTACAAATGGAACCAAATGGACCCGTTCCATTTGTACACTCTCCGAGTTACAGACCCAGAATGGTCCATTCCAAAATATAATTTAGCTGGGGACCCCCTGGAACTCCCTCAAGGACCCCACTTTGGGAACCACTGCTTTACAGTGGCTGGTATAAGGATGCTATGCTATAATCAATTAGTCCATCAGTGTCCAATTTGTTTCAAACAAGATTGAACACTCCTGGCAGGAGTAACCATAACTTGTCCTAATAGCGTCAGAACAAACCTTCCAACATAATTCTCAAAATCGAATAGGTGGCCTGCTATTAAACTTTTGATGCCGCAGGTCACCATAAATTGTGGGGCTCCTGTCTGACGCAGGGAAGTGCGCAGCCATCCATCATGCCTCAATAAGTGTTTTTAAAACAACCTAACCGAGAGTGAGAATATAATATATGATTAAGTTCATGTGATGTGATGATGACACAGGTGTTTGACTTTGTATTATTATTATAATTATTAATAATAATGTAAGTTAACAAGTCACCATATGACGCATCTGACCTTTGCGACCTGTTACTGTCAGCATTATCAAGTGTCGAGGATCGCTGAAGGCATTTCAACCGAGCCGGAACGACTTCAACGACACCCACAAAAAAAGATCCCGTATATAGTGCCATTTTTCATAGACACAATTCAAACTATGGCAGTGGAACCAAAATAGAAAGAACCACCCAAGCACACTTGTCCACTGGCGGCGTGGTAAGGGTGGGGCCAAGCATCACATATCACCATATCGCCGCTTTTTAAAGTCGATGCAAGGAAAAGGACAGGAAAAGGTGTGCGAGAGAGAGGGGGAGACGGGAGAGGCCAATTGGCCATGATGGAAAAAAATCCCCCACCCAACTTCGACATCTTTCTCTCTGGCTCTGCACAGCTCTCTCACTCAGACACTATAGCGTGCTCTCCCACGCTGGGTGGGTTTCTGCGGGCCGGGCCAGGGCAGGGACAGGGGAAAGGAAAGCAGGGATTGTGCTGTACCCGCCTAGGGATGCGGAAGGATTGGAACCCAGCCCTGGACTTACCCAAAAAACACATTCCTGAGAAGTGAGAAACCCAAATATATGCCGACCTGTACTTTGATGCACAGTAACACTATATCCCTATATTTATCCAAACATGTGAAGTCCATATTAACCACCTATACTTAGTAAAAACCCACCTTAGTGGGCTCTATACGTTGTTACTCTTAAGTCTTAGTAAGTCATCTTTATTCTTATAGTAACTATCTGAATGCCCTCTGAATCACAATAAGAACAAAACTAAACAAAAATACAGTAAAATACAATCAAATCTACAGAGTGCACGAACCGATTAAAATCACATTTGTGTGAAGTAGCCAATCATAATTGGCGTCTTCAATTCACAGCACCTCACTTTTTATCCTCAATGTACTTTGCTCAGCCAAATCAAATCATTGGTGATCAGCCAATCAAATCATCGCTAAAATTCACACAAAAAGACAAAGATGGGCAATTGGGCATAGGAGGGGCTAGCGCGTAGCGAGCGCCCCTCAAAAAAACAGACCGAGGCTGTAGAACATAAAAACTGGCACAGTATAAATCACAGATGAGCTCAAAAAGGCCGTGCAAACAGCAGCGCTGTGACAAGCAGGGTGCGACCGATGTTAATGAGACACAAGTGGCTGCTCTTCCCAGCTCCACTTGCGTCATCCAGATAACAGGGGCATGCAAGTTCAGTGAGGGTCCCGGTGCCAAAATGTCTTGCATTGGGGCTCCCATACGCTAACCCTCAGCGGCAGCCAGTAAGTCGAAACTCACAAATAGAAAGTTGGTGAGAAAAGAGGGGGGCAGATATGAGCTGCCAGCCAGCCATACTAAACCCAATTAATTCTAGCATCTCTCCCCATACTTGGGCATATCATAATAGCCAAACATCAACAAGGTGAAAATGGATCAACATTCGCAGAAATCAACCGATCAACCAATCCACAATCCACAAGCCACAACACAACGCTTTGTGAAAGTATAGAGAAACCTGGGGTACGGCACACTTGTCAACAAAGCTTATACTACAACAGTTTACGTACGGTATTGTTCTAGGATAGTTATATGATCACAGGCTGAGCCCGCTAACAAGAGAGCCTGTAAGTGTAAGAGGTGTGAAGGCCTGGGACTATAACTAACTATGGATGTGTGCTGTGGAAAGAAAAACAACACATGCTCCTCTGTGTTTCAGCGCACAAAAACATGAAAAAACAACTAGCCGCAAGCGACGCAAAGGCTATGTATAATCTCTAGTCACAATTCCTTCCATTGACAGTCCTCCGGGTTCTCATAGCGTCCTCTGATTGACTCAGCGGCAGATATTTGAACCATGAATGTGAAGGTGTTTCAAGTTTAAATTGGAGCCAGCTGAGCATGTTATGCTACTATAAACTACAACAAGTCTGGGAGCACAATTAGACAATTGGAAACACCTTCCGATCAATCAATCTACTTAACTGTAACTAATAATTTTAGTAGTGGGTACAAAAAGTGAGGGCAGAAAAGTGAAGATGCAAATTGTGATTAGCTGCACGGTTTGTGACTGTGTGTCATCCTGCACTGTGATTGGCTGGAAAATCAAAATCAATGACCTTAATGGTGCCAATAGTTGCAACAATAGAGCAGCGAAGTCTGACGCCAATATCGGTAGAGGGTACCAACTAAGTACACGGGTTCATGTACTTTTTCTTTTTCATAAGAACTGCTGCTGAATTAGTTACATTTTCGCTAGAAACAGACTGTATCAAATATGAGGGACCTCATATGTTTGTTTATTTTTGGACCACAATGCTTATATAAAGACGATTTTAAGCCCATGTTATTCTCCATAGAGAAAAAACTCAACGAGGATGAGCGAGTGACGTCAGGACTTCGGCGCTCTATACTACTTTAAGATGTTCAGCAATAGTATACTGTACAAATGCAATGCATGTTACAGTTTTGAACACCCCACACAACCCAACCTCTGCACATACTTTGGGTATTATGTCACATCTCCGAACGGGTTTGGATTATCCAACTAACTAAAATACTTCAAGAGATTGCGTCCCCAGAAAAGTGGAGTGGAGTAAAGCTATGGAATGGTTTACCAGAGAATGTTCCAGCAGTGCAATAATTTAATTCTATTAAAGAAAAGATGTGGCTTTTAGAGAAATACAGACATGATAAGTGAAGTGATCTATGTGTGTACATATATGTGTATGGTCTATGTATATGCATGCCTTTTCGATCAACTATAAGATAATGTGAATATTTTAGGTAATGATTTATGTTACACTGTTGAATTGATCGAAATAAACGAAACTACGTAAACTAAGAATGCGATTGAGATGGAGGACGACAGCATCCAGGGAGGGGTCGTTGAAGGTCTGCCATAAGGGGGTTGTGCCACGTGAGCCAATGCACTGTAAATGGCAGAGGGAGAGAGATATGTCATCCAAGTGTTGTTTTTGGCAGCAAATTTCTATTTTAATTTAGTCATAGTCTTTGGAATGAAACTTCATTTAGTTTTAGTCACATTTTTAAAATAAATGTCACCTGGAATGTTTTAGTGTTAGTCTAGTTTTAGTCGACTAAATGCCATGCGATTTTAGTCGACTAAATCTACAGTTGATTTAGTCAACTAAGTGTATTTTGGCGGGCCTTGATGCCGTCGTAATGGCTGATTTTACACGCCGATCTACAAGCTCACGACGTGTTGTGAGCTTGTAGATCTGCTATTTTCACCAAGTGTAAAATTAGTTACACTGGATCCACTAATCCCTTCCTAACATTTTAGTGTAGTTTTTATTTGTTGACGAAATTGTCAGTATATTTAGTCTTAGTCATCATAGCTTAATTTTCATTTAGTTTTCGCCAGTAGAAAAAGGTAGTCGACAAACATTTCTCGTCATAGTTTTAGTCGACAAAATCAACACTGGTTCAGATGGATTGGACAACTGAGGAGAACGTGGATGGGGACAGGACAGACAAAACAACGACCCTGAACCAAAACTGACGTGAGGACTACTCTAACTTCTAGGAAAACTATACTGTACCGATACTGTAACTGTACTATTTCTTCTCTCCCTCCCCAGGAAATCATCCTGCCCTGGCGTGGCTTTACTCCAGCTGTGAAAGAAGTCCACACCTTCACTCCGCACGACATCGCCGGAGAAGGGGCAAAATCATGACCGCGCTCACTTCAAAAGGCACACAATGTACACACACACACACGATGACCTGCAAGGAGCAGGAAGCCTGTGGGAGCTGAAGAATGATGGATCCAGGAAAAGGGAGAGGCTACAGATGGCCCTATGGGGCTCAGTGGGATGTTAGCCAGTTAGCTGGTTAACATGCAATTGTCATCACCACGCAGTGATGACAATGAAGGAGGTGTCATCCATTGTGCATAAGTAGTGTAAATACAGAGCAACAATGAGTCGTGCGTGCGTGTGTGTGTGTGTGTGTGTGTGTGTGCTCGTGCGTGTGAATCTGAAATGTTGGGAAGGGAATAAAATGATCAAACAATATGAAAAGTTGTTGTCATGTTACTGTAGTACGACTAGCTGACTGGAGAGTGCATTGTCATTTTATAGTAATTGACAAAATAATTATCTTTAAAAAAAACAAATGAAGTTGCATCTTAAAAAAATGCTAGAAAACACATTCCGTACATACTTGCAACAAGCAAATGTGTAGAGATAATGACAAATTACACAGTACAGTATGTGTATAAACACACACACTCACTCACACACACACAAACACAGACGAACGCAAGCACACACTTTGTCGGAGCAGTCCAAAGGATGGTGGCGTGTCAGTGCATGAATCTCCCTGGGTTGCATTACAGACACGCATGGTTGCACAGGTGAGAGAGGGTAGTTTTGGCACACATTTCTGAACATGAACCCACATCCTCCACTGTACCTTAAGGCAAGGTATCTGCCCGTCGCACCTGCATGCAACAGCTCTAGCTGAATCCTAAAAGGCTGGTTGTACGCGGTACCGTACGTGACCCCAAACTCCATCCAGACCTGGGCGTGTGATGATGGTTATTAGATCAGGTGCGGTTCCACATAGTTTGACACACTATGGCAGAACTGTGTGGGTGCATCCCCGGAGAAGACAACAAGACAATGATGATTTGATGAACACTCTCGGGTTATTATGGACTACTTCCAACACTTTGCCAAGTTGAAACAGATGAAAGCAACGTCAACGCTGTAACACAAGAGATCTTGAGAGGCGTTCGGGAATTTTATGTACTGTAGTAATCCGAGCAAACGTGAGCAAGATGCCTTATTCTGCAGGAGATGTGACCAGTTTTTTTTGTTTTTTTCTTGCAATTTGAGCCTGGGACATACCTTGGCAATACTTTATTAAATTCACTTTAATGTCAAAGATAAAATGATTAGGGCTTAAACTCACATTGTATAGTTTGTTATTACTTTATATGCATTAGTTATTGTCTCCACCAGGCCGAAGGCATGGGACATTGGGGAGAGAGTATGTTTTGCACTCCGTCTGTCTGTCTGTGTGTCCGTCCGTCCGTCTGTGTACAGCTACGTAATCTCCGGCACCGATGAACCTCTGCCCCAAAATGAGGCAGACTTTTGAAAAACATTTTTTTTAATATTACTCCTCTATATTTTGTCCAACAATCCCGCAAAGCGTTACACACTATAGTCACACTATAGTCATGTGTTCCAGACGGATCGGTCTGATATTTCATATTCCATCCTAATTGGCTAACATTGGCTTTCAAAGTTTGCAGGATTGGCCCTTTTGAAACAAAAAGCCTCAAATCATGAATGCAGCTTGCAATTTACGTGAAATCTTTCACAGACTTTCCTACTAGGCTGAGGAATATATCCCACCCTTTTCACATTGGCCTATTATAGCGCCACCAGGAGGCCACAACCTGACCTAGCCTGGTGGAGACCCGTTTCCCCCGAGGGGCACTTTTTCTAGTTGGTTATGAATTAGCGAGTGTATCGTTCGGTCATTGCCACGGCACGCACAGAATTCCTGTTCTGTGGATTGTCGGCCTCCTTATTTAAGCACTACCTTAAATAGCTCTCCTGCGTTTTTCCCTCTCTTCATTACCATCATTTTGTTGGTCCCCGCCCATCCCCCGTCAGGGCTGTACTATTTGGCAGTGGTGGAAAAGTAACTAAGTACATTTACTTAAGTACTGTACTTAACCCTTTCTGACCTGAGATCAGATTCTAAAAATGTCTTCTACATCCTGACAGTTTTCAATAGCTAAAGTATAACGTAATGCTTAAAACACCAAAAGGGGTTCCCATTTTGTACAATTGTGAGGTATTTTATTTGTACATTACTTAGGTATGTCAAATTGTCTGTACTTTTACTTCTACTCCCCTACATTTCAGAGGCAAATATATTGTACTTTTACTCCACTACATGTATTTTAAAAACGTTAGTTACTACTGTAGTTACTCTGCGTCACGATGACACATTGTGAGCTTGTAGATCGGCTAATTTTCAAAATATTTGTATACATTTTAAAACCCGAAATGGGACATTCTGCATAGAGAGAATACTTTTTACTTTTGGTACTTTAAGTACATTTTGATGCCAATACTTTTGTACTTTTACTCAAGTAGCTGTACATTTTGAACTCTGGACTTTCACTTGTAACGAAGTATAGTTCCACATTGCAGTATTGATAGGATTGATGCTTTTACTTAAGTAAAACAATCAAGTAATTTTTGCCCGCCCCTCCCCCTTCAGGGCTGTACTATTTGGCATAGTGTCTTGCTCGCTCTGTGATCATGTAATGATTTGCCCGTAACGATTACTTTTCCGTGCAATGACTGAGGGGTTTGTGCCTGTCCCGTGGGGAGCTGCAGCCAGGCGCATTCCTGCTGCGCCCTCGTGCCAATCACTGTCAGTTTACGCACATCTCTCACACTAAAACGGCGTTCTTTCAACGACAACCTCCTCCTGCCCCTTCTCTCTCACCTGTTTATGCACTCTCTCTCTCTGTCTCAGGCTATGTGCAAGAAACACACATGCTGAGTAAACACACACACACATGCGCACATGCATGCATGCACGCACACACACGCACGCACACACGGTCAGTAAACATGTCCCTCTTTCTCTCCATCAATCAAACAAGTCTCGGAAGCTTATCTCTCATTCCTTCCCCACGATTCCTCCATTCTTCCCTCTTTCTTCATAAAGACAAATATCAGGCTGACTTCTCTATCGTAGATGAGGCTCTAATGGCCTGGAATGTTAGCCAGTTATCAGATAGGAGGCAACCAGGGAGGAGGCCATGTTAAGTGGCAGTTTTTTCTTCTTTTAGTTCTTTTAGTTTTTTGTACCAGGGGACAGCTTGGTTTTGGGGGATCTCCTGAGTCCTGAGATCCCGTTTGGGGTCAAGTAAATCACAGGTTGCAGCGAATTCTTTTGCTGCAAGTGCTTTGATTTTCTTTTCGTCTTTACCCTGAATGACATGAATCTGGGATATAATTTGTAGAAAAAGTCCCCAAAATAGTGTGAAGCAAGTAACGTGCATTCCTATTCCTTCTTTGGCACTATCAAGGCTCTTGAGTTTTCCAAGCATGGGAACCAGAGCTATATCCATAGCTCTATGCTGAGGCGTACCGTCTACAGGGAGCCAGGTGCATCACCATGGATGATTAGAAGCACAGTCTCCAACAGGCAGGTGACTCAAAATGTTGAGCAGCATGTTCGGTCTCACTACAACTCCCACCCCTGCAGATACATGCAGATACCAAGTATAGCTAATATATCAACTGAGCCATCATAATTTCATAGTTGACATAACCTTTTTCGATTAAAATACAAAAATAAAAGTAATTTCCTTTACTTTAGTTCACAGCATATTTCATTGACGCAACGGGCCTTTTTAGTCTTTTGAATGAAAATGTATTTAGTTTTAGTCCTATTTTAGTAATTTGAAATGACTAAAGGTCATGCGATTTTAGTCGACTAAATCTACAGTTGTTTTTTGTCAACAAAAATGCATTTCTGCGTCTTGATGCCGTCGTAATGGTTGATGTTACGCTTGCTGAAAATATTTTCAGCATGAAACCAAGCATAAAATAACTTGCCTTTGAGTTCTACTGTTCTACTGTCAATATATTTAGTATTAGTTTTAGTCATCGTAGCTTGGTTTTCATTTAGTTTCCATTTCGTTTTCGTCAGTGAAAAAAAAAAGGCAGTCGACGGTGGAGGAAATCAAACACTGGTAATATGTTTTGACATGTGTCACTTCTCAGACCACTCAGTGGATTCAGGGGCCGTTGAGGCACCCTGTCAGGCACTGCAACATGTAAAGCTGATAAGGGTGCATGGAATAGTGCAGCTGGTCTCACCTGTGGCTGCACCACGCTGCATGCATGGGGCTGGGGGCTCGTCTGTCGGTCCAGTTCTCTCTCATCGTGGAGCTCAAATGATTCTAGGTCAGTGGTTCCCAGTGTTGTTTTTTCGGCAGCAAATTTTGATTTTAGTTTTAGTCATGGTCTCTTGAATGGCTTCCAAATTTAGTCACATTTTAGTCAGTCTGTCTAGTTTCAGTCGACTAAATATCATAACATTTGAGTCGACTAAATCTATGTGGATCCAGACCACTAGTAAATATTCATTTGCTATTATTATAATTACATAAATTTAATATTATTTTATTTACAGTACACCCCTCGCCGTTTATTTCCCCAACTGTGATTTGATGTTAAATTAGGTTACTAGAATTGGATGAGCTTTGAGTACACTGAGGTATAATCAGAAGACAAAGTAGTTCCCATGAATAAATGAAATAAACGTTTAAGAAATACAGGGATAATAATAAGCAGGTCCACAAGCTCACAACGTGGCGCGAAGCGATGTGGTGTGAGCTTGTAGATCTGCTATTTTCACTAGTATTGAGTCCAGGGTAAATGTCTAATTTCTCTTTTGGATCTCAAGCTAAAAAGTTTATGAACCACTGAGTCTAGGTTCCTGGAGCACAGCTCTCCAACAAAAATAATCTGAGGTTTGATCCGAAGCTAACTCCGATATCTTGCCAAACATCTAGACAATTTTGCACAGGCCACCTGGTCTACCGACAATCCCAGCTATTCCAGCTATGGCCGCCAGTCACGTTGAGGTGGGAGACGAAACCACGAGGGAGGGAACAAAAGGCCTTGTTGTGGAGGGAATTATGTCCCAGTGAGGTGAAGGAGAAGGCGAGGAGGGGATGAAGGGTGGGTGACAAGCTAAAATGTCAAATGTAAAGTTCCAGGTCATGGTTGCCAAATATTTTTCAGGTTACGTATACCTGTCAACAGTGAGACAGAAGGAGAGGTGAGGAGTGATGATAGGAACTGGGCCCCGACGATGGCTATTCTATTAAACTAAAGCAAGCAAGTAGCAAAGTTCCATGTTAGTGTGTGTACAGTGGGTGGGTGTATACACTGTACAGTGCGTGCATGCTCCTATGCATTTCTCACATCGAAAACAGACAGAGGTGCCAGTGAGGATGAAGTCACCGCGGGGAGGTATGCCAGGACAGAATTCCACGGTGGCACTTCAAAAATGACACCAAACAGTGACAAAGGCTTTCGGCGGCAGCAGTGACCGTAATCATTTTCAAGAAAGGTCAAAACCGCAGACGCTCTTAAACAACATGCACGCTGTGAGACGAGTCACAGTAAAAAGGGACATCTTTTGCAAATGTCCAAGTTCACTTTCGTATCAGTGCTGCGTCTCGTCGACTGGAACTGACTGAATAAAAAGGATTCTTGATTTCATTCACCTGTTTGATTCCCATTGCTGCGCGTCCATACAACGCTGCTTCTGATTACTCCGTTTTTAAATCTCATTCAAGATGACATCCAGACAGTGTATTATTCATTTTAAACTTAATCATCACGCTAAAAATATGTCTCTAACACATGGCTTCAGTGTGACAGATGTCCTGAGATCATCACTGCTCATAGGCTTCATAAAGCTGCATGTCTGCTTCCCACAGCTTGCTACCTGGGCCGCGCGCACGCGCACGCACACACGCGCACGCACACACACACAAACGCACGAGCACACATGTGTGTGTACTGTACATGCACATTATGTACATATGAAGCCACACAAATTTCCCAGGCAGCGGCTTCCTCTGAGGAGAGGCCTCAGTCTCTTTACAGGGCCAGTTCGCCGGCTGCTACATCTGTACTCTGTCAGTGCTCACCCCCGTGTGTGTGTGTGTGTGTGTGTGTGTGTGTGTGTGTGTGTGTGTGTAATGTGTGTAGGTAATCCCTGTGAGCTGCCTGGGAATGAGAAAGCAGAGGAGACCTCTGCTCCCATGGTCACTCACTCTCACACACACACACACACACACACACGGTCACAAGACGCAGACACATGCTAACACACACCTCAGTCAAAGTCCCGTTCAATGGTATTTAGCCATTTTCAATCTTGTGTCCCCATTTTGGAAATGGCAAATTGGTGCATTTATATAGTAGGCCTACCACCTTTATCCAAAATGCTTCACGATGTGCATTATCCACTCACACAAACACTGATGGTGGAGGAAACCATGCAGGATACCAACATGCTCATCAGGAGGCAGCAGAAGTAAGTGTCTTGCTCAAGAACACTTTGACAGTACCACAGGGGGAGATCGAACCGGGGATTAAACCTTCCAAATACCACGCGACCGCTCTACCTCCCGAGCCACGGCCGCCATTATGTTATGCTTCAACTGTGGAGTTGAAATTCCAATGCCGACAATCAAAGAGAGATGAACTACTGTAGATAGGTATCCTAATAAGGAACAGAAACGGGCATAAAGTTGTGCCCAAGCTTTAATACTGTACATATCCCAACAAACAAATACCACAGGTTTGGTTTAGTACTTTAGTTGATAAACCCGAGTTTAGCGGTGTACAGTGGGCCTAAATAGGACTTTAAGCAACTAGTCAACAATTCAACTAGTTGACTAGTAAATCCACTAGTCGACATTGTTGGTACTATAGTTGACTAGTTGATAAGAAAAAAAAGTTTAGTTTTTTTCACGTTTTTGTAGGCCTCAAGATCAGCTAGATTATAGTTATAGTCACCAATGTAGAGTTTAAATGTACAACTATTATTTAAATATATATATGTATTTTTTATTTATTTTTACATAATAGGTAGGCCTAGTTAAACAACTAGTCGACTTCACTCCAATGACACCGACTCTGCCAGCACATACAGTACACTGGATGGAAACGTTTCCACCTTAAACGTAACAACCTCCTCCCAGGGTGTAATGCAAGCCAAGGCACATGCCTAGGGCTGGTCGTGCGGCCCTGTGCCAAGTGTAGAATGTACACTACACACCTGAGTGGGAGTATCAGTCTGTTTATGCCAACTTTCTACTTTCCACTTCATGTTCTTTAAGAAAATCTACATGTATAATGGATCCAATTGACAATTACGTTGCATTCATCCATTTGTGTAATGTGTCGTGTATGTCGGCTACACACGTTCAACGGTGTACACTAGAAATGCCCTTTCAAATAAGCACGCGTACTGTAGGAGCGCAAATAACAGACTGGTTGTATAGCAATAGTCTGTATAGTGCTTGGCTGAGGCAGTGCGGGACAGGGCTGTTTACCCAGAGCACATGTGGGCCAAGGGCAGTGGAGGATTCGTGCAGTCGTCAGAAGAACCACAGGATGTATCATTAGCGACGCAAACATTGACCGCGGCCAGGCGTGGAGACCCTGTCGGGGGAGCAGCACCGCAGACACGCTCCCTGCTAAAGCTCCATCACTTTCTGCCTGTACGTCTGTCTCTCTCTCTCACACACGCGCTTGCAGGCCTCCTCTCTGAGACTCTGACAGATACCTTCCGAGACCTTAAAAGGGCCACTTCAACCCTTTTGCAACCAGATCTTATTTTAATGATGTTTGGGAGACAAGCAACACTTTCACAGTGTATTATCATTTTAAATGTAAATCAGCACGCTAAAATATGCATCTGAAAACATTATATTAGAAATAAGCCATGTAGTAGCAAACACACTTTGCTGGCCGACTGTCTCTCACTTAGCGGAGCTACGTCCCATAGCCTGAAGGGATGCGAGCATCACATCCAGTCAGGCTATGGGACGTATAGCTCTGCTGACCGTTCAGAAACACATCTCAGCCTTCCCCTGTTCTTTCCTCCAGAAATGCTGGACCTCCACGTTGCTGCTATAACGCATTCACATTTCCGTTTGATCATTCACGGAGGTAACCTCACTCGCAATTATGACATCTGCTCAGCCTCTATTCTCTGTGCATGTCCCGTACAACTCTCATCTCCTCTCACTCCATCAATTTCCTTCTCCCTTTGGCACATCCTATGTGTGTGTGTGTGTGTGTGTGTGTGCATGCATTGTTTTGCTGCCTTTGTCAGGACCAATGAGGATATCTGTTGTTCGTCCCCAAGGACGTCTCTCCCACAAGGATAGTAAAACCAAAGACATAGGCCTTGTTTTGGTCATCAAGTAGTAGGTAAGTTAGGGTGGCGGCCAACTCAGGCTTCATTTATATTGACCATGCATGCAAACGTTACACAAAGCTCACATTTCATTCTGCTAACTGTACAGTGACCTTTTCTGAACTTCTCTTCTAATGGAACTGTTGTCTAAAATATGAACTAGTATGTATCAGAAGATTGCTTAATGGCCCAGACATCTGTGTGTGTCACTCTCCATCTCTCTCCCCCCCATTTCCTGTCAGCTTACTGTACAGTAAACAGTACACTATCAAATAAAGATATATATATATTTTTTTAAAGATCACTTGCAACGCATTGCAACACGATGCGTTGTGAGCTGGTAGATCGTCTATAGCTTCGCTATTCGGCAGTAGAGATTAAGTGGTTATGTCCAAATCCAAATAGCCCTCTTCCTTTATGTCCATGGCCTACTGAATCGCTCTAATGTGGTGTGAGTGATCGCTTCCTTCCGTTTGTGTCTCTCTGCGCATTGAACAGTTTTTTCTACTTTATAATGACGCAGTTTTCTGTGCTTATGGATGAGTCGACTATGTCATACCCCCGGGGAGCAATAAAGAGTTCCCATTGTACTCAAGTTTATTCTACTCCCAACTACCATGTGGTGCAGGGCTGGACTTTCCTGCTCATAAGTTTACTTTGACTCGTGCTTCTTTTCTAGAGGCAGACCGATATCTCTGCTAAGACTGACATATTGGCAAACAGGAGATCATTTGACTTTTTGACAAAATCGGTATCGGCAATATTATGTAGCCAATGTATCCTGTTTTGCAATGTTGTTATAGGTGAAATCTTTCAAAAGTTTTCAAAAATAGATCTTCAAGATCGCAACGTGACATTTTGTGAGCTTGTTATAATAAATATGTTGAAGTTCAGAATTTGTGTTTATTTCAAAATGTTTTATGTCAAAAATGATTTGTTAGTTAATATTGTTTTGATTATATACGATATATATATACGATCTAATCTACGATTTTGAAATGTAATATTTAAAACTTTTGGTCAAAGCAATGGTAATCGGTGTTCTAGGATTCCCACGAAATCAGACCACAAAAATCTGGCATCGGCCATGCTCTATTCCTTTCCATATTATTGACACATTGCTCACCGAATGCCTTGTCATTGTCACCTCACGTTTCCCAACAGCACACCTTCATCTCTCTTAGTCCTGTAACTTCACTTAACTCTAGTCCTGTAACTTGACTCAACAATTACCAAAAAAGGATTGCGAATAACTATCTTCGTGAGAGGCATTTCGTCAGATGCCCCACTTCCCTCCCTTGTTTCAAGCTCTGTATCCCCCCCCCCCCCCCCCCCCCCGCCCAAACCCTCTTCCTGATGACCTTCCTCCTGCCCCCGTCTCCCTTCTTTCATCCCTCGCTGCCTCTCTCCTAAGTGCCTGTCTGACTTGGCTCCTACTACAGTACCTCCCTCCTGACGAACCTCACTGATAACGTTTCACAAAGACACTCGCATTCTACTCACATTCTACCTGCTCTCCCCTCTAATTAAGCTTCAGGAGTTCGGCCTAGTTGCTGCCGTCGTTCCCTCTCGTTAGCTATACTACTCCCCATGGTTGCTGTTACTCATGCCCTGGCTGGGACGGACCCAAAGGTCATGCTAAAAAGCATATGGGCAACGGGCGGCCTGGGGGGCCACATGCGGCTCCCTGCACCTTCACTTCATGTGGGCCGCAGGTTAATATCAGAATACTGATGATATTATTGATTTCAGCTGTTACAATTTCAAACATGCCCCACTTTAATTACCTCAGTCTAAATGAGTATAGCTTAATGTATTAAAATGTATTTGTATTTAGTTCATAACATTGAAAGTAAATAAAGATTTTACTTGTCAGGATTCCAATTCAAAAATAGCAAAAAATTATTCAGGTTTTCAATTTAAATAGCAAAAAATAGCTGATACTACAAGCTCAAAATGCGTCACAGTGCGATGCGTTTTGAGGTTGTAGATCGTCTATTTTTGCTACGACAGTAATATGCAATATGGCCCTCTGGGAGTGAGTGTGGAACTATATAGTGCCCTCTCTCTCCATCGTCAAAGTTGCCCATCCCTGAGCTAAAGCACAGACAGAACTCAGTTTTACACACTGACAGAGCCAGAGCCAGATCCATGGCTTTGAGGTGGAGCTGTGTGCAAACCTCCCCCCAAAAAAAACAATAAATGTGGAAGCCAGATGATGCACCAAGGGGCCACCGCCGCATAAAAAAAAGAATTAAAAACAATACGGAATGGAGTCCAGGAACACACAACGGGATAAAACAACAACACTCAATCATGCTGATGGGGGGTGGTGGGTGGGGGGGGGGGGGGGGGGGGGGGAAGGACACGGGGGCTCTCTCGCAACACAAACGACGGCTCCAAGATGTTTTCATCAGAGGAACTGGATGCCAGGAGGCTCGGCTTTCAGGCTCGGCCGGCCCGGGGACCAACAAATAAACCTCATGATGAGGGGAGCAAGTACATTGAAAGGGAGGAACTAAGAGGGCCAGCCACCTGCAAAATCACAATGGGAGAGAGCCCTCAGTGACGGGGGTGTGAGAGCCACAGTCAGTGACTGTCTGTCCAGGGGGCAAGAAGCCAGCAAGGGTGGTGGCACCCCCTCTGTTGTTGCAGTGCCCTCTGCTGGTGGTACTTCACAGTGTTGATTTTGACACCAGATTTTGATTTTAGTTTTTATAGCCGGTCTCTTGAATGGTTTTCATTTAGTTTTAGTCACATTTTAGTCACCTGGAAATTCTGTTATGTGTGTTAGCCTAGTTTTAGTCGACTAAATATCATAAGATTTTAGTAGAATGTATTTTGGCAGGCCTTGATGCCGCCGTGATGACTGATTCTACACTTGCTGAAAATAGCAGATCTACAAGCTCGTTGTGAGCTTGTAGATGTGCCATTTTCAGTATGCAACCAAGTGTAAAATTACTTATACTGGATCACATCACATTTTAGTCTAGTTTTTATTTGTTGACGAAATTGTCAATATATTTAGTCTCAGTGAAAAAAGGTAGTCGACGAACAATTTTTGTTATAGTATTAGTTGACGAAATCAACACTGGTACCTTATCAATGTCACGTAAATGCCAAAGTAACTCAGATCAAGTGTGTGTGTGTGTGTGTGTGTGTGGGGGGGGGGTGTCGTTCTAAACAGTGCGGCACTATGAAACACACCCGTTTGTATTTCAATCACACACGCACACTCACACAAAAGCTCATTATGGGTCTTGCTCTGAACAACATGCCCCTTTGCTTACAGTTTGGCGCAGTGCCGGTGCATGATTCCACTGAGCAGCGCAGCAGTGCCATTTACTGGCATGGAGTCATTTTGGGCACTCTGTCACGCCATGTTATTAGCACTCAGCATCAAACTGTGGCGAGGCAAACAACGCTATCGGGTTCCACGGCGTTTGGAGGAGGAGGACGGTGAGGCTTGGGTCCGTCCAGCCCCATTTCTGCATCCTTCCGATTTTCACGTGGCTCAGCTAGATTCATCGGTTCCTGATGTGAGCCGAAAATGTGAGGTAATGACAAAAGCATTTGAGTCTGTCAGCTTCCATTTGTCTGCCGCCCTATACTAGGAAAAAGTGTCAGTCATCACTGGGTTTGCAGACAATATGGAAATGCCCATCGAACTCAAGAATGTTCCATCTATAACAAAGCACCACTTGCAGAATATTAAGATAGCAGAAAGTCAATTGACCCCGCCATGATACTATCCCGGCATGAGATGTTGATTGGGGGTGGTCCGGGGACCACCAGTGGTCCTTGAGGGGGTTCCAGGTGGTCCCCAACTGATGGAGAGTTTGTACATAAAGGGGATGACCAGCTCAGTGTCCACCCTGAGACTGGGAGGTCGGGGTTCGATCCCTGGCCCGGGTCATACCAAAGACTCAGTGCCTCCCTGCTTGACACTCAGCATCAAGGGTTGGATTGGCGACGACATACTAGCGTCGTGTCCAGGGGGTGTACTTGTACATCAAGCTGCCTCACGCTACAGAAACAGGAGATAGGCTCCTGCCCTATGGGCCTCATGACTCGGCAAGCCTTACTTATAGGATGACCAATAGCATTACTTTATGAAAACACATAGATCTTCCCAACAGCAACAATATATAGCTCGATCGATCAATATACTATGCACATGACACAGACAAATGCAGCATTACACACACACACACACACACACACACACACACACACACACACACACACACACACACACACACACACACACACACACACACACACACACACACACACACACACACACACACACACACACACACACACACACACACACACACACACACACACACACAGCCAGATGGGAACAATGAGACGAGTATGAGAGTTGTAGCAGTGTAACTGAAAACACTCGCTCTTGTTAACGCACTCCAAGAATTGGCTCCATCCATCCATCACTGGCCAGATGTTCTCTGAAGACCCTTCTCTTTCGCCCCCTCTCGACTCGAGTGGGACCGACTTTTCCTATCAAAGTTAATTCACTTCCCATTCCACTTGTGTCCACAACAAAGACGCTCGTGGAAGCTAATTGGGTCATCTGAGGTCTTTCCGATCAAACAAGCGGGGTGGGGGGGGCGGGTCTGAGTATCCGAACGTGGGGGAAGTCGCTGGCGAAAGAACGCTCACTTGGGGACTATTTGCGTACCGCGACCCTACTTGACCCCTCGCCCACTCACCCCTTCTCCATCCATCCTGATTATACCTCAGTGTACTCAAAGCTCATCCAATTCTAGTAACCTAATTTAACATCAAATCACAGTTGGGGTCCGGGGAAATAAACGGCGAGGGGTGTACTGTGCACTGTCACAAGTGAGACCCTGGTCACTCAAAACTGTCCATAATCAAAGCTGATCGCACAAAACAAAGCACATATTTTGATCTAAATGCCTTTTGAGGGTGCAGCCTCCTCTGCTGGTGAGCTGCGCACAGCCTCCCTAAAACATCAACTGGTTCAAAAGGAGCACCAAGGACCAGGCATCCCGTCCCACTCACACAGAAAGTTAACAGTCTCGCGGAGCAAGAGCAAACAGATGTTAAGCAGTGGCTCTAAAACCTTTTCATGTCAAGGAGCCCCAAAATGACACTCATTAGCCAGCGGACCCCCATTTGAAAATATATGCCAAGGACCCCCATAAGATACGTTTTTTTACAGCTCTAGCTGTGATTTTCAACCATTTTTATTTCAAGGGCCGCCAGTTTGACATGCATTAATCTATGCCACGGACACCCATTTAATGGCATTTCTATCTCTGGGACGCCAATGTGTATTGCAAAATCATTACTCAATCAATCAGTACTACAAATGGAACCAAATGGACAAACGGGTCCATTTGTACACTCTCTGGGTTACAGACCCATAAGGGTCCATTTGGTTCCTAACTATCATTTAGCTCCCTCAAGGACCCCGGACCCCACTTTGAGAACCACTGTTATAAAGAACAACGATGGATAACAATGGACAGAAGTCCGAGAAATGCTCTTGCGTCGCAAAGATCCAAGGAGCCTGCAGATTTTGTTCCCCGGCTATCTGAAGCATAGCTCCTCTAGTTGGGTCAACTTTGTGTGTGTGTTCGTGCGCGTGAGTGCCTGCATGCTTGTGTGCGTGCGTGCATGCATTTTGTCCAAGAAAGACAGACGGTAAATGTCCAGTGCCGACTGAAGGGGCCCATTTGTTGCACAGCCGGGGGGAAAGTGGTTCTCTGTCCTCTGTGTCAATCATGTGCTGCTGGTCACTTATTTGAGCTAAGCCAAGAAAGAGAGATCTGATTCAATCATTCAATTTTACAGAGAGGCGGAAGCAATCGAACCATTAGAAATTATAGAAAGGGGCGCCCCCTGGCCAAGTGGTCCAGGCGCATGCAACATAATAGGCTTTGGCCTGACAACGCGTTGCGTGTTCGACTCCCGTTCATGACGACCTTTGCTGCATGTCTCGCTCCTTCTCTCTCTCTCCCCCTCTCTTTCCTGTCCATCTTCACTTGATACTATCAATAAAAGGCAGAAAAGCAAAAAAAAAAATCTTTAAAAAAAAAGTAGAAAACCAGAAGCCTTGTGTGTGCGAGCGTGCGTGTGTTCAACTGCGTGTGTACGCGCGTGCGAAAGAGAGAGCATGCCAGTGGGCTAGAAAGAGAGAGTGAAAAACTGAGCATGTGCACGTGTATCTGACTGTGCTGCTCTGTACACACATGCCTGTCTTTTGAAAAGAAAAAAAGATCTTGGAAATGAAACGGGCTAATCAAGATAAGTACAGTCATTTACGAGGCACTTTCATCAGACACAACTTTCAGTTAACATATTGGCCTGTGCGGGAATTAAAGCCACACACTGCTGTGGATGCCAGCGGCATGTTCCAAACATCTGAACCATGAGACTGACTCACTGACCATATGACTGCTCTCTCTAATACTCTTCAGAAGAATTGTGACTGTTCTACAGTGTTTCACAGGAGGTGGGTGTCCGGGGTGATGACCTGGGTCCTGGGGTAATTTTTACCTCACATAGAAAATCAAGGTTTGGGGTAAAAGTCATATATCAACGGGAAAGTGGTCACGGGTTCACACTGCTATGGGATAAAGTCCTATACATAATGCTTCCTCTTGTGTCTCCTGTTACTGTGTGTGCATCTCCCTCTCAATATTACACACGCACACGCACGCTTGCACGTTGTGTCGTAAAAACAGTGTTCCTACAACAACATTCATGGAAGGTTTCCGCTAAAAACCCGTCTCAGGTATCAATATTTGCACCGTCCAGTGATTCATCTTTCATATTCCTTCCTCGCACGGCTGAACCGTGGGTGCAAACAAACTAGAAGTGGCAGCCAGAGCTACAAAACCTAGGGAGCATGTCTCTGCAACACTGTCTGATTAGAGCGTTGATGACAAGATCACCTTGAAGTTCCATTAGCACCTCTCCTGGTCATTTAAAAACTCTGGCAGTGTCCCCGTCTCATTGTTACAGCCCAGTACTTGCAAATACCAAATGCTTTGCGTGTGCACACGTGTGTGTGTGTGTGTGTGTGTGTGTGTGTGTGTGTGTGTGTGTGTGTGTGTCTCATAATGACCAGTGCATGTTGCATTTCGGAATAAATAACCAATTTATAACCAATAAATGTATACCCGGACCATGACCTCTGAAAGGGTGACCCACAACACAAGTCTTTTATTTCCCAGTATCACGATTAAATTGGGGAATGGAGAGTATCCAATGCAAGCCAGACAGAAACTGAAAACTCCTGAAATAGCCTAACCCCGTTTCTGTGACACACACACACACACACACTGTTAATTAACTAAATCAACAGCCTCTCTAAGCCACTTCAGGTTCATCTCCCCCCCCAGCACAATCCTCCGCCTCTTGTCCATCATCATCCTGCCTTGCCTGCATGGGACCTGCTCCAACTCTGTTGCTCTATTGACCACATAATCCTCACAGTCTGTGCAATAATCTTGTTGAACTACATGCGCATCTGATAGGCATAGGCTACAGTTGATTACACTTTCCAATATTTATTGATAGTCAGACTGTCAGAGTCAGAACAAGTGCCAAATGTCAGACTTTTTCTTTTTAATCCCTCTATGTTTGGTGTAGACACCTACATTGTACACACTATACTGTATCAATAAAGGGTTATCTTATCCATCTTATACTGTACGTGTGTGTTGGACTGGCCTACAATAAAGAGCAAACAATCGTCAATCTGTCATCATGACACGGTAGTGTACAGACAAAGGATAATAACCTAATTTGAGAGCAACAGGTGGTAGGATTCTTTCCACCTAAACAGAATTAAACACAGAATAACACAGTGGTTGGGTATTTTACGGTAATTTCATTTATAAGTCTCGCAACCTGAATGAATGACGGCACTTCTGCTGTGTCCTTAGGTTATAGGTGTGGAGAGTGTGTGAGTGTGAGTTATAATAGCCACAGGCTGCTGCTGACAATAAGGGATAATTGCGACGTTTACTAGAAGAAAACGCGCCTACCTTCACACAGACAGCGAGAAGAGCAAGTCCAGCAGCGGTCCAGAAGAACAAAGGTCGTGTCATCTCCGGTAGTTGTCACCACACCGTCCTCGATGCTACAGAACGGAACAAATCTTCCAGTCCCAGTCAGTCACACACGGGGGGACGACAAGAAGCAAAGCAGGTTCTGCTATTCTGGCTGTGCCGCCGCGCGTCTCAACCCCTTATTGCAAGAAACGAGGGAGGGAGTGAGGGGGGGGTAGAACTATAAAAGAATGCCTCCTGAGACGACATGACATGACACTTCACGGTCGCTTCCAGATATGTTGTTGCCCCCGCCGCAAACACGTTGCTAAATTTATGTTTGGCATACCAGGCAGCCGCCGCGCGTCAGTCCGGGGGAAATAGGGCTCACCCACCTTACATTCTTAAAGGAACACTCCGCAGCACGGCGCAGTGGGCGCACAGTGACACTTTAGCAGTCAGAGTCAGATATATGCGACTCACTGGAAGTTGTAGCCTATTTCCCTAGTCTCGACATATATAAATATCTGTATTCATTCTTTGTTGTGCAGATAAGACATTTACCGTGTTTTATTATTTGATGAAAACCTGCATCTACCGTGACCCGTCAATTGGTCGGGTTCCATTCATATATGAATGAATGAATGAATGACATTTTTATTTTCGTGTCATGCCACTTTGGCCCATCCCATATGGGATTATATGACACATTTCACAGAATACACTGACACTTCCTGTTCATACATATTTGTAAATTATTCGAACAAACAAACAAACAAAACAAAGAAAACGAAAACAATCATAACAAGGCCATTTTACATGTAAATGGCCCTCCTCCTCAATGACCAGGCCTTCTCAAGGAATGAGGCAAATGAAAAAGTGTACTTTTGAAACAGGCGCTTCAGTCTCTCGAAGTCCTCCAACCATACAAATTCATGGTTTGGGTCTATCTTATTAAAAAGTCTCTCCCTAATGGAGTTGTAGAATGGACAGTAAAAAACCAAATGCATTTCATTTTCGATTTGCTTTAGATCACACAGACTACATAGTCTATCCTCCTCCACCGTGCCTACATATAATGGTCACGCCTCGTGGCATTGCCTCCATATATGGTCACGCCTCGTGACATCACACCTCCATATATGGTCACGCCTCGTGACATCACGCCTCCATATATGGTCACGCCTCGTGACATCATGCTTCTATATATGGTCATGCCTCGTGACATAACACCTTGTGACATCACACCTCGTGACATGTGACGTCAACCCACCATATATGGCCATCTCCATATCACAACACTGACCTCATCTAACCCATCACCTAGATCTGCATATATGGAGCCGGCCAGCAACTCTACATCTGACCTGAAACCTCAAACCCTTAGATCTCTATATTATACGAGATCAATTCAATTAAAAAATATATATTATATTATATTATATGAGATCAATATATGGAGCTTACCTGTTCTGACATTCCATAATATGTTGATCCCTCCCCACCCGTCCTTTCCTGTTCTGACATTCCATTATGTTGATCTGACCTCATCAAACCCTGTACACTCAAGACACGCTCCATATATGGCCAGTACAAAATTCATTCCATATGTTGATCTGACCCCCCATGCCAAAGTGCCAGTGCTCGCCCAGCAGTCTGCCGTCACCCGGGCGGATGTGTGCTTCTCTCCCTCAGGGCATTGTTTTATTTCTATATGGGTTTTGTGTTCCATTTTAGAAGGATTTAGATCTTATGTTAAACTTTCGCTATTGAAAAATAGCAGATCTACATGCTCTTGGCACGCTACGAGCTTGAAAAATCGTGAAAATGTGGTGCAAATTTTGAATATATATTCTTTCAGAGCATGCTTTTAACTCAAATCTTTGCTTCTGGGGGAGTCCCTGGAACGACATGTTTTGAGATGGGGGGTCGGAGGCCATGACATGACATGAAATAGGTTGAGCACCACTGATATAGAAACATAGGTTAAACTGTCAGGATTTAGAAGAAATTTTGTAGAATGGAGCTCAGGTCTAAATGGGTTAAAGGGTCAAGTGCCTGGCCTAGCCTTGCCTGTTTTGTGTACTGCCTTTATTGTGACTAAAGTCTGTTGAGCTGTATAGCTAATAGAGGGGTTTTCTGAGGGCAAGCAGCTTCTTTTCTTCTTCTTTTTGTTAAAGGGTTTAGGAACCTGCTCTCGAATGAGTAGCATATATAGGGCAGGCTACCATTCAATTTAATCTGTTGGTGGATAAACGGACAGGCTACATTTCATCATTAAGACATTACATTACAATACAGTCTATAATGAAGCTTGCAAATTATGTTCTTTTTTGAACCCATGATGACTTAAGAGACGTTTCCCTTGAAGCTTACTTACTTGGGTATTCCCCCGCATGCCTGTTGCTTTGAAGCTGTCCAGGCCACCATAATAACAACGTTCCTAGAAAATGTCATCCTGCTCAGCCAGGCTCAAAGAGGGTTGAGCGAGGTGCCCTTTTAGAGCCACACAATAGCACAGGTATGCATGGTATGAGCTACCTGAATTGCCACCTGACACGCAGGCTTGAATTCAGCTTAATCTCTATTAGCGCGCTAAGCACAGGAATGTAAATGTTATTTTCCCTCTTGAGAGGGGGAAAAAATCTTAACCTGAAGAATGGGGAGTTGAGGACGTGGGGGGTGGGGGGGTGGAATTGTTTCCCTTTCACCTCAAGGGTTAAATTATGAGGTTTATAACTCTTTGAAAAAAACAGTCTATATATCTGTTCATGCCACTCATCATAAAAAGGTCCAGTGTCTTTGTAAGGGCAAAGAATCTTGGAGGCTTTCAGTGAACTTTGAACCCACACCCCAGCAGTGTTGTTTTCGTCGACTAATACTATGACGAAAAATGTTCGTCGACGAAGAGACTATGACTAAAACTAAATTAAAAAAATTCTGCCAAAAACAACACTGCACCCCAGCACCTATGAGCATAGGTACTCCACAAAGGCAGCGAAAACAGCAGATAATGCTCCAAGACATAAATAGCTCACATTCACAGTGGCTGGTAGTGCATGGCTAAGCCGCGTCTTCACGTTACAAATTGTGTTTTTCTTATCGATAGAAAGCTTACACAGGGGTGGCCCACTCATTCAGAGGAATTGCAAAATAATTAACTATAAGTAACTAAGTACATTTACTTAAATATATTATTATTAATAATTTATTTTTAAGCTTATGACTTTGACTTACACTTCAAAGAGGGGGGGGGGGGTCTATTCAGCCACAACATATATTTAAAAATCTACTTTGTAATCTGAACTTTTGAATACGTAATTATTTGTAAATGCATCTAGGGCCTAGTTTTGAGCAACTTTCACAGGTCGTTGAGTAATATTTGACCAGGGGTATCTATACTTTGACTCAAGGGTTTGAGTACCTTGTCCACCACTGCCCGAGAGCAAATGTATTTTTAGGGACTCTCAGCGTGCTTAAATAGCATCTGTCAGGTGTTTTCTCAGCAGAGCTCACAGGGACATTTCTGTAGAGGAAAACAAAAGTGGTTGAACTTGAGGCCATAGCAAATGACTTAATTTGTTCCAGTGTGATGAATGATAGGCTGGATTCTTTAATATCATTGTTGTACGGAGGCAATTCTGTTGTTGCCATCTCACTCTACGAGCTAATTTGTGTTAATGTGTGTGTGTGTGTGTGTGTGTGTGTGTGTGTGTGTGTGTGTGGGGGGGGGGGGGTATGTGGGTGTTTGGGTGAGCGTATGCGTGCGCATGCAGATACACTTCGATGTGTGTTTATTTCAGATAAGGTTAATGTGGGACTAGGTAATGTTTCTTATGTAAGCAGCCCTCTATATGAGTGCACGAGCCTGGTTTATATTTTTTCAAAAATAATAGATTTTAAGCGAAACATGCCTGTTCTTTTCGGCAAAGCATACATTAGGCTTTACCTTCCCTTTAGTTCACACCAAACACAGTTGTTTGATCAGTGATATTTGACCTGTGACTCAAGGCACTGCTCACCATGTGTTCAAAGAGAGGGTAGGAATTTGACGGATACCAGTTAGAGAAAATGCCCTTGATGGTGCGTTCCACCAGCCAGCTTGTTTTCACATTTACATTTACTTTGCAAGTGTTTGAAGAAGAGACTTGTACAGATGCTTATTTACCTTTGTAAAAAAACATTGAGGTAATTTCCTGGAAAAGCAAGCAACATCGGAGGCTGAAAACATCATGATTCTGGTAAAGCAAACACTGCATTGTGTTGTCAAGTCCAGTAATTTACTATGAATTATGAAGTTCCGATCTGTCTCTGATGACTGCCTCCCCTTGCCACCTGTTAAGTGGCAAATTCATACATTGGGAGGTGAAGCAGCGAACAGTCAACGCCAGCATCCTCACTTCCCCCGTTCACACACCAATGGTGGTAAGCTTCCATGCGAGGCACCGACCGACTCATTGGAGGCAATTTGGAGTTCAGTGTCTTGCCCCAAGGACAATGAACTTCGACATGTAGACAGGAGGAGCCGGGATTCAAACCGCCGACCCACGGATCATTGGACGACCTGCTCTACCTCCTGAGCCACAGCCGCCCCCATTTGATCACACATAATCAAAATGGATGTTTGTAATATTGTGTTAATTTCTCATGGTATTGTGTACACTATACAGTATACACAAGTTGTGTGTGTGTGTGTGTGTGTGTGTGTGTGTGTGTGTGTGTGTGTGTGTGTGTGTGTGTGTGTATGTGTGACAGTTCATCACCGAGGCAAGTTCGAGAATGCCAAGCTTGCAGGGGTCTATGGTAACCTGTCTGTCTGTCAGCGGCACAGATCTGTTTCAGCTGCACGGCTGCATTCCGTCAGGCATGTCCTGTCTGTCGCATACTGTCCTGCAGCCAATTTGCACCGTGCTACGCGTCCACCGGTCAAAAGAGCAAAATGCTCTAACCTCCCTATGGCCAAAGGTCATTTGGACTCCACTAGAGACGTCCCGATACTGTATCGGTAAAGTATCGGATCGGCCGACTTCAAGATGCAAGTGCTCAGAAATACTGTGTAGAGACTCTCTACACAATATTTCTGAGCACTTGCATCTTCAACTCGGATGCATCTCTTACGGTATTGGTTCTCAAAGTGGGGTCCGGGGACCCCCCAGGGGTCCTTGAGGGAGGGAGTTTCAGGGGGTCCCCCAGCTAAATGATATACAACGGTGACGGTGGCTCAGGGGTAGAGTGGCTGGATGGTTAACCGCAAGGTTGCCAGTTCGAACCCGGGCTCCCCCAGAGTTGGTGTCGAAGTGTCCTTGAGCAAGACACTGAACCCCTAATTGCTCCTGATGTGCTGGTTGGTGCCTTGCATGGTTTCTGCCTTACGGTATGGGTACTGTATGTATAGGGAAACGGAAGGTAGCCGATTCGACCCCCGACTCCACCCCAGTGTACAGGTCAAAGTGTACAAGCGCAAGACACTAACAGCTCTCTCTGTGCATGCATCAAAGCGGGGGGGGGGGGGCATAGCTGAGTGGTTAGGGAGCTCGCCTGGGGAGCCAGAGCCTGTCCCAGGCATGATTCCAGGCCAGCAATGTGTCGATGTGTGTCCCTGAGTCCTTAACTCTCCCCGAGTGCCATAGAATGGCTGCTCACTGCACCTACTTGCCATAGGATGGATGGGTAAATGCAGAGGACGAATTTCACATCTCTGCTGTCTGGAGGAAACCTCCTAACTCCAAAATGTTCATTTTTCAGGAAAAATATACGTTTTAAGGAAATTAATAATAAAACGAATGAATATATTTTTTAAACGATGCAATACTGCCTCATCAAAGTTGGTGTTGTGACTTTAGATATTGTCAATTACTTGCATGAGAAGGAGAAAGGTGGTGGAGTTAGCTGTTTCAGCAGACAGTTTGAAGGTCCAATGGAGTTGAGTGGTTTTGTCCAATGTGTTTTTTACTACTTTCCATTGGTTCAATATTTTCGAAACACCACACAGACGTAGAGTGTTCAATAGCACTGATGTATGGAAATCCAAAAACATCAAGAATGGAGTTATGAGGTTTCCTCCGGACAGCAACGATAGAGATGTTCGACACTGCCCGATATGCCCTTATTTGGTCATATCGGGTCATATTGGTATCGGCGATGACGGCGAATATGCCAGTCTAACCACCGATCCGACACAGGGGTAATAAGGGGTTGACACTATGCCAGGTAAAGAAAATGTTTGGGCATGTGGGGTTTGCAAACCTTTGTAGCATGATATTCCGCACGGTTCACTAGTCCAATGCAATGCAGCTGAACGGGCAAAACCTAGCATAGCATATGTGTCAAGTCTAACTTGACAAGTTATACGAATGTCAACCCTTGACTTCCGGTCGGTGGACTTCAAAATGAGTTTTTTCGCCTGGTTGGTATAATAAATATTATTCTCTGGTATCGGCTAACACAAAAATTGTGGTATTGCATGAGATCGGATCGGGAAATCCCTAATATATACTGCAAAAGAACACCTTAGTGGGGACTATTCTATTCTAAAGCCCTCTTAGCAGCCATCAGCTAGGTGAAGCTGTAAAGACAATTTCCCCTCCCCTAGGTATCAGAAACTACTCTCTTTTCCAGTGACAAAACAACATCTTTCTCATCAAAAGTATGACAAGAATACAATTTAGGCATTTAGCAGTCGCTCTTAATCCAGAGAGATTTACAGTAAGCAAGAACTGGGAATACATCATATACATAACAATAGTCATAAGAACCTAACAGTGGAATATCTACTGGAATAGAAAAGGGACACCTGTCCGACGTGTCCGTCAGCATAGAAAATAAATACACGTGCTTCTGTAGAAAATGCATGTCCAGTCAGTCAAAATAAATAAGTCAAGTATCAGAGGTCTTACATGTGCTCTGAAGTAGTATGGTTTGTGGCAAAGAAGTGTTTGAGCATTAATGTTGAGAACTCAGATTGCATTTACATCGCTAAATACTGTTTGTGTTCAATATTCTAAATTCAGGCAGTAGCGATCAATTACTTTTGGTACAGTGTTCCAATCCAAACCAGAAGCAAATTAATCATACCCAACTCCCTGTCATGTTCTCATTCGTTAAAGCCATTACAAATGCAAGCATTGCTTCAGGCAGTGTTTGTAATTCTGTCCCGTCTGTCTGTTTGTTTCGATTTTCATTAAACTTGGTGGTGAATGATTACCAGGCTGCCCTGAAGAGATCGAAGGTCAAGGTCACAAACGAGGGGCACAGGAGACGTTCATGTGGGCAGGGTTTTCAATTTAACCGGAGATACCTGACAAAAATTAAATGGAGACACACCGTCCAGGGATTGGGGGAATAATATTTTAGAAATTCCCTGGCTGAAAGTCCAACAGTATTAGTCCAAGGACTGAACGTCCCCCGAGATCAGTCACATGTGCAAGGATCGGTAAACAGGCCCCCTTAAGCGCATTGAACTAGAGCAGGAAAGAACAGTAGCGTCGTTCCAACTCTATTTCTCCACCTCCCATCTTCTCCACGAGGAGGGAACCAGAAATATAAATCACAGCTCTCTCAATGCTCTATATCATCTCCTCATGTCATCCAGATTCTCAGACTTCACTTCCTCTCAAGTAGATCATATTCTAGCTGGTCGATGAAACTACCGCATACACTGTTATTCGTTAAGAGGTTACGTGATGCCATGCCGTTTTGTTTGCATGCGCGGTTGAGAGAGTTTCGTCAGTACAACATCGCAACTGACTTATTCGCTGTGTATTCCATTCAAGTGCTAAGATATTAATGGCTGAAACATGCAATATGAAGCTTTCCAGGCCCAGACCTCACAGTGAATGCTGCTCCAGCCAATGTGGTTGCATCTTGTACTGGGCTACAGACCACAAGCCACCCACAGAGACCACCTGGGCAGAGGTTTATCTCAGTGTGTGTCTTCTATCAAACGCACATGCTTGTGTGTGTGTGTGTGTGTGTGTGTGTGTGTGTGTGTGTGTGTGTGTGTGTGTGTGTGTGTGTGTGTGTGTGTGTGTGTGTGCGTGTGTGCGTGTGTGCGTGATGCATACTGCACATACGGCATGTGTGTGTCTGCATTGTTGTGTCTGTGTGCACACACAAACGCATAGGTAGATGCCTAAGTGTTTGTCTGAAAGAGAGACAGACAGACAGACAGACAGACAGACAGACAGACAGACAGACAGACAGACAGACAGACAGACAGACAGACAGACAAACCTGTCATTTTTCGGCGAGCGACTTCATAACCTCTCTCCTGTCCAAGCCCCATGCAGCCCGCAGTCTCCCGGACCGGTCTCTCTGCAGTTCTGCAACTGCCCCGTGCAGGGCTCTCAGGTACTGTCATTGAGGCCAGCGGACTGTCCATCTGCCAAAGAGAAAAGCCCAGAGAGAAAGCAGAACTGAAGCAAAGGCCCGTTTCCCACGTTGTTCTTGGCTCCCATCTGCCCCTGAAGACTTAAACCTGCATGTATATTTCGTTGTACAATAGTGTAGTGCACCGAAAATAGCCAATGTATAAGCTCACAACACATTACAGATGTGACATGTTGTGTGCTTGTAGATCTGCTACTTTCAGCGCACGACATCGACACCGTTGTACGACGAGTGCATGAATTGGACATTAAGCGAAAACACATCGAAAACAAAGATTGTCTATGTATGTGCCAAAATAGCTAACCCAAGCATACACGCACACTTACACACGGACAGAGGTGCACTCTCACTGGGACACACAAAAAAACTGTTTTTCTAATTCTTTCTAAGTGCCTATTTAAGCAGCTGTTTTCTGTAAACACTGGCTCGGATGGCCAAGCCTGGACATTCGGTTTTAGATCACTCTCAATTATATCATAATTACTTGGGACTCGGCTATGGTTGTCAGCAACAGCACCCCTGAAAATATAGCTGCGAATAGCAGCTCGCTTGCCAGCACAAACAGCCGGCTTGCTAATCCCAGCACGACTCTGTGAAAATGGCTTGCCACCTCCGGAGGGGTCTGCCGTTGTGATGGAATAAAGTCCAAACATGGTGGGATCATATACAACGGAGCTTTAACCACACAGCAAGAGCCATCAATGGTCTGAGCTATTGTTAAGATGGCACAGTTTCACACCCCAAAATATCTGCCCACTGATCGGCCTTGGGAATCATATCTGTGATTCGCCCGTCAGAGGTCAATGTTTAGTGCAAAGCTGTTGCACTTGGTTGATGTCAGTGTCAACAGGAACAGAACTAACTAGAAAGGGTCGCTCGGTGGAGCTCATATCTATTGTTATTATTATTATTATTATTTTGTTTCATCAAATAGGCCCCTTCCACAAACTTTGGAAGGAAATTATTATTTCCGCTACAGAATCTGAGAATGATGTTGGTGATCTACGTTGTAAATTGTAGGCCAATCATTTTTTTGGCCTAAAAACAATTATTTTAGGGTCCCAGCCGGTCCCGTCTTAATTTTGGTGGTGGTTGTTCCCTGTACTACAATATCTGACCATATGAGACAAAAAAAGCATCTAAATGTAACACTGTATATGTTCCATCTCACAATCCCAATCTGCCCAACATTTGGCCCAGACCGGCCCACTACAACCAGCGCGCAGATGGCAGAAACTCTACCGCCTGTTCCGTCGAGGCACACACAAACGCAGCGCGACGCGTTGTGGGCTTGTAGATCGGCTATTTTCAGCAAGTGTAAAAACAGTCATTACGACGGCATCAAGGCCCGCCAAAATACATTTTAGTCGACTAAATCAACTGTAGATAAAATCAAAAATTGCTGCCAAAAACAAGACTGCAATCAACTTGGATGCCATGTCCACTGAGCCTGAGGATTACACAGAACAGGTGCATAAAGTCCAGCGACACAATAAGCCCTATAGCCTTTGCCTTGTGACTCTTAACCACTTTCAACCTGGTATACTGTACCTATTTCATGTATGGAGTTGTATTTTGGTGTCATTTGCCGTCCTTGTCCATCTTTAAATTGCAATATCCTACAGTATGAAATGGTAATTTCAAGAATCCAAAATCCTGTCCACTTAAAAAGGTCATTGGCTTTGTGGTAAGGTCCTACTGAACCACAAACCCACAATGGTTTGTGGTGTCTTCAAACATGTTGAGTGGTTTCACATTATCCTGACAATAGTTATATTAAAAAAAAGTTCCAGTAGAGTTCAGTTCAGTCGTTTGACAGTTGCATTGACTCTGTTGAACTTAAAATGACTGCATGTTCTCTGTTGTTTTCTGAAGTCATGGCTCTTGTACTCTAAAGCAGGGGTTCCCAAAGTAGGGTCTGTTTCCTGCCCGTCTTTCTTCGCGCAGCGCCTCTGACTGTGTGTGATCCCGAGGTGTGACACTTTCCCAGAAGCCCACAGGTATCCGTTACCCCAGCAGGGAACCTTGGCACACTGCCCGCAACCCTGCCCATCTCTCAGGACACAATAGAAGCAACCCCCCCCCCCCCCTCAGCCCAATTCTATACCCCCCACTGCCACCTGCACGCCAGCCTTGCTCTCAGGAGAGCGGGGACAGATCGTGACAGATCTCTCTTTTCATCTATAGCTTGGGCCTCTTATACTCTTTAGTGACCAGTACTGTCACTGCCACCTCAAATCCAGAACCCCATTTACAGTACGTCTGTTAGACTCATATACTGCTCATACACACCCCTGTTTTAATGTGAATGTTGAGTCTACTGTGCATGCATGCGCTTTGCACTTTATGAGAGGTCCCATACATAAATCCCATGTGCCTTGTGTGACTGGTCTCCCCAAGCATAACACTGTAACTGTATCCCAGACCAGAACAGGAGCAGTTCAAATTCTTCGTTGGATGTCACATAGTTTCAAACTCAAGGAGATTCTACTGTGTGGACATCTATCTATTCATTGGATGATTTTGTTTTAATGCAGATTTATTTATTTATTGTTGTTTCACAAATTTGGTAAGCTCTCTTTTGGAACAATAAAAGGACCTTATTAAAACATAGTTGTCGGCCTAATTAAAGCAGATATACTGTCAATCTTGGTTAACATGTAAAGAAAATCACTGTAAAAGTATACATGCATTTACTACATGTAAGTATTATAGTTCAACTGTACATAAACACAACTTTGGTTTTACATTATTGATTTAACATTTTGTACATTGTTGATTTTACATTATTGATTGCGACCTTCGGACGCAATCAATAATGTAAAAGTCATGCATGATAGAGAGTGTCAGGGGCACATCATCATTAATGTAATTACAGTAAGTAATTAAGGCCCTGAAGCCATATAGTCCAGGTCAGAAAAAAACATTACATCTGTTGTTAACTGAATATTGAACAGATTATTTTGTGTTTGTTAAATTAACTGATTAAAACAAATTTCAAATGTGAATATAACATACAGTATAGAAACTAGAAAGACGTTTATATGACTTTAATTCTGGAGACCAGAGAGATGGTTCTTTGGATTTAAATACAAGGGCTCCACCTTGTGGTCAGCATCAGCAGGACATCAGAACAGAAGTTGCTACAGTAAGCAGGCTAAGCACAAAATCACACTAGTGTGAATTGAGGGGCGCTCTTATCATCATACATCACATTCTGTGCTCAGCCAATCAAATCATCGCTATGGGGTACACACATTGCTCAGCCAATCAAATCATCGCTATGGGGTACACACACAAACACACAAAGCTGGGAATATGAGGGGCTAGCGCCCCTCAAAAACAGTGAAATATGACACAGACCTATAATTAACAGACATCTGTTCATGTACTTGCCGTCAGTGTCAAGGTGTAGTAGTAGCATTTAGTCCACCGATGACAAATCACCTTGCATTTGGTTTGAAGAAAATGACAGTTTTTGCATTAACTGAATACACAGTAAAGCCTTACGTGATTTCTCTGTGGCCCAGACAGAGGACTGAATCTCTCCACTACCATTCTCTGTGGCCCAGACAGAGGCCTGAATCTCTCCACTACCATTCTCTGTGGCCCAGACAGGACTGAATCTCTCCACTACCATTCTCTGTGGCCCAGACAGGACTGAATCTCTCCACTACCATTCTCTGTGGCCCAGACAGAGGACTGAATCTCTGCACTACCATTCTCTGTGGCCCAGACAGGACTGAATCTCTCCACTACCATTCTCTGTGGCCCAGACAGAGGACTGAATCTCTCCACTACCATTCTCTGTGGCCCAGACAGGGGACTGAATCTCTGCACTACCATTCTCTGTGGCCCAGACAGAGGACTGAATCTCTCCACTACCATTCTCTGTGGCCCAGACAGGACTGAATCTCTCCACTACCATTCTCTGTGGCCCAGACAGAGGACTGAATCTCTCCACTACCATTCTCTGTGGCCCAGACAGGGGACTGAATCTCTGCACTACCATTCTCTGTGGCCCAGACAGAGGACTGAATCTCTCCACTACCATTCTCTGTGGCCCAGACAGAGGACTGAATCTCTCCACTACCATTCTCTGTGGCCCAGACAGAGGACTGAATCTCTCCACTACCATTCTCTGTGGCCCAGACAGAGGACTGAATCTCTCCACTACCATTCTCTGTGGCCCAGACAGAGGACTGAATCTCTGCACTACCATTCTCTGTGGCCCAGACAGAGGACTGAATCTCTCCACTACCATTCTTGCATCATAAAGACAAATAGAGCTACAGATAGAGAGACCACACCCAGTGGTGGAAAGTAACTAAGTACATTTACTCAAGTACTGTACTGAAGTTATTATCATTATTAAACATTAACATAAGATTATTATCATAATTAACTACTATTATCATAAGATCAAAGTTCTATATTCCACTCTTGGCTTGTCTGGCATATGCCAGACTGCTTTTCATTGATTTCAGCTCCGCCTTTAATTGTATCCACCAAGATATACTGCTACGTAAACTAGCTTTACTAGATGTTAATCCGTGGATAATTAAATGGTATTTTTTTTGTCTAAGAGACCACAGAGGGTCAGGTTTAACAGTGTTCTCTCTGAGGAGGCACGCAGCAGCACAGGGGTTCCACAAGGAACTGTTAGTTCCTCGCTCCTGTTCACATTGTATACGAATGATTGTGTAGGCAGATTTGTTGAATGGTGTGATAGAAACTATGTAATGATCAACACTGATAAAACAGAGGAGATCATTGTGGATCCGAGGTCCATAGGAGACCATACCTTGATCAAGGTGCAGATTGACCAAGATATGAGCTGGCACATACATGTTGAATCCTGCTGTTCAAAAATACACCAGCGGTTACATTTTCTTCGTAGACTGAGGCTGTTTGGTGTTAGCCTGAATATTATGTTAATTTTCTATAGAGCTAGCATTGAATCTATCTTGAGATATGGAATCTCCAGCTGGTATGGTAACCTGACTGTGAAATATAAAGCTCAAGTTGCAAGAGTTGCGAAAATGGCTGGGAAGATCATGGGCCTGTCTTCCCCCCCGATGATTCCCCAAGCCATTTTTGAACAGACTGTAGTAAGGCACGGTAAGAATATAACCTCTGACCCCTCACATTTCTGTATTCCGAATATTAATTAATGAGATCAGAAAGAAGGTACAGGATGCCACAGTGCAAGTACAACAGATATAAACACTCTTTCATTCCTCTCTCTATAAAAATGTTGAATGGGTAATTGGTACCTTAACTGGGTGTACGCACCAGGGGTGTATTTGTTTTGTTTTGCTGTAATGTCTCTGTCTATGTGATTATACGTATGTTTATATGTATGCAGCTGTGGTCCTGTCTCCAAGACAAATTTCTCCCAAGGGAGACGAAATAAAGACAACCTTGACCTTGACCTTGAGTCCATCCTACATGTTCTCCATCTGAAAGTTCTCACTCTGTCAGACTAAGTTCTAAAAATTGCTTTATTTTGTATTTTGTTTCGGTGCCACCTCTTTGTATAACATAAATGCAAATGATGAAGTTTACCATGTAACTGTACAGCACCGAAATAAACTATTCAAGTACAATTTAGATTTTTGAGGCTTTTAGTGTATGTTCACAAACTTTGTCCTGAACAAACTTCCCATTGACAATGAATGAAGAATTTTACATCATAATGTCTGAGCAAATAGACAACATAGTGTCTATTTTACATCATGTCGTCATGATGATGTACGATGATAAGAGCGCCTCTCTTATCTTCACACGGGTGTGATCTTCTTTGTTGTCTCCACCAGGCCGAAGGCATGGGGAAAGAGTATGTTTTGCACTCCATCCGTGTGTGTGTGTGTGTGTGTGAGTCCGTCCATCTGTTAACAGCTAATGTCCGGCACACACACTCCCTGGATGCCAACATGAACCTCTGCCCCAAATTTCCAGAAAGCGCCACCAGGAGGCCGACTTTTGAAAAACACATTTTTTTATATTACTCCTCCAGATTCTGTCGCAAATCGTTACATACTATCTCTATAGTCATGTGTTCAAGACGGATCTGTCCGACATTTCATATTCCATCCCAATTGGCTAACATTGGCTTTCAAAGTTTGCAGGATTGGCCCGTTCTGAACAAAAAGCCTCAAATCATGAACGCAGTGTGCAATTTACGTGAAATCTTTCACGCACTTTCCTACTAGGCTGAGGAATATATCCCACCCTTTTCACATTGGCCTGTTATAGCACCACCAACAGGTGGATCTTTGCAAAACACATTTTTGGAACAAAATGCCTCATATCATCCAAGGCATGAGAACAAATGGCACCTTTTTCACATTGGCCTATTATAGCGCTACCAGGAGGCCACAACCTGACCTGCCCTGGTGGAGACCTGTGCCCCAAGGAGCACTTTTTCTAGTTTTTACTTTACTGGAGTGGAGTATTTCCAATGTTCAATCATTTATTTATACTCTCAAAGTACTACATCTCAAAGGCAAAATTGTACTTTTACTCAATAAAAAATATTTTTAAACTTAGTTACTAATTATTTTGTAGATTATTACAAAACCACTTCAGACTTCATTTGAAAGTAGCCAATCTAGAAGCCCCCAACGTGTCACGTGAGGTTATAGATCGGCTATTAATAGCCAATGTATCTAGGGTTAAAGTGGTCAAATACATTCATGTTTACTTATTTGACTGGGAACCCCCTCCACAGAATGAACATCGTACCACATCTTGAAGATGATGTCAGAGGAGAGGAGTCACAGGGACGCTGAACCAAGATAACACTGATGACCACAGGGCCCTGCAGACAGACAAGTTGAGAAAATGAAAAATATTCATAATGGGAACAATACTACGTTTTATTTCATCACAGCTCAACACCAAAACGTGGTTTAATGTTGTCCGATGCATTACAGCTTTACAGGCATGGCTGAATTCTGTTAGTTGTTAGTTGTTAGTAGTTAATAGATGAGATTCTCGCAGAAACCTGTGATTTCTTTTTAATGAAATGTAATTTTTGATTGATTGATTGATTAAAATATGTATTAACAGTTTGCAGAATTACAGTACATTTCAAGCACAAACTCAATACAAAGTTAACTGTGAGTGGACGACCCAATTAAGCATTACACTTGTTTACAAGAGGGTCCACCTTGTTCAATTCATCAAAACATTTAGAGACAAATAGACACTTCTATAATGTCAAAGAACAGAACAGGAGTTCATCATAAAGGAGGTAAAAAGGGAAAAGAAACATACTGTATACAGTGAGGGGAAAAAGGGGTGGGGGGGATTCAGATTTTACGGGGGCCAATTTCGAATTGCAGCCGTCCGTAGGTGCTCTTTGAGAGCGGTTGTAAAGGGTTTCGCATGTCTTAATGACTGTTGGTAGGGCGTTCCACATTTTGGTGGCATAGAAGCGAAAATAATTTAGTCCCTTGTTTGTGCCAAATCTGGGTTGTACATGGTTCGTTGCACTCCCTCTGGTGTTGTGGGTGTGGACTTCGTTAACATTAAGGAAGTATCTAGACAGGTACATGGGTATCTTGGTGGTGTATCGAATCTTGTGGACCAGACCCATTGCAAGCCATTCCAGCCTGTCAAAGTCTGGGGGTGAGGCCAAGTAGGAGCCTGACCAGTTTATTTTGGGAAGTCTGGAGCCTAGTTTTAAGGGCCTTTGAGGTGCTGTGGTACCAGGAGGTGCATGCATAGTCAAATAAACAGGGCTCCTGTTAAGGTCTTCAAGGTGTTTTTGTTGACCAGTGAGGAGATCCTGTAAAGGAATCTTGTTCTTTGGTTGACTTTTTTGATTACGTTGGTGGCCATTTTATCACCGGAAAGATTAGCCTCCAGGATGGAACCTAGGTAGGTAATTTCATCTTTACGTGTGATAACATTGTCACCCACTCTAACCAAGAAGTCATTTGCCTTGATGAGATTACTATTAGATCAAAAAAGAATTGATTCAGTTTTCCCCAGGTGTAAAGATAGCTTGTTATCAGCGAGCCAGGTGCAGATTTTACCGAGTTCAGAGCTGAGGGCCTTTTCAACCTGCAGTTTGTTCCTGTCCGAGATTAGCAGTGCCGAGTCATCTGCGAACAAGAACAAGTTGCAGTCACAAGCTGATGTCGTTTACATATATTAGGAACAGTAATGAGACTTGATAATATGCCACAGTGAATTTGGAAAATTAAGGAATTTTAACTTCACTAGGGAATGGCTTAGCCGATTCATCAATAACATTAAAATGAGTAATTAAAAACAAATGCTTGTCAAGTGGAATGTTAATTCTCTAGTAGGGAAATTTAGATTTCGTTTTTCTATTCCCTCGTGAATTTTTCAATTCCCTAGTGGTATAGTGATTTTTTGTATTCCCTTTTTTTCCTAATTCACTGAAACAAATACATGTTATAAACTCTGCAAGTGAATAAATAGCCTCATTAACAGACAGTATGGACTGCATTGCAGTGTTGTTTTTGGCAGAACATTTTTATTTTAGTTTTAGTCATAGTCTCTTGAATAGCTTTCATTTAATTTTAGTCTGGAATTTTTACCTGGGATGTTTTAGTGTTTAGTCTAGTTTTAGTCGACTAAATAGCATAAGATTTTAGTCGACTAAATCTACAGTTGATTTAGTCGACTACAATGTATTTTGTCAGGCCTTGTTGTAATGGCTGAATTTACACTTGCTGAAAAAATCTCTTGTCCACTATATTTAGTCTTATAGTTATAGTCATCATAGCTTAGTTTTCATTTAGTTTCCATTTAGTTTCCGTCAGTGAAAAAAGGTAGTCGAAGAACATTTTTTGTCATAGTTTTAGTGGAAGAAAACAACACTGCTGCATTGTTTAATGAATATAATGTTGTCATGATGAAACCACAGCATGTGTTGTTCTGTTACATTAAGTGAATGGATGATCATCCGGTTGTACTTTGTTTGCATATCACATGATCAAGGTCTGATTAAGCCAGGCAATTCAATTAGGATGACGTGGATTATATAAATGAATGAACAGATCATAGGTCAGTACAACGTGTTGCACCCATACGCACTGGCACAGGAAAGAGGTGAAAGGTTATCATGTTGTAAGACGACGCAAAATCACACTGTCATACCGAGATTTTTGGATGTAATAATAATCCAAATAAATTGTCCTGAAAACTGTCAAAGCCCCATTGAACCAGTATGGAAATCATTAGTGCAGCTCAGGGCTAATATTGCTATACCATATTAACATGATGTGTGGGATATGTTATAGGGCAGGGGCAACTTTGATGAGGGAGGTGGCCATTATATTTCCACACTCACTCCAGAGGGCCACATTGAATAATACTCTTGTTAATCTTTTTCTTAATGAATGCCCTACATACTTTGTCATTCTTTGTCACACAAAAGTAGCAAAAATAGCTGATACCATCTCAAAACTGTTTGGAGCTTATAGATCTGCTATGTTTGCTCTTTTGTTATTGGCATCCCAGCTTTTTTGCAATTTCTGAATTGGAATCCTGAAGTTTTTTTATTTTATTTAATTTGGAAATGCATTTAGTTGTATAGGCTACTTACGTTAACTTTATGAACTTAAATATAAATACATTGGAGTTGGACATAAAACAGACAGGCCATTTGTAACTTCATGTCATAATAGTATTTCATAGGAAGGGATACAGGTTATGTTTCAGTGGAATTGTAACAAGTTAAATCAATAAAAGCCAGCCTATAGTATATTTTGCAGTGTAGCAGGCCTAATACTTGCAGCCATTCTGTGTGGATGTTCTCATGACACAAGAAATGCTCAATTCATTTCAGTGTCCACTATATTTACTCTAAGGTCCACTCTTTAGTGCCCAGTGGCCAATTCACATGAATAGTTATTAGTTATAGACCTATAACGGGTCTTGTAGAGTGCCATCTCCGTTTTAGTGTCCACTTTTCTCCCGGGTCCACTTTGTTTTGAACCGAAACTTTGGTGCCAAATTCACATAACATGTACCCACACTCACTACCCAGGCTACTCTGTTGTTATACAAAATAATAACCTCCCACAATGTTCATAAATAAACCTGAAATGTAAAAGATCACTTTCACTATTATATCCCTGTCCCTCAAAAGTGTGTCACGCTGTGCTGCTGTACCTGATCCAACTCGTGACGGGATGGGGGAATTCCACAGTTAAACTTTTTACCTTACCTTTGACCCAGACAAAAAAAAACTTGCTGTCGATTACGTCAGAGGAGCTCCTGCGTCTCGCGATAGGACGACGTTTATAAATACTGACCCGACTGTCCTAAACGGAACAGCTTCAGTAGTTCGGTGATTTCACTCGATCATCATTCTGACATCGTATTGAAAGAACTCTTTCTTCATCATAAGCTCCTCATACATTAAAAGCATCGGTAAGTAAGTAGCCTAGCCTACACGATTTTATGATACTTTAATATTTATGTAATTTCTCATTATGGATCACTTAACCCTTCTGTCTGATGTGACATACCGGCTAAGTTAACGGATAGGCTGCTCATACTGCTATTGCTATATTAATCATCTTGTTTTATCTTGTTGTGTGTTATTAAGTTGACATTGATTTTCTGTTCTTGTTTCAGGTTTCGCAAGTAGAGATTATGGCAGCAGTTGCAGTTATCCCAAATCAGGTAGGCTCTCTCTCTCTCTATCTGTGTGTGTGTGTGTGTGTGTGTGTGTGTGTGTGTGTGTGTGTGTTGTGTACTCTGAACTGTTTATTCTAATTTTAGAAGTTTGATAAACATGTAGCTATTGTGTAGTCTTCTCGACTCTCATTCTTTCCTCTGGATTTCTACATAGCCTAGTTTGCCTTACTTTTACCTATATTGGCAGAACACTTTGTCCAGTATCAGGTTTAGTCTCTTTCTCTCAGTCTCAGCCAAAATGATCCAGTAGTAGCCTAAAAAGTTCTGAGAGGTATGACTGTGATGGATCATTGTTCTGGGACTATTTTTGAATAAATTGTCTGCTTAATTCATTATTAACTAATTAACAACACAATTATACCAAGAAAAACATTCACAATAATATTATTATTAAATTATTCATTATAATGAATAATGTCTCTGTCTGCAGAATGTGGTTCAGAGGGTGACGAGCCTTCCTCTGGTGAGCTCCACCTATGGCATGATGTCCGGCGTGTACGCCAGCACCAAGGGCACACACCCCTACATCAAGTGTGTGTGCGAGGCCGCGGAGCACGGGGTCCAGACCATCACCTCTGTGGCTCTGACCAGCGCCCAGCCCATCATTGGCAAGCTGGAACCTCAAAGTAAGATTCTGACTCCCGAACCGTCGACATTTTAGAGAAGTGGTGTCATTGACTTACAAAATGTTTGTGTACACGATAATATTTATAGTCCCCAGTTCCTGTTCAGTTGAGATAATAGCCGCTGTGTGACTGGATGAGTCATTCGTTGGGAATTTGGCTCTTGCACATCTTGCCCTGTCACCCAGTTATTGACTCAACTCCCCCCCCCTTAAATAAAACTATAGCAACCTCATGACACAATTATAACTGCATGTCTATTCACTTAAATCAACATTTAACTTGTTGGTTTTGTTTTCCAGAACAAAGTTTTACATACAGTTTTCCTATTGCAGTATTTGTATTTTTTATTGATATTACTTTCGTTTTTTGTACTGCCAACAGTTGCCATTGCCAATGACCTTGCTTGTTACGGCCTGGATAAGATTGAGAAAACTCTTCCAATTCTGCAGAAACCTTCTGACCAGGTACAGTAGCCAATGACTCAACAGTTATCAACTGTTGCAATAGAGATAGATTGCGTAGGCGCTTGGCTAAGCTATGCAACCTCACATTTCACAATGCCTATGCTGACGGTATCTGGACACACAAACAAACACGACTCTTTCATGTTGTTTGCTTGCTTCATCACAGTGTTGATTTCGTCGACTAAAACGAAAAATGTTCGTCGACTACTTTTTTCTACTGACGAAAACTAAATAGAAACTAAATGAAAACTAAGCTATGATGACTAAAACTAGGACTAAATATACTGACAATTTCATCAACAAATAAAAACTAGACTAAAATGTTAGGAAGGGTCTAGTGGACAAGAGATCCAGTACAAGTCATTTTACAATTAGTTGCATGCTGAAAATAGCCGATCTACAAGCTCACAACGCGTTGAAGCGTGACGCATTGTGAGCTTGTAGATCTGTTATTTTCAGAAAGTGTAAAAACAGTCATTGCGACGGCATCAAGGCCCGCCAAAATACATTTTAGTCGACTGAATCAACTGTAGATTTTGATATTTAGTCGTCTAAAACCAGACTAACACTAAAACATTCCAGCAGGTGACTAAAATATGACTAAAACTAAATGGAGTTTTATTCCAAAGACTATGACTAAAACCAAAATAGAAATTTGCTGCCTAAAACAACACTGCTTCATCGTTAAAGTTTGTCCCGTCCGTCTCTGCATGACAGATCGTGGCCAGCGCCGTGCGCCGAGTGAGCATCGCCAAAGACGCCGTGGCGGTCACCGTGACGGGCGCCAAGGACACGGTCTCCGACACGCTGACCCACGTGGTGGACAGGACGCGGGGAGCGGTGCATGATGGCGTGCTGATCACCATCGCCGTGGTCAACACGGTGCTGGACAGCCGCGTGGCCCACATGGTCAGCAGCGGCGTGGACAAGGCCCTCAGCACCTCCGAGAGCCTGGTGGAGCAGTATCTGCCCCTGACGGAGGACGAGCTGGGTGAGTTGAGTGACACAAAGTCCAAAACCAGCCAGTGGTTCTTTCCCAAACCTTTTCAGGTCGAGACCCCAAAAAGAGAGATTAGACGTTTGCCCCGCCGGTGGGACCCAAACTAGTGAAAATAGCCGATCTACAAGCACACAACGCGTCGCTTCGCGGTGTGCGCGCCGCGTTGCAAGCTTGTGGATCAGCAATTTTCACAACTTCCGTCCAAATCCTACATGTTTGGATGTTTGTTTCCAATGTTTGCTTCGTTTCTTTTCTAATTCACGGAATTTCTTAAATTTTCCATTAAGTCATTGCCTTTTGTTTTTAATTAATGCTTTTTTTGGGAATGTTTTTTGAAAATGTTTTGAAATAATAATAAAGGGACCCATAAAATTGTGTCCAGACCACACACAAGAGACTGAACACTGGTACAGGGCTCCTCATTGGGACAGCTACACTAATTAGCTAATTAATCCACTAAGCAAAGACTTATTTCTTTGTCTTTTTGATGTGTTTATGAGGTTTATGAGATGAGCCTAACCAGTTCTTAAAAACAAATGTGTACTAAGGGTTATTGGGGTCATTAAGAGGCATTATGTCGGAATGTTGGAATTGGCCCAGTTTTCAGGGGCCAATTTTTAAGCTTATTTTTTTTTTAACAGCTTATCGGACTGCATTAGCAGAAGTCCCTTTAAGGCCCTTGTAGAGTTCTTCATCACCAAGTGAGAACTGGACATTAGCTGTTCAGGGCTGAATGAGCTTTTAAATCCTCTATACACTATGTTCCTTGTTCAGCTAAGTTTTAGGGAGTAATCAGTGAATAACTGCTCCATTTACTCTTATTTGTAGCTTGAGCTTGTTGGCAAACAGATTTGGTGTAGAGCGACAGACCCCTGGGGGGAGTCAAGTTAAGACCCCCGGGGGGAGTCAAGTACAGACCCGGGGAATGTGACCTGGTTAACGAAGGTTAGAGTTAAATCTTGTCAAATACTCAGAGGCAGAAGATATAAATAAGCCAAGCGAAGAGAGATACTTTAATTTGCTGTCGGATTGCTCTTAACGTCCAAAACCTTTTCCTAAACACTTAAGATCCAAGTAGTTGTGACATTGTAAAGAATGAAAGCTTTTTCAGACATCAAAAACTAAAAATAAAGTGCTTGAACGTTAAAAAACAATGACCACGGCATTAATTTCTTTATGCAATGGCTCTTTTTTGATGTTTCCTTCCCTTGTTCAACAGAGCTGGAGGTTAAAACGGTGAGAGGATTTGATAGGAAGGAGCCGAGCTACTATGTCCGCCTGGGTTCACTGTCCACCAAACTGCGCAAGCGGGCGTACACTAGAGCACTGGCCAAAGTGCAGGACGCCAAGCAGCGCAGCCAGGAGTCCATCGCTCAGCTTAACCACACCGTGGACCTGGTGGGTCTTGCTTTTACATTTATACCCCTAAGGGTCCCTTTGGAACCCTGAGGGTCCCTGGACCCAACTTTGAGAATTTATACCAACTGAAACTGAAAAAGTTAATAATACATACAGTCATAACCATAGAGCAGAGACCATTATGCCTGTTAACTAATGAATGTTGTAGAATGTATTATCGTTGGTCATAAAAAATTCATGACCAACGATAATAATTAACCCATTTTGAGCGGGAACCCCTTTTGGTGTTTTAAGCATTCTTATACTTTAGCCATATAGAAATTAGCAGATCTACAAGCTTTTTTCTCTCTTTTTTTAAAAAAATTGTGAAAATGTTCAAAGCAAACATTATTAACTGAAAGCCTTGCTTCTGTGGGGTCCCTGGAACAACATATTTTCAGATGGGGGTAGCGGCCAATTACATATATTTTTGGGGGTCCTTGACATGAAAATGTTTGAGAACCACTAACATATAAACATGGGTTTTTCAGAAAACCGTCAGGATTTAGAAGACATTTGTAGAATCGTTCCCTGGTCAAAATGGGTTAATGAAGAGCTTATGTAGCACACCTAGTTACTAAAATTAAGTTCTGTAAAACAGAACAGACTTAAAAGGGCTTTAAGGGGGGAAAAAATTATACATTTTGCTTTTGTGAGCAATGGTAAATGTCATATCATTGATAGAGGTGATTTTTTATTTCTATAAAAACCAATACAATGTCATAAGCGAATTAAATGGCTTTGAATTGCAATCGGATACATTACTTTATAAATTCTCTTTAGTAATGCCTACATCATTTTACTTCACACCAGATTGAATATGCCAAGAAGAACATGGATGGGGCCAACCAGAAAGTGTATAACAAGCTCAACTCCTTGGTAGACTGGACCTCCGGCGGTGTGAAACAGGAGAAGGCCAGCGGCGAGGCAGAGGTAAGGATCCTGGACAAACCAACAGAAGAACATCCAGAATGCAGAAAGATTGTTCCATAATAGCCTGAGAGACTAAGGGCTCCATTTTCGTCACCGCTAAACCCCTTATCCTACTATTTACTATTTTGAAAATCATTTTTTAATAGTTCAACTAGCCAATCTACTTTGACACGTTGTGAGCTTGTAGATTGGCCATTTTAACTATTCAAAAGTGTTTAGCAAAATAGTAAAAAAGAAAATGCAAAGAAGTTTAGGGATAACGGGTTTAGCGGTGACAAAAATGGAGCCCTTAATCTCATCAACTGGTGGTCGGTGACTCAAATGCCAAATAATGATATGAGAATAATAATGATATGAAATCAATGATGTGAAAAAGGTTGAAAACCACTGCTATAAAGCACAACATTCACCACGTTCCTTCCATCTTCTTCACCTCCAGGTCATCGAGTCTCGCACGCTGGTCCTGGCGCATTCCCTCACCCAGCAGCTCCAGACCACCTGCCTGGTGGTGGTGTCCGGCCTGCACGGACTTCCTCACCACATCCAGCAGGAGGCGCTGTACATCAGCTCCTCTGCCTCCCAGGTGTACGCCAGCTTCCGCAAAGCCGCGGCCTTCGGAGACCTGCCCGACAGCATGCTGGCCAGCAGCAAGGTCCAGCTGGGCAGAATGAAGGAGTCCCTGGACAACGTCATGGACTACTTGATCAACAACACGCCGCTCAACTGGCTGGTGGGGCCGTTCTACCCGCGGATGGATCTTCAGAGCAGAAACGCTCCCGTTTCTCCCTGCTGTTCTGCCGCCAACACTCCTCCCGCCATGTCCTCCTCCTCTTCCAACTCACAGTATCCCATGGAGGTGGAGATGGATTCGCTGGCTTCTTCCAGCATGCAGCAGTACAGTAGTTAGATTTTCGGTAGCATTTTTGATATAATTTCGTATATAAAACGGTGAGCATTTTATTAAAGCCGTTTCAAGAGTTTGGGCTTCCTAGAGTATAGTTAACGCTGCCTCTAGTGAGCATGTTAACCACTTTTAACCTGGTGTCCTCCCTGTTTTGGGGAATGTCTTTATACTGTAGGTTTCTACCATTTCAATGTGAAACGTTGTAGACTTGCTATTTTAGAAATAGGGCGTTAAGTGGTTAAGAAGATGACAATCTCTCAACATTTCTAACCAACATGTTACAAATTCCAGCTACCTGGACAAAATGATGACATAATAAAATGTGTATTCTTTGGAACACAAATCTGCAGTTGTGGGGGTATTTTTCCATGTGTAAAACCAATTTATCAAAGAGACTGACAGTAGCAGTTACAGTAAGTGGTTTAGATTAGAACTACAGTATTAGCTGCAATCTTTCGAAAATTGAGTATAAAAAAAATAGCTGTTTTGTTAAGAAGAAGAATCCGAAAGTGCACACTGGGTGACGCTGAAAAAGCTCCTCTAAAGTTTAATGCTGCTCGTCAATGTTTAGACTAGAGCTTAATACTGTAGATCTTCATCAGGACAAAACTGTGTTGTTCCCATGCCTAATGAGGTGTTGAAATTAGATTTAGTATTCTTTAATAAAACAAAAGCTTTATCTAGTTTAAAATGACTTATTTCAAATTGAATCAATAGTGTGTCCTCTGTCCTTAACATAAATGATATAATATAGTGAATTTCTTTGACTTTGACTTGAGAGATGGTACAGTGGCCCCTGGTGGAGAAAAAAAAACTTGTTTTTGTCTCAAAGAAATTCCACAAGTTGGTCTTGCACGGCCTGTTGAGAGTGTTTGTAGCGTTCACCACGGTGAGCATCCAGGTAAGGATGCCAGTCCTCAGTTGGAGAGCACAAACACTTCACACGCTGTGGGAAGTAAACAGAGTTCAGGAGGAGGACCGTTTAGCAGTGGTCGAAATAGTACTCGCATTTTTTAGTGTCAATACTGCAACGTAGAACTACTCTGGAATTCAAAATGTACTTTTGGCATCAAACTTAGGAGTACCAAAAGTATAAAGTACTAGTATGCATAGTATGGGAATGGATGAGTCATTTCAAGTTTTCAAAAATGTATACAAATATTTTGAAAATAGCCAACCTATAAGCTCACAATGCGTCGTGATGCATTGTGAGGGGCTATTTTCTTTTTTAAATATTTTATAGAGTTACAGACAGTAGGCCGACAGGAAATGGGGGACAGAGATGAGGGGTGACATGCAGTATAAGGCCGTCGGGATCGGGAGTCGAACCCGCGGCACAGTGCCAGACTTGGACTACCGGCCAAGGTGCATGGACCGCTGAGCCACGGCCCATGGGTGAGGGGCTATTTTTAAATGGCTGAATTGGTTACTGTATGTTACAGGCTTTAGTTCCGACACGCCAAAGGTCCGACAGTCATCACTAGACCGACAAGTGCGACAACCTACCACCAAACCAACCCCGAACCGCAAGCACGACGCAACACATGGGTGATTTCTGCATGTCAGACCTTGGGTGTGTCAGATAAGCGTGCTCACCAAAATGTAGTTATATTGACTTTACACCACTGCAAATTAGATTCCAGAAAAAGAAAACAGATCCCCAAGAGATACATCGGTATTGCACACAAACAGAAGCAATCACACGCACACACCTTCCATAGGCTGCCCTCTGCTGTACTCAGTTTATACACAGCGACGACAGGGATCCAGACGAGGGAGAAGACCGCTATGCACCAGCCCAGAGCCAGGCCCCAGGCTGGGTACGCCACGTTTCCATAGGAAGGAGGAATGAACGGCGTCAGAGATGAAACCAGGAGCACCTGCAATAGTCAGAGCAGAAAGAAAAAGTTAACATTTCTGTTTAAATCTATGTTACTATAGGAGAATCTAGAAGACCAACATCTTAATCCCTTAATGCAGAGGGTCGGGGATAGGGTTGTCCTGAGCTGATCACATGATCGGAAATCGGGGGCCGATCGCGTCATTTTAAAATGATCAGAAACGGATCGGGAGCAAAAACGCGTGACCGGGACATCGCTAGTATCAATATTATATCATGATATTAGACTGGATATTGTCTGTGATTTTGGATATTGTACCATAATGTGATATGGCATAAGAGTTGTATAAAAATATAATATATCGGATCGGGAAAAATCGGTATCGACAGAGAGTCTAAATCATATGATTGGAATCAGATAAATGTGATCGGGACATCCCTAATTGAGGATCTTTATTTTTTAAAAGACATAGATAGACGGTGAAGGTATTTACTTTTTAAATTAAGGTTCTGGCAACAAATGTGCACACAAAGCCTTTTTTTATGCCATGGTATAAACTATAATAGAATGTGTGAAGTGATGTATAAACTAAAGGGACAGTGCTTGAGACTCACTATGATGACGCAGGGGGTGATGGCAAACCAGCAAGCTCGCCACCACAACCAGAACCAGAAGCTCTTCTTCCCGATCATCATTTCTATGTCTTCAATCAAACGGTTACCTCCTAGAAAGCATAAAGAGTGCACAACATGACACAAAACAGATGTATAGGCAGCCGCAGTAGGCCTATGCACATAATAGTGTGTTTTTCAGGTAGACTCATCCAACTGCATTTGGGCATGTACAGATTGTCAAGACGATCTGCTGCAGTTCAAACCGAACATTGTGTGTGGGTAAAAGGTGATTTGAGTGGCTTTGAACTAGTGTTGATTTTGTCGACTAAAACTATGACAAAAAAAGTTCATCCACTACCTACCCATTTTGATGCTCGGTTTAAACTGCAGCAGATCGCCTTGACCGTGTGCGCTGTACATGCATTGAGTTGTTGCCTATTATGAGTGGCCGGTGAGTGTAGAATTGAGCCTATACTGTATACCTATCACTCTATAAAATGAAATAAAAGGCGAAAGCCACCAAAAAGATTATTGTTGACTTTTAAGCTCTTAACGGCCTGGCACCCCAATACATATCTGACCTCCTGGAACCCCATGTGCCGGTCCGTTGCCTGAGGTCCTCTAATTCAGCCCTACTAGAGGTCCCTAATACAAACCACAGACTCTTTTCCCTTCTCCCCTCTGGGAGGCGCTACAGGACAGCTTCTTTCCTGTTGCTGTCTCCCTGCCGAACTCCACTGCTGCCATTTAGGCCTACTGTATTAGAATCTGGAACAGTCTCCCACTGGACCTCAGGTTTGCTTTTTAAATCAAAACTAAAGACCCATTTGTATAGAGAGGCCATTTTAATCCTCTAGTGGCAGTGCCTATAGATTTATGTTAATTAAGCACTTTGTAACATTGTTTAAAAAGGTGCTATATAGTTAGTTAGTTAGTTAGTTTCATTTATTGTCCACGTGTGGAAATTCGTCTTCGGTCTCAAACAGTAAATTTGAGACCAGTAAATAAACGAAATAAAGTTTATTATTATTAGACAACATACAATAATCAAACTGAGTGCAACGCCTTTTGACCCAAACCTTTGTATTATCCACACCTGTTCGTATTTACCGTATATGTAGATGAAGCCAATGATCTCCAAGAAACCAGTAATTAGCAGCACCCAGGTAGTAACAAACGCATCTGTGAGAGTCACCCAGTATATTCCTGCCTGTCTCACACACACACACACACACACACACACACACACACACACACACACACACACACACACACACACACACACACACACACACACACACACACACACACACACACACACACACACACACACACACACACACACACACACACACACACACACACACACACACACACCAAGCCTAAATATACCGACAATTTCGTCTACAAATAAAAACTGGACTAAAATGTCTGACAGACTAGTTGACAAGAGATCAAGTAGAACTAAAAGACAAGTAAGTCATTGTTGTTTTTGTTCACTCAAGAGATGTGAAGGAGATGCATATGAGCTATATACAGTATATGTATAAATTTATATTTACTTTATTATCAATGTTGAAGATTTAATTGTACTGTGGAGCTAGCTATCGAATGTAGTAGACGGATCATGAGTTGTTTTGTGTTGTATTGTTGTGTTGGATGAATGTTGTATGTAAATGTGTGTAATAATATGAAAGAAATATTGTAATGATGTTTAAGACCCCAGTAAGCTAATGGGGATCTAATAAAATAAAAAATAAAAAACATGCAGAAAGCGGGGATTGGGTCTTGGGCTGGGTCTTGGTTGGGGGCTACAGCTGAGCCCTGCCAATCGGGCTCAGCCCTATTGGCATGACAGGTTGCGCTTGGTCTGGCGAGTGGGAGGCCCGAGTTCAATCCCTGCTTTCCGCACAATGCTTCACTTAGTTTCATTGCATGCTGAAAATTGCAGATCCACAAGCTCACAACCCGTCGCAGCCCAGCACGGCGGGTTGTGTTGTGAGCTTGTAGATCTGCTATCAACATGCAACCAAGTGTAAAATCAGGCATTATTACCACATTTTTCAGCATGCAACCAAGTGTAAAATCAGACATTACGAACACCTAAATGTGCTGTCAAAATCAACACTGCTAGTGCCGACGTACCCTTGTGAGACATGTGAGGCCGAACAAGAAGAAGACAGAACAGGTTACCACGGCAACCATGGCGCGCCTGGATCTGAAGAACTTGGGGTAGGCATCTTGCAGGCTGGTCTCGATGATCCCTAATGACAGGAAGGACAAGACAATGACATATTCAAACTGAAACAATCGCAGGTTCCGTCTGATCTAAACTAGTGTTTCTTTGGTTGTATTTTCAATTTTTCAAATTAGGTGCTGCAAAAGTATAAAGTACCTAAAATAAACGTTATTATGGAGAATGTCCCATTTCAGAAATATTTAGAAAATAGTTAGTTAATTTCCAACACTGCCTTATTGTATGCTGGAACACCATATCTCCTTCCTGAAGGCAGCAGCCTATACAGAACATTGCCAGTGTGTGTGCTAGCTATATTACTAGCCTCGGAAACCCAGACGTTTTTATTTCCAGGGAGAGAAAATATTACTAGAATCTTTCGATCTGAAACTCACCAATCATTGCAATCTGGGAGCCGAATCCAAGAATGAACAGCATGAGAAAGAACAGAACAGACCACAGGGGAGCGAGGGGAATCTGTGAGAGTGCCTCTGGATAAGCAATGAATGCCAGACCAAATCCTGCACACAAATACAGGTGGAAATTAGATCAGATCAAAGGACAATGTGTTGACTACTTTGGTAGGATCCCCCCCCCCCCCCCCCCCTATGAATTGCAGTACTTTGTGGAATCTAGAGAATCTATCTCACCTGCCTGGACAACCTCATCAACAGGCTTCCCTGAGATGTGAGCCATGTGGCCCAAAATGGAAAAGATGGCAAAGCCAGCAAACACACTGGTTCCTTGGAAGAAAAGACAATATGCTTTACTTTAAACCCACATGTGTATTGTACTGTAGGCTACATATAAATATTACATGTATTAATACATAGCTCTTGTATTCGTTTTTACATTTACTGCCTGTATTTACAGAAATTATTTCCCCCAGAGCCCATGGGGCTGGCCTAGAATCCAGTATATGAGTCAATAATGTTTGAATAAGCAGAGACTTTAAACTTATTTCACTTACCAAGATCGCCGAAAGCTAGAACAATAGCGTCTTGAAACACATTGTTATGGAACTTGCTGTAGGAGCACACGGTTGTGATGCCACCATATGCAATAGTCAGAGAATAGAAGACTTGACCTGCCGCATCTTTCCAGACCTAAAACATGCTCACGTACATTTATAAGAGCAATATCAGAAAGCAGAATTTCCTGCAATTTTCTGGTGATGACTTTAGTATTATAGTATATCTGTCGGGAGGAAACCTCATAACTCCAAAATGTTCATTTTTCAGGAAATTAAGAAAACCTCATATTTTTAAAACAAAGCAATACAGCCTCATCAAAGTTGGTGTTGTAACTTCATGTATTGTCAATTACTTCCATGAGGAGAGGTGGTGGAGTTAGTTGCTTTAGCAGACAGTTTGAGGGTCCAATGGAGTTAAGAGGTTTTGTCCAAAGCACTTTTTACTACTTTCCATTGGTTAAATATTTTCGAAACACACACAGACGTAAAGGGTGTTCAATAACACTGATTTATGCCAAAAAAACCCTCAAAAATAGAGTTATGAGGTTTCCTCCCGACAGCAACGATTTTATATTTTAGACGTTATACCTCTGCTTCGCTAAGTTTCGTAAAATTGGACTGGGAACCAATGTAGTACCCGATGCCATCTCCAGCGCCCTCTAGTATCACGCCTCTGATCAGCAGAATGAGCAGCACGACATAGGGGAATATGGAGGTGAAATACGCTACCTGGGGGGGAGAAAAAGCATATACATATACAGTACCAATACTAAGACGACCTTTTTTCACTGACGAGAACTAAATGGAAACTACATGAAAACTAAGCTATATGACTAAGCTATATGATGACTAAAAGTAACAATTTCGTCAACAAATAAAAACTAGACGAGAGATGTTTGAAAGGGTCTAGTGGACAAGAGATCCAGTTGAATTAAGACACAAGTAAATTTACACTTGGTTGCATGCTGAAAATAGCAGATCTACAAGTTCACAACTGAGCTTGTAGATCGGCAAGTGTAAAATCAGCCATTACGACGGCATTAAGGCCAGCCAAAATACATTTTAGTTGACTAAATCAACTGTAGGTTTAGTTGACTAAAATGTCATAGCCAAATGTTTGCCTAGTATGACATGCTCAGAGAATACTAATACTATAGGGTCTAAAAAAATGTATTGACGTATAGCACAGGAAGCCATATGGGTAGAGAAAGCAGATAGAGTACTTTGCCTGTTGACTTGTAGCCTTTGAAGAGGGCCACCGCAACGAGGACCCAGTCCAGCAGTAGACAGAGGGCAAGGTGCCACACTATGGGCCCCGTCTCATCAAGACCACTCGATCGTTGCAGCACCACACGACTGGGGGGGGTGGGGCAAAAATATTATGAGTTAAAGGACAATTCCATGCTAGAAGGCTTTCTTACCTTTATTTGTAGCTGTTACGTCCTCACCAAAGAGATCCAGGTGTTATTTTGTGCAAAAGTGCATTATTGGCTATTTCCCCATAAGCCCTCAATGGGGGTTGGGTTTTTGTGCTAATTCGCTTATTTCCATCGAAAGTGTGCCGCTTGGTGGGATACTATTTACATTATGAAGAGAGGATACAAATAAATGATTTTTGAGCGATGGAAATAAGTGACTTCGCACAACACCCCAATGCCCCATTCAATTCAATGCAATTCAATTAAATTCATTGAGGGCTTATGGTAGGGGGAAAAGCCAATAATACGCTTTTGCACAAGATAACACCTGGACCTCTTTGGTGGGGACGTAACAACTACAAAGAAAGGTCTAGCATGGAATTCTCCTTTAAAGTAACACTCAGGGTTTAATTGTCCTGTGTAGTTAGTAATTGCTTCCATGTACACTACTGTATAATTGTATTTCTTACTCCCAGTATTGCTCAGTGGGGCTCTGTGCTGGAGTGGAGGCAACATTTGTGCCCGGACAGGTGCCATTTTCCAGAGTCCCGTTGGTCAATTGCAGACCGGTCATATTGCAGAACTCTGTGGAAGGTAAAGAGTGCGTCATTGTACTGAATATTCTGCGTTTGTATGATTATAAAATGTTCTTGTGAAGCTATCATTTATGCGGAATATATTGGACAGTGCTCGAAGCATTGTGAAACTGAAAACCGTGATCTTCCGTGTTTTTGTAGCATAATATAATACAGCATGTGTTAATTGGGAAACATATCAGTCTCAGTGGATACAAATACTTGTTAGCTCTACAGTGGGACTGCTAAGCATCAGCATATAGCCAAACCAATTCTCATTTCTCCCTCACTTGGTTTACACAGAACAGTACAGTGTACAGTCCTGTATCCTAAATTCTAGTCGTCTAATTCTAGTTTTCCTTTCGAGTGTTCCCTTCAGGGGTCGCCACAGCGAACCATATGCCTCCATCTCACCCTGTCCTCTGCCTCCTCTTCTCTCACACCTCTTTCACTATCCATAAATCTTCCCTTTGGTCTTCCTCCAGGCCTCCTGGCAGTTCCAACCTCAGCATATCCTTCTACCGATACTCACTAGCCCTCGTCTGTGTAGATGTCCAAACCATCTCAGTCTGCCTTTTCAACCTGCTTGCATTCGTTTCATTCTAGTAAACAAACTGAATGTTTTCAACTAACGGTCAGAGTTGGTAAATTGGCTATGAAATCTACGAGCTGCTTATAGTTATAACTTAACTTAAGAGTAACATGGAACCTATAGGCTACTGTACTGGTGTGGTACCGCAGGTAGCATCAGTCCAGCTCCAGCACTTGCTCCATGGAAGAGGAGACTGGAAGGAAGCAAACATGTAGTGCATGCTGTAGGCGATGATCACACTGTAATAAATGGTTACTAGTGCATTCACCAGCACCATGGTAGCTCCAACACCTGGAGAAGAGAAGAAAAACAAAAAACATAACGTACACATAACGCATGCACAGCAAGGACATTGAGATGAAAAATAATAGTGTTTAAATAATTTCTTCATGTTCCCTAAAAAGTATTAATCATTTGGATGTATAGAGTGGCTCTCACAAAAATAAAGAGCAGGTGTACACTAAGCATTCCTCCAATGGTTAATAAAACCTTTCTGAACACATTGTATGGTGAAGTTACCGGTAACACATTGAGCTCAATGCCCGTTTCTATGATGTTTTTATTTAGTAGTAATTCAGAACTCCATGTAGCGTCTCCCACCTTGGAGTATTGGCACCGCACTCCATATGTTGACGGGGCCTTGACTGCAGAACTGGCCAAGGGAGCTCTCCAGGAAGAACAGAGGAATGCCAGCCACCAACATCACCACAACATAAGGGATGAGAAAGGCACCTGCATGGGTGGAGGGGGTTGTTATTGTGTTTATTACAGGAAAGAGCAAAAGTTAATTTATTTTTAATAGAGCACTGAAGTTTGACGTCTATATCGGTAGAGGGCACAAATCCACGGGTTCATGTACTTTTTTATTTGCATTGTAATCCCCATAGGGGATTTTAGATCGCCTCATATAAGAACTGTGTTTGAAAAGGCAGCTGGCACTATTATGGATATGAAGAATCAACTGACTGAGAGAAAACGCTATTGTTACTGCTAATGAATTAGTTACATTTTCGCTAGAAACAGACTGTATCATAATGAGTGACTGACGGTTGCAAGTGACGGAGCGAGTGACGCCAGGACTTCGGGGCTCTATTTGAGTTGTTTGAGTAGGAGCTTGTACGGTATGTTTGATTTTAGTTTTAGTCATAGTCTCTTGAATGGTTTCATTTAGTTTTCGTCAGTGAAAAAAGGTAGTCAACAAACATCTTTTGTCATAGTAGTAGTCGACGAAATCAAACACTGTTGTACAGTGAACTTGTTATACTGTATGTCAGTGGTTCCCAAACTGTGGTGCTGCACCCCTTGTGGTGCGCAAGCTCCTTCTAGGGGTCAGTAGGGCATTCACTTCTAGTCATTTTTACTAGTTGACTAGGTGCCTAGTTTACTAGTCGACTCCTATTATGTAAAAAGAACATACATCACCACCAGAAAATTGCAGGAAATTCTGCTTTCTGATATTGTTCTTATTTATTTTTTGAAATAAATAAAAACTGTGTACATTGGTGACTTTAAGTATAATCTAATCTAATCTAAAAACATTTATTTATTTAAATCAACTAGTACCAGCAAGATCAACTAGTGGATTTACTAGTCGACAAGTTGCTTAATGCCCGGCCTAGGGCCTAGGGGGTGCGAGACATGAAATCATATACTGTACTCACCGCCGCCATTCTTATAGACCAGGTAGGGAAACCGCCAGACGTTACCAAGGCCAATAGCGTGGCTAATCATGGAGATCAGGTACTCGCTTTTATTGCTCCAGGTTTCACGCCGAGTATTGTCGCCCCCATCGTCAAAACGGACGTCCTGTGGGAAGGGGAAAAAGTACTCACTTCAAGATCATCAATTAGTAGGCTATAATAGGACCATATGTATGCCTAGCAATCATGACCCATCATCAGGGTGAGACATCACCCAATCAAGAGGGTTTTAGTGAGTTAAAACTTTTGTACCAGGAACTACATCCAATCAAACTTCAAACACACTGACAAGTATCATTATATCTCATATCATATACGTAGATATTTACATCATTATTATTTTTTTAGCCAAGCATATTCACAAATTAATTTTGATATAGATTATAGACCTGCTCAGAGCAACAACAATTGGAAGACAGGTAAACTGTTCTAGCAAAGTTATCCTTTGGGAATCATTTATTGTTCATCTAATTTAAGAACACACTTTGGAATGATCTGCGCTCTGTGTCTGAGGTGCCAGACTGCCAAAATCCCATTAGTCTGAAGATCCATTGCTCCTGAAAATACTGGAGATTTGCCATGATCATGTTGAATCGGCTGAAACAGACACATTACCATGAAGTAACATTATGTTGCCCTTAAAAGTTAAAGGCTAAAATAAGTGTTAAAATAGCTCTATATTCTGATAGTACTCATTGCTATAGAGTGTATGTTCAGTAATAGGAGTATCCATGTCTCTCCACAAACAAGTGCAATTGTATTTTCTGTTTATTCAAGAGCTGGAGAGAGGAGGAGACGCCTGTCACTGAACTAACATAATATAGTGCCTAAATATAGTGCCTATAACTTTGGCTCCCTGCAGGCAAACGTCTATTTTCTCTTTTGGGTCCTGAAGGCACTCTGGAGTTTGTCTGAATTCTTACCTGCTCAGCAACGGCAGAATTCTCGTCAATGATGTCTGTCGAATTTCTCCAGCTGCATTTCTTCATTTTAGCATGTGTTGTGAGTAACTATAGGCATCCAAGTTGCTCACATACCCTATTGTTTTTAAGGTCTAGTCCAAGGCGACACATTTTTGGATAAGCTTGTAATGGGTGGGTGTGTTGGCCTGTGCGCCCTAGTCCCTATTGATTCAAATACTTAGTGCGCGCATGCACACACACACACACACACACACACACACACACCTGGCGTGAGGGTGAGGAAGAATGTAATAATGTATGGTGTCAGGTTAGTAAAGGGGGGAGGAGTTGAGTGCCAGAAGGGAGTTGGTAACAGGGGAGCGATCAGACTATATACTCCACCTCAACTTTGATCGATTGAATATTTTATTCGACAGAAATGCAAAACTAGTATAGTATATAGTAGGCTATAGTCAAACACTTTGTCTAAAAGGATTATACACCCACACTCCACAAGTTTCACAGATAGTTAATGCATTTTGCTAAATAGTTACTGTATCGATTTCAAATAATTGAATTGTATCGTCATAAATGAACCAATATCGTCCATGTATCGGCTTGTCAACCATGTATCGTGATACGTATCGTATCGCTGTTAAAATGTGTCGTTACACCGCTATATATATATATATATATATATATATATATATAAATATAGAAAGTAAAGTAAAAAAAAGGGAAAGAAACATGAAGGTATGGGGGAAAAGGGGTGTGTGTGGGTGGGCGGGGACTCAGACTTCCAGGGGGCCAGTTTCGAATCGCAGCCGTCCGTAGGTGGTCTTTGAGAGGAGTTTTGAAGGAGTCAAGGGATTCACATGTCTTAATTGCTGTTGGTAGGGCGTTTTAGTGGCATAGGAGCGAAATTAATGAAATCCCTTGTGTGTAGACGATGTAGACTGATCCTGAGACAAGAACAATGTCCTAGAAGAACAAAATCAGGTGGGGCCAGTTTGACAACATGACAGAAAACAAAGAGGAACTGCAGAGAAATGTTCTAGCCTCTAGGTGATATTAAAGACTAAGAAACAGTACGGTACAGTAGGAAATATCTTTATGATTTATTAAAGACTAAGAAACAGTACGGTACAGTAGGAAATATCTTTATGATTTTGAACAGCAACAGGGATATTAGGCCTACCTTACTTACTGTACACTATAGGCCTATTCAATATTTTCTTGAATAGATTTTAAAACACTTTTATTTGTTTACAAAGCACTTAATAACTTGGCACCTTCATATAAGGATTGAGTCTATATGGCCCCAAGTTGTGGAAAACACTACCACTGCACCTTAAAAATGCGAGCTCTCTTACTGTTTTTAAGAGTAAGTTGTTTTTACAAATTGTCTTACTATTTTTATTATTCTCACTTTTTGTATTGCTATTTCTACCTTTTTATTTGTAAAATTATTGCCCTATATTGACTTGTTCTTTAGTTTAGTACTACACTGTTTAGCTGTCAAATTCTGTGTATATTTTGTGTGTTGGGGGGGGCTTGAAAGGTTCACTTCTGTGTAACATTACATGTTAAAGCATGCATACTACATGTTTAAGCATGTTTAAGCACATACTAGACCGCACAATGGCAGCCCCTCTTCTTCCATAGAGTAGTCTGCTCTGAAGAAGGCCGTTTGACGAAAAGCGTCAGCGTTCTCAAATAAACATGATAAATTGCATCTGAGCCAGTCTTGCAGCTTTTATTTTGGAGTGCTGCTTTTTCACCCTGTGGAAGAAGAAATAATACAAAGACGCTGGCGATGGATTGGCCAAACCCTTCGCAAGCCTGCATCTAGTATCACAAGATACGCCCAGTTCTGGAAGCCACAAGGGAGAAGGAAAAGGGGCAGACCAAGAAACACCTGGCGGCGTGACCTAGATGTAGATGTGAAGAGATCTGGCCATACATGGGGACAGCTGGAGAAAATGGCCTAAGCACGGCTATGCACCGGGGTGGTGAAGGGGTTAAAGCAGTGGTCCGGGGACCACCAGTGGTCCTTGAGGGGGTTCCAGGTGGTCCAACGGGAGGAGTAGGACTATAAAAACAATAGAGCGTATGCGTGTCACATCTTCAAACCAGGAAGTTATGCAGGAACGCCTACTGTGTGGCAAATAACTACTTCCTCTGATTGCATTAAACAACATTAAACAACTCACTTTGCATGTTGCTTTGCCTCTCGATGTGCCATTCACTTTAAGCATGCGCATACCCTCTATAGATCACGTAGTGCAGCTTTAAAAGCAGTCAGTGTGTCTAGGTGTGTCGCTCCAGTAGCTTCAATGGAACGCGGAAAGGGTTGAGGGGACATAGGCCCGCTCTCTCCCAGTCAGACAGCCTGTGATTGGTGCTCTCTGTCTGCGTGGAGGACGATTGACAGGTCGGGGTGGTCATGTCCTGGTCCCGCCCCTTGCTGTTGGTAGCTCCGCCCCTCCCGACTCGGTTGCTAGACGATTCCACCGGCGTTGCAGTGTCAGCGTTCTTCTCCAGATGGGCGGTGGAAGCTGATTGGCCGTCCGGATGGCGTGCGGTGGAATCCGATTGGCTGTCCGGATGGCGGGCTGGACCTGTGTGTTCAGATAGACGGAGACGGGGGGGCGGTTTTGTCCATAAGTACATTTACTCAAATACTGTAGATTTTTTTTAACTTTTTGACACTAAGGGTGCGTTCAGAAATACACACCGGGAATGTGGTCAGTTTTTTGTGCTGGGCGGTCACGTCACAGAGAGAACAGAGTGTGGTTTATTTAAGAACGACCAGATGAAACATGGGCCAGAGTAAATGTCAAATGAACAATTGAATGGTGATGAACTAAATACTTGCCATAGCTATCTTAGCTTTCGCCCCCCGGGGAGTACTCGAGACACTGCAGTGACACACGCACACACACTGGAGAACTCTAACTACTTTCTTTTCTTACATTTTTATCCCACGATTTTGTAATCCATTTTTTCACCCAGTGTCAGTTATCTAATGTAATCCTGGGCACTACACTTCCTCTGCCAACCTGGGGGGGCAGCGGACTGACCTCATGCTTCCTTCTATGCATGAGGAGTCCAAGCTGCTTCTTTTCACCTGACAGGGGAGAGTTTCCCCGGCCGAACGTAGCGTGTGGAAGGAACACGTTATCCCGACCAGTTCCTTTCTCCTCCATCAGACGCCCTGGCTGGCCAGGGGGAGGTAGTTTAGAGACCAGGATTACTGCATGTTTTTGTGAGGGTACCTACTCTAGGGGACACGGGGAGAACATGCAAACTCCACACAGAAAGGCCCTTTCGCCAACCCCCGCCTCGGGTATGGGCACTGATGACGCGGAGGAGAGAACACGCCCCGAGCGCCCACAGTGTCCCCAGCGGGAATCGAACCCACGACCTTCTAGCTGTGAGGCAACAGCACTATACCGACTGTGCCACCGTGCCCCAATTTCTGAGTAGGGTCGGTTAGGTTGCGAGTTCACACTGAGTGAGTCTGAATTCAATAAACAATAAATCCACACATTAAATCATGCAGTGAACGATAATAATAATGTTTCTCAAATAAGCTGGGCATAGGAGGGGCTAGCACCCCTCAATAATAAGGTTTCCTTCATTTTCTGAAAAATGTATACCGGTATTTTTCATTTCCTGAAAAATAAACATTTTGGAGTCCCGACAGCAGAGATATGCCATTTTAAAAAGACTTGAGTATATACTTGAGTGTGTTGTTTGTCCACCGGAGGGTGCTGCTGGCCTCCTGGAACGTTCAGCTTTCACAGAGGAGATGACAGGAGATGACAGGACTTCATACACCTGGATGGAAAGGAACGCAGAGCGGACACATTAAGACCGGAGACCAGATTCTACAGTTTTCTGATGATGTTTCTATATCAGTGGTGCTCAAACAATTTTATGTCAAGGACACATTTCAACACATCGACTGCCAACCACCGTAGAGTCCGGTGTTTTCGCTCTTCGCCAACCGATGAATGGTGCCGAGACTTGCAGAGAAGAATACATTTTTTATCTTAGTTTTAGTCAACGAAAACAACACTGGTTTTAGGTGAGAAGGTGATCACCGAAAACTACAACATGACATCACGCCGCGGGGTGATAAGTGACTCACCCAACAGACTACACTCTCAGAGTTAAATTAACTTTGATTTTACAATATAAATTGGGGTCTGCTAGAGCCGTAAAAATCTTCTCTTATGGGGGTCCCTGGCATATCTTTTCAAAACGGGGGTCCGTGGGCTAATTAGTGTCAATTTGGGGGTCCTTGACATGAAACGTTTGGTTACCGTGGAATAGACCACGGCACTGGATATTGCATGTTTAATGACTTAATGACCGACTCGTTTTCCTTTCTTCTCTATTCTTCTACCTTGAGAACTGTAAATGTTGGGAGCTTGTAGGAAGCATAGCGTCACCTCTAACCATGTGACGCCCATCTGTTTAGATTCCTGCAGACCGGAGGGCGGTTCACAAACGTTTTAGCCCGGGATCCAAACAGGTGAAAATAGCAGATCTACAAGCTCACAGCGTGCTGCGATGGGACACATTGTAAAAAAAAAAAGAAAAAACACCTTTGGACAGCACCATTGCTCATTCTACAAATGTCTTTTAAAACAGTAGTTCTCAAACTGTTTCGTGCCAAGGTCCCCCAATTAACATACACACAAAGTCACTTGTTGGAGCAGCCTGAACGCCAAGATGGATTATTATATCCACACTATTGCATTCTCATTCTGTATTAACATATTGGTTCAATCTATCTGACTGAAATATAACTCTGTGTTGGTTATATTTCTGACTAATAAAATATACAATCAATCAATCAAATCAATCAATCGACACTACCTCCATGAAGTGGCGGTGCAGTTCACTGCCATCCAGTAGGTGGAGCTCTTCAGGCAGACACATCAGTAGTTCCAACACCACGGCACTTTCTGAGGCAGAGAAGAAGACATTTATGACAATTCTGGAAGATTAACCAATAAGACAGATCTACAAGCTCATTGTAGAACCACTCCACAGATCTACAAGCTCATTGTAGAGCCACTCCACAGATCTACAAGCTCATTGTAGAGCCACTCCACAGCAGTAGCTATTCAGAAATTGCAGATCTAAAAGCACTTTTCCACCGGGGTCTACTGTATATCAGTAGCTCTCAAACTGTTTCATGAATGGCAAATGGTGCAAAATAGTGCTTTTATCCAAAGCACGTTTACATAGATTGTGCATTACATTCACACACACACACACACACACACACACACACACACACACACACACACACACACACACACACACACACACACACACACACACACACACACACACACACACACACACACACACACACACACACACACACACACACACACACACACACACACACACACACACACACACACACCGAAATTCGTGGTTCCCATTCGGCTGTTCTACCGGCCACTTCTACCCCTGAGCCAAGGAGAAGGACAATGTGCCCCTACCCCCCATCTCAAAATATGTTGTTCCAGCACTTCCAGGACTGTCATAAACGTGCATGGTCATGACACTGACAGAGACAGACAGAACAGGAGGAGGAGATGCAGATATGGTCGTATTGCAGTTGTTCATGTCGCAAAAACGAGGGCGAGGCTTGATTTCATAGGGCGTGCCAGATTGATTTCAGCCATCACATTTATCACTGCTAGGAATGAAATTAAGGAAGGATCAGCTGTTTGCGATCACTTTATAAATGCTGGGGCGACGTGAGTGTACTACAAAACCTACACTCGAATTTGGGGCAGATTTTACACTCAATTGATAAATGAGGGCCTATGCCTATTTGCTCTAGACACTATGACGTAAAATTCTCCATTCATTGTCAATGGGAATTCAATGTTTGTGTAGGATGGAAATCTACACTAATAGCTGAATATAGAAAATAAAAAGATGGGTTTAATAATTACTGTTAAATATAGCTACACTTGGTCTATCGATAAACGTGTGTATTCTCAGTGTTCATTCAATCAAGGGGAGCTTTATTAATGGCACGAGGAAACAAGCGGTTACATTGCCAAAGCAAGTGCCGCTGGGAAAGAGGGAGTCGCACCTCTGGTTGGCCTACCAAACTTCCCCTTCTGTGACGCACGAGGAAGCTTGGTAAGATTTTGCTATGCTTCGCAGGGAAAGCTTGCCTCCATGTTGCCTCCTCTCTCTAGAGAGAGACACGCCCCAGAGCCGAAGGAGACGTCTACCTTTTTATGTGTCTATGATTCTCACCCATGGCAGTGATTACTTCTGACCTGGTAGATCTTAGAGAACTCACCCGTGGGCAGTGAATAGGTTCTTCTGTGTGTCCACTTAGATCTTAAAGAACTCACCCATGGCAGTGAGGACACAACGGTCTTGTTTCTCTGAGTCCACTTCACCCAGGTAGCTGTAGATCTTAGAGAAATCCACATTGTGGCACTGCCGGGCTGAATGGATGAAATCAATTAATTACAATTAAGGCATTTAGCAGGCGCTTTTAATCCAGAGCAATTTACAGTAAGCAAGAACACCACATGGTACAATAGAAATAGTCATAAAGGATCATAAGTAAGCTAAGAACCTAACATCCGTCTAACAGTAGAGTAGCTGTACAATTAAACTAAAAGTATACACTATAGAATGCTATATCTACATAATACGTCTATCTAAATGACATAATTTTAGCCTTCACATACGCCTGTAAGGTCGTCGAGGCTAGGGCAAGTGCTTTGGGCTAAGATGGATTCTGAAGACGTGAGTTGTCAGACTGCGGCGGAAGATTGGGAGTGAGTCTGCAGTTCTGATAGCAATGGGCAGTTCATTCCATAGTTTAGATTGGGAGTGAGTCTGCAGTTCTGATAGCAATGGGCAGTTCATTCCATAGTTTAGATTGGGAGTGAGTCTGCAGTTCTGATAGCAATGGGCAGTTCATTCCATAGTTTAGATTGGGAGTGAGTCTGCAGTTCTGATAGCAATGGGCAGTTCATTCCATAGTTTTGGAGTCATAAGGGAGAAGAAGAGTCTGGGACGTGTGGAGCGTTGAATAAATGGATGCATGAATGAATTATTGTATTCTTTTTAAATATATATTGGCCTTCATTATTTTAAAAGCTAAACTGGAAAAAAAATTAAATAATTGAAAGTGAATAATAAATAGAGAGTAACCTTGATGGGAGTGTGTGTGTGTGTGTGTGTGTAACCTTGATGGGAGCGCAGACGAGGCGAGCCGGTGGTCTGGTTCAGAGGACCACCCATAGGAGTCTGTGACTGTAGGGTTTGGGGTGGACCGGGGGTCCTCAGTGCTGTGGTTTGGGGTGGACCGGGGGTCCTCAGTGTGGTGTTGTGGGGTGGATCGGGGGTCCCTGTGGTTTGGGATGGACCGGGGGTCCTCTGTGTGGGGACCAGGGCAGGGGACGCAGCGCAGCTCGACTGCTGACCTGAGGAAAGTTGAGATTGAAAAATCTATTCTTGATATGACCTTTAAAAGGGTGTGTGTGTGTGTGCGTGTACTGACTGTTCACATTGCTGATGACAAATAAAAACAAGGAAATGTGTCGCACATTTGGATCACAGGGGGGGAAAAAAACTCTCCCCGTGGCTATAGGGGGCCTGTGGGACGCGATACAATTTTTTTTCCTGAATGACAAAGGTGTCAAATTGATTTTAAAATAATACTGTGCTATTTGTTTGGTTTTCGTTAACGATTTCTCCTCGCACCCGTAGATCAAGATCAATTCTCTCGCTCTCTCTCTGACATCAGGGCACTCGGGTCACGGTGAACGTCACGTTTTGGACGTCGTCACGTTTTGGACAGTTTGAGATGAGACGTGGGTGTTTGGAGAAGGTTAGAAAGGCATCTTAAGGAAATCACATTTTTGAATCACATCTGAAACTCTGAATGAATGAATGAGGCTTAAGTCGGATTCCATGTGAGAGAGAGAGAGAGAGAGAGAGAGAGTACATTCATACCTGGAGAATCAGAACCACGTGGAGTGGGTGTGCCGGCCAGGCTTCTCGACGGTGAGGAAGTGCTGGTCAGAGGATGGGGGGCCGGGCTGCGTGGCGGTGGCACAGTGCTGGTCAGAGGGTGGGGGGCCGGGCTGCGTGGCGGTGGCACAGTGCTGGTCAGAGGGTGGGGGGCCGGGCTGCGTGGCGGTGGCACAGTGCTGGTCAGAGGGTGGGGGGCCGGGCTGCGTGGCGGTGGCACAGTGCTGGTCAGAGGGTGGGGGGCCGGGCTGCGTGGCGGTGGCACAGTGCTGGTCAGAGGGTGGGGGGCCGGGCTGCGTGGCGGTGGCACAGTGCTGGTCAGAGGGTGGGGGGCCGGGATGCGTGGCGGTGGCACAGTGCTGGTCAGGGGGACATGGGTAGGGTGGGTGGACCTCTGAGAGCCTGGCTCCATGGAGGAGATGGTGAACATCTGAAAATGGAGGGAGGGAGGGGGAGAGAGAGAGAGAGAGAGAGGGGGGGGGGGGGGATGAAACTTACGGTCTTAAACATGTATTATTTATTAGTTGTATAGCACAGAGATTTTGAAAACATGACCAATGACAAAAAACTCCCATATCTGCTGGGCGACGTACAACAATGTGAAAACACAGCAGCAAGATTTGTGAGTTGCTGTGATAGGAGAAGGATATCAAAATGACTAATCATTGTATATCCCTGCACTATACCTGCATCGAGTGATCTTGGTACATAGAAATTGATCTATTGAAGATTCTGACTTTCAAATGTACATCATTTTTGTTTTGATTGTATTACTGTATTGTTGTATTGTTCTTTGTGCTTTGGCAATGTAAATGTATGTTTTCTCATGCCAATAAAGCCCTTTGAATTTAATTTAATTTAATTGTATAGCTATACACTTTTGGAGTGAATAGCCTACCCTACATAATGTTTAGATGCCTCTCAGCTGGTCAGACAATGCTACTCCATTTTGTCTACAGACAGAAAAACGAGTGCAGACAAAAGTCTATGACAGCTCCCGACCAGACGTGTTGTTTTGGCGTGAGCTACACGCTTGGTTCTTCTTCCACACAGTGAGGTGTTGATACCTACCTGGGAGAACGCTGTGAGGATGGGTTCCTCCAGGGCTCCGGTCACGCGACAGGCCTGCTCCACCCACAGCTCTATGGGTGTGTCGAGTCTCCGCTCCTCCTGGTTCTCCTTCCGTAGACCGTGGCTCACGTGGCTCAGAACTTTGTTCTGGAGAGCCTCCACCATGCACTGGATCTATGATAAAAACATTAGGGGTCGTCAGAACTTTGTTCTGGCGAGCCTCCACCATGCACTGGATCTATAATAAAATATTAGGGGTCGTCAGAACTTTGTCAATTTCTTATTGTGCAGGTGTGTTTTACCTCATCGACAGGCGTTTTGGGGCAGGTGTGTTTTACCTCATCGACAGGCGTTTTGGGGCAGGTGTGTTTTTACCTCATCGACAGGCGTTTTGGGCATGCGTGTCTGCAGGGCAGTGTAGTCCAGAGGGGTGGAGCCGGCGTCGTAGATCCTGCCCAGCGCTTTGAGTGCGTTCAGCAGCCTCTGCCGCTGGGCGGGCGTCCAGCGGAGCACCCTGCGGTGCCGGCGCTCCGGTGTGGGCGGTGTCAGGTCCGTGCCGGCGGCGGCGGCATAGAAGCGGTTCGGTTTTGATCGCGAACGAGTGGGTGGCTTCATGGCGGATCCGATGGTTTTGTAGAAGTATCTCTGTCAACGGTGAAAACAAGTACCGGTAGTTTTAGTAATCATGATCAAATTGATTAGTTGCCAACTAATTTAGTAATCGTAATCGAATCGGAGTTTCTTGCAATTATTGTCATACTGTTGATTGATTGATTATGTGAAATATAAGTAAACATTAACAATATGCATTATTATTGTCAGACCAGTCATATTAGTATTACCACAAACCACGTTCAACCCAGATTCGGCTCAAACAAGGGGTTAAATTAATTTCGCTCTAATTAGAGTCTAATGTCACAAAAATGTGAAACGCCCTTCCGCCATTAAGAAATGTGAATCCCTAGACTCCTTCAAATCCGCTCTCAAAGAGCACCTACGGATGGCTGCATTTCGAAACTGGCCCCTGTAAAAAAGGTCAAAGTCCCCCCCCTGAGAGGCTAATGTCATGGTGATGCATGGCCCAAATGCCCAATAAATAATGGACGCATGAAAAGGGTTGAAAACCACTCAAACATAACGCTTGTTTGAAAACCACTGATATGATCAGTAGTAAACCAAGAACCATGAAAACGAGATGAATGATGCACCTTAAGGGGATTAGCCTATCCTCAAAATAAATGTCAAAATAAAACAATATCCAAAGAAATAACATTGAAACTATAAACACTATTGATACAGTAATGGTCTTATTATCATTACCTTCATTTTAGAGGTATTGAAAAGGTCTTATTGTTAAATGAGCAGATTCCCTGCATACACTTATACGGTCTGTTTGATTACTGTTGAGTTGTTAAATGTTTCACCCCCCAAAACGTACACACTTGCTGCATGTATGCTACATAACAGACATTCAGATGTGGAAGAAATGCCAGTTTTGAGATTAAATAAATAATAAAATGTAATGGTGTGAAGTATAAGTAAATTACATGCACAGTACATTATAATTATCAGACCTAGAAACAGCACCTTATTTTTATTTCCATAATTCCATTCAAAAAGTTTAACTTTCATAGATTATAGATTCAATGCGCACACAACGTAAAGTATTTATGTTTATCTTTACACAATGTTGGCTTCCATCCCAGGCATAAAAGCCACTGAATTTCAAAAAATTAGAATACTGTGAAGAAATCATCATTTACTTTTTGCAGAGCATGAATGTTTTAATCTGAATGTAACATTAAGAAATTATAGGATCACATCAAATCAATCAAAATATGGTACTTTCAAAACAGAAATGATTCTTCAATACTTGGTTGGGAATCCCTTTGCCTTCATCACTGCCTCGATACGATTGAGGCAATCAGCCTATGGCATTGCCCAGGGTTATGGTAGAGATAGTATTCATTAAATTGATTAAATATGATATGTAAATACTTACATAAAACTGTCTGTCGATCATCCACGCCGCTCGAGCGTTCTTGCTGCTTGTTGCCGGAAATTCCGGAAGTAGCTCCTGCTACTGCGCGTGCGTGGTGGTCCAAACAGAACGTAGTAAAACCGTAAAACACCTACAAAAGAAATCAGCGTAAAACTGACTGCGCTCCAAAACCATTGTTTGGATTGCGCGTCTGTGCGTGCAGTTACGGTACGGAGCCGTCTAAACGAGATGCAAAAATCGCCTATCAGCTATTTTCCAAGCGATTAATGCATGTTTTTGTAATAATAATTGTGAGGTTAAACATGGATGTATTACTCTGTTTATTCTGTAATGTCTAAATGTCATATAGGTATGTGTCATTTTATTTCTGCCTCTTGGCCAGTTCCCTGCACTCAAAAAAGAGATTCTGTCTCAATGTGTTTTTACTGTAAGTGGTAAAATATTATACAAATTAATTAAACTTTAATTACAAAAAAAAAATGTAGTGGAGTACAATATTATAAGGTATTGGAAATTGGAAATTGGCCTACAAAAATCTCAAAATTGTAAGTCATAATGTAGGCTACTTAGTTCCCACTGTAATTGTTGTTTTGTTTATTTCCTACTACTTTATCACCATTAGGCCTAACTATGTATCTTTCAATCACCACCGCTGACCAAAAGAGAGACATCTTAATTAATTAAAATAAAATAAAAGAATTGGCTCAGCCAATTTGGCTGGCAGCGGTGGGATTTGAACCCACGCCTCCGAAGAGACTGGAGCCTTAATCCAGCGCCTTAGACCGCTCGGCCACGCTACCATGATGCACCGCGCGCACATTTTCCTATTTAACATTAAACCACGACGAACTTGGGACAAGTGACCTGAAAACCTTTAATAAAGACTTATTGATTGGTTGATTGAAAATTGTATTTCACAGTATACAGAATGGGAACATTTCAAACGAAAGTAGGGCTACAGGTAACAAAACTTACACGTCATAAACTCTGATATTACTGTACTACTGTGTAGTACATAATTTATTCCAGCAGGTGACACTGTAGGCACGTAACAACTTATTCAGTGCCTCTCACACATTCAGTTTAAAAATAATAAATAAATGATGATAATGATAATGATGATAAAACTCGAGAACCGTTCGCCCGAACGATTTCAGATTCGACACACGCGTGTGACGCGTTCCATCCCAGATTCCCACCACAGGGGGTGCAGACAGTGCCTGCGGTGTCGAGTCGGTCTGACCCACGGTTGTCCAGAACCGCCCCAAAAAGGCCTCTGCCCGGGCTCTGGACAGGGCCCCTGACCATAACCAGTGACCATGGAGCTGGCCTGTTCTGATGTCTGCATAGACTCCATATTTGGGCATGCCTGACAAAGAACTCCATATATGGGCATAAAATGGACACAGACATAATATCTGGGTGGGGCATTAATTTCCAACTTGCATCGTTCCAAGCAGGCCAGTGCCCGACGGGCACCGCTGTAGAGGCCCCACGCCCCACGGGCCTGATGGAGGGGAAAGGAACTGGTCGGAAAAACGTGTTCCTTTCACGCACTACGTCCGGCCGGGAAAACTCTCCCCTGTCTAGGGGAAAAGAAGCAGCTTGGACTCCTCATGCATAGAAGGAAGCATGAGGTCAGTCAGTGCCCCCCCCCCCAGGTTGGCAGGGGAAGTGTAGTGCCCATGATTACATTAGATAATTGACACTCAGTGAAACAAATGTGGGATAAAGATTTAGTTAAAAAAAAGATAAGCTTTATGAGGGAGATGACGTCAGCTCGGACTGTCGTGATTAGATGTGCCCTTGTTGGTCCCACACGTGGATGGAATGAGCTTCTCGAACCTTGGTGCAGCTTGGAGAGGCCCGCCGACCTTGAGGTTAGCAAGTGGAGACACACTGGAAAACAAAATGCTGATTTGTAGCATGGCCTTCAGGAACATGAAATCAGTGTGACATGACATATTAAATTCTAATGGAGAACAACATACTATATAGTCACAAACAAGAAATTTCGGACAAACAAAATGTAGGGATGTAACCATGCAGACAAATTTGTGTGAACAGAGCGGTGCAACTACATTGTCATATAGTTACTGTATACTGTGTGTGCGCTGTACTGTATTATTGTGCTCTGTACTGCACTTTGATTATTTTTGGAAAAAATATTCGAGAAATTACAGAGTTACCGTGTGGGGGTCCCAGAGGGGTCCCCAGAACATCCAGACTACTAGAGCCCCAGGAACGCGCCCAGGGGGGGTCCAGTTCCGGCGAGCCTTTCCGCGTCCGAAACGGTCAAGAAATGACAGCGTTATGGGGGGACACTGCAGGGCACTGGGGGGACACTGGGGGGGCATTGTCTGGGGAGGCACTGGGGGGACACTGGGGGGGCATTGTCTGGGGAGGCACTGGGGGGACACTGGGGGGGCATTGTCTGGGGAGGCACTGGGGGGACACTGGGGGGGCATTGTCTGGGGAGGCACTCGGGGGACACTGGGGGGCATTGTCTGGGGAGGCACTGGGGGGACACTAATTAAGATTCGAGTGCCAACCATAACGAGCGAACGTCCGAACGGGGACAGCCTTAGTGTGTGTGTGTGTGTGTGTGTGTGTGTGTGTGTGTGTGTGTGTGTGTGTGTGTGTGTGTGTGTGTGTGTAAAATTGTTAAAATGAAAGAAAGCAGCAAATGAAAAGAAACCAAACTTGTCAAGTTAACACTTGAGTATTTTTTCCAACATATGCACTAGCTGTCATTATTTAATGCACATGCACCCATATCCCCAGCAGACAGTATACGGTTCCCATGCAGGAGAATGATTAGTCAGGCTGCTGCATGGTCCCCCATTGGTCCCAGAGTCATATAGTCATTATAGTGGAAAACCCCTGTTCTGTTGTGTATTGGTTATTTAGTGTAATAACTGACATTATAGCTGTCATTTAGATGTCAGCTATAATGACAAACACACGCACACGCACAACACACACTCACACACGCCCACGCGCGCACGCACACGCACGCATGCACTGTGCGGCATACAGTGGATCCATATATGCGGTATTCGAGAGAGAGAGATATAAGGGGGGGGGGGGGGGTAATAAGAGGGAGGGGCTTATTCCCATCCTCGATGTGTCACATTCAAAGGAAGGAAGACCCGCCCCCCCCCCCATCTCCTGTCTGTTTCTCTCCGCTCGGCCTGTCTGTCTCTCTGCCACCACAAAACCCACCGCCTCAGTACCGAGAGAGAGAGAGAGAGAGAGAGAGAGAGAGAGAGAGAGAGAGAGAGAGAGAGCGCGAGAGAGAGGAGAGCTGGAGAGAGAGAGAGAGAGAGAGAGAGAGAGAGCGAGAGAGATAGAGAGAGAGAGAGAGAGAGAGAGAGAGATAGAGAGAGGAGAGAGCGAGAGAGCGAGAGAGAGAGAGAGAGAGAGAGAGAGAGACCACCGACTCACGGATCCATTCGACCAACCAGCAACGCAACGAACCCACAACACCAGAGCAACTCAACCGGGCTACAATAAACGGTAACATGTTTTAATAATAATAATAATTAAATTACGAAAAACGCAATTGCATTATTGTTCGATAAACGCTTTATTAGCCTATATTTTATTATTATAGCCTACAAATGAAGAAAAATGAGCGTGATATGTTCCTGCATGCAGCATATACAGATTCAAATGAAGTTACCATTTAGGCCTAATTTATTTCAGATTGAATGTCTTGTCCGATCGGGTGAATAAATGAATAGCTATATATATCATCAATAATTGATATGTCTAATAGGCTAACATATGACAGGATCTATACGGCTGGTTTATGCTGTAGAAAACGGGTCTTCTTTTATACGTGTGTTTGTATGAAGCGATCCCGTCACGATTCCTCCACTGTAGCCCAAAGATTCTGTTGTACAGTAGCCCATATATGGACGCCGCGGAATGGATCACGCACGCGATCATGTACATTATATGTGTGTGTGTGTGTGTGTGTGTGTGTGTGTGTGTGTGTGTGTGCGCGCGTGCGTGCGTGTGTCTCAGCATCCTTTCTGTCTAATCGGCCATTTTGTGGCCAGTGGATTCACATTCTATAAGGAATATATTCCTCCTCCTCTTCTGTCTTCCCCTGAGGAAGCATGCAAGGTGCACTTCTTATTCTGAGAGGTCTTCATTTCGGTCTTCAGTTCTCTATCTATCTATCTATCTCATGTTGGAGATGGTGAATTAATTAATTGCCTATGTGTGGCTTCTTTGCGTGCGTGGATGGATGGATGGATGGATGAGATAGGTATTGAATGGATGGATGGATGGATGGATGATAGGTAGATGAATGGATGGATGGATGGATGGATGGATGAGATAGGTAGATGAATGGATGGATGGATGAGATAGGTAGATGGATGGATGGATGGATGGATGATAGGTGTGGGAAGATGCTGTATTTAGGGTGTCAAAGTGCTGACCCCGCGGCCGGCTCCCAGATCTCTTCTGATGGGGGCCCGCCCGCGTGCAGCCAGAATCAGATACACGTCACGTGCACTCGGGGGTCCGACTCCTTGATATTTAGAAACGTGCATGTGAAACGGGACAGAGTTGTTTTTCGTCATGCTGTGATGAGTTCTATCAGGACCTATAGAGAAGCTCTGTGGAAACGCCTCTAGGTGTGCGTGTGCGTGTGTGTGTGTGTGTGTGCGTTTGGAGGAGTGCAGTGTGCAGCACGTGGACCTCTTATATCGTGACTGCTCTGACTATAACCTGTATGTATGCTCTGTACCTGTCTGTCTGTTCTGTGACCTGTCTGTTTGTTCTGTTCTGTGACCTGTCTGCCTGCTCTGTGACCTGTCTGTCTGTTCTGTTTTGTGACCTGTCTGCCTGTTCTGTGACCTGTCTGTCTGTTCTGTTCTGTGACCTGTCTGCCTGCTCTGTGACCTGTCTGTTTGTTCTGTTCTGTGACCTGTCTGTCTTTTCTGTTCTGTGACCTGTCTGTCTGTCTGTTCTGTGACCTGTCTGTCTGTTCTGTTCTGTGACCTGTCTGTCTGCTCTGTGACCTGTCTTTTCTGTACCTGTCTGTCTGCTCTGTGACCCGTCTGTCTATTCTGTAACCTGTCTGTGTGCTCTGTAGATGCAAAAGACACAAAGTATAAAGCTATACTGAGCATTAGTGAGGACCAATTATATGATAGATTGATTGATTGATACATATAGTCAAACACTCTAAAAGGATATCACCGGGAAATAAAGTCCTGTTTCCACTCAGGTCCTGGGTATTCAATTCATAATGCCCCTCGGGACACAGGTCTCTACCAGGGCAGGTCATGTTGTGGCCTCCTGGTGGCGCTATAATAGGCCAATGTGAAAAGGGTGCCATTTGTCCATGGAAATGGACGATTTGAGGCATTTTGTATGTGTTTTGCAAAAATCCAACTGTTGGTGGTACTATAACAAGCCAATGTGAAACGGGTATAAGGATATATTCCTCAGCCTAGTAGGAAAGTGTGTGAAAGATTTCACGTAAATTGCATGTTACGTTCATGATTTGAGGCTTTTTGTTCAAAATGGGCCAATCCTGCAAACTTTGAAAGCCAATGTTAGCCAATTAGGAAATACGAAATATCGGACAGATCCATCTTGAGCACATGACTATAGAGATACTGTGTAACAATTTGAAAAATCTGGAGGAGTAATATAAAAAAAATGTTTTACAAAAGTCGGCCTACCTGGTGTTATAACAGGCCATTCTGGAACATTTGGGGCAGAGGTTCATCGTTGGCATCCAGGGAGTGTGTGGGCAAAGTTTGGCATCGAACGGGTTAACGGTGCCGGAGATTAGCTGTACACGGACTGACGGCTGCCTGGTGGAGACAATGCAAACGACGTGTACAGGTTGGGGCAAAAAGGAAGGGGGTAATAAACAGGTGGGGGCTAGTCCCTTTGGCCTGCTGAAAAGTGGACTCTCAAGCCTGTTCCATTTAGGCCTGAAAAAAAGTATTCTAAATCATGACAGTTTTCTGAAATACCTGTTTCTATATCAGTGGTGCTTCAAGGACCCCAAGAAATATATGTAATTGGCCACCGACCCCCATCTGAAAATATGTTGTTCCAGGGACCCTCCAGAAGCAAAGATTTGACTTAAAAACGTTCACTCTGAAAGAATAGGCTACTGTATATATTCAAAGATTTGAGACACATTTTCACTCTTTTTCAAAAAATAGCAGATCTACCAGCTCTTAGCACGGCACTCGGTGCCGTGCTATGAGAAATATTGTAGGCTACGTTTGACTTCATTGTATGTTTTCTAGGAAGCGACTTAAACTTTGGTTTGGTGATCTGATGTCGGCTGGCAGTTTGGAATTTGGAAATGAAAGCATTGGACACATCACTGTGTACTCTGCACGCACGCACGCATGCCACGCACACTCATTGTAGTTGCATCAAGAGACACATGGACAGACAGAGAGACAATTTTTTGTCTGTCTGTCTGTCTACTCACTATCTCCAAAATAAATATAAGTGAATTTGCGCATGCCAAAATGAACATTATACTTTCAGAGATCACTTATATTTTTTATATAAGTGATCACATATTTTTTATATACATTCTGTGCATTCTCTGCATATGTTTATCTGGCTTACTTATACATCACTCTGGATAAACAGTGTCTGATAAATGCCTACACATTGTACAATTGTAGATAAAGAGATGCATGGTAAAAAAACTGGAATTAAACAATTATGAAATCAAAATGACATAAAATCCTATAACCAATTTAGAGGAGAGGAAGAGAGGCGAGGAGAGGAGGTGCTCTAATGACACCACGGCTGCTGCAAAGTCATCTGGGGCACCAGCTGTGCGTGCATGCGTGTGTGTGTGTGTGTTGTGTGTGTGTGCGCGTGCGTGCGCGTGCGTGTGCATGTGTGTGCGTGTGTGTGTGTGTGTGTGTGTGTGTGTGTGCGTGAGTGCGAGCGACATAGGCATGTAGAGGCACACACTTACTTGTTCGATGCACAGAGCAGTGCAGCACAAACACACACACACACACACACACACACAGTGCAATGCAGCTTGCGTCAGAGGTGGCTGCTGACGTACCACATTGTACAGCATTTGTTTGGAAAAACACTGTAAAAACATGTATTATTATTACACACCTCTGGGTCGACATCATCAGAACTATCGTCTATACTCTAAATCAGAGGTCTAAGGTTTTTCAGGCCAAGGACCACTGAGAGAGACTGGTTGCTTGATTGATTGATTCATTGATTACGTTCTACATTAGTAGGATTAGGTCCAATGTAGTCAATTCAATTGTGACATGTGTGGCAGGTTAAAACTAACCTGCAAGGTTATAGGTTTAGGGTTTGGGTTGTGGGTAGGGACCTAGGGTGTTGGACTAATACCTGTCGGACTGTTAGTATACGTCAGACCAAACACATGCAACCTATGGATATATTGTTCTCCAAGGCAAATTCTTTATCAATTTCCCTAAATCAAAACCTTGAACAGCCAACTTAACCCATTCTGTACGGGAACCCCTTATGGTGTTTCATGCATTAGGTTATGCTTTAGCTATTGAAAAATAACAGATCTACAAGCTCATATCTTGTATTATATTCTTTCACAGCGAACATTTTTAACTCCAATGTTTGCTTCTGGGAGGTCCCTGGAACAACATACCCGTATGTTCAGATGGGGGTCTGCGGCCAAATACATGAAATTATGGGGGTCCTTGATATGAAAAAGATTGAGCACCACTGAAATAGAAACATAGGTTTTTCAGAAAACTGTTAGGATTTAGAAGACATTTGTAGAATCTGTTCTTACGTCTAAATGGGTTAACATATAACATTCAGACGTCCACAACAAATCTGCATTGTTTGTTATTATATTTTCTTCAAATAAAGAATTCCATAAATAATACACATCAATGCATTGCATATGTCTTATAATACATACAATACATTACATATTGTTAGAAAACATATTGGAAAATAAAATCTATCCATCTTGCTCCCCTGAGCCACTTAAAGAATTGAAACATAGAAATGAATAAATTATACATTTCTCGTTAACATTTGATGGCAGATTGTGGATCTGTGCACTGACACGGTCTGTCTGTCTGTCTGCCTGCCTGCCTGTCTGTCTGTCGGCCTGATAAGGTAAGACAGGTGGAAGAGATTGAATGGAGCTGTGAGGGTGAGACAGGTGGTCCAGATTGAATGGAGCTGTGAGGGTGAGACAGGTGGTCCAGATTGAATGGAGCTGTGAGGGTGAGACAGGTGGTCCAGATTTAATGGAGCTGTGAGGGTGAGACAGGTGGTGCAGATTGAATGGAGCTGTGAGGGTGAGACAGGCGGTCCAGATTTAATGGAGCTGTGAGGGTGAGACAGGTGGTCCAGATTGAATGGAGCTGTGAGGGTGAGACAGGCGGTATAGATTGAATGGAGGGTCGTTGTAAATAATGACCTTTGGCTGTGACCATGACCTCGGGTTGATTAAACAGCAGCGCATGCGGGTCAGTGTTATCTCCCTGCAGACTGAGCTGATGACAACACAGCAGTGACTGATTAGAGGAGTGGGTGAGGGGGCTGAATTTGTTCTCCATGCACAACGATCCACCCACCATCTGATTAAAGGCATTCGATGAGCCGTTTCCGTTTGAGAACCTCAATTCAGTCAGAAGATTGATTCAGTAGATTGTCAGAAACAGAAGGATTCAGTAGATTGTCAGTGCATTGTCAGAACATCGTCAGGGAGAAACGGGGGCAGGACAGATTCCCTGAATAGATATAGGAGTTCCTCTGCTGGGCACTTCTTTTCAGTAGCAAAGCAGGAGAACTGCCCTTGAGTCAGACCGTGCGTTAGTCCGACCCGTGCTGCGGGTAACAAATCACCTGTGGCTTCCTGTGAGGTTACGGTTAGGTTAGGGTTTGGGATAGTGTTGTAAATGGTTGGACCAACGGGAGGTCGAATCAATGCTACCACGCTACCCAAAGCAGTACAATTAGCATTAGGCTAATCAATGAACAAAACCTGCAGGGGAAACAGCCCTGTTTTGTTTTGTCACTTCGACACTCAGCCTGGAAAGGGTCAACCTGTGGCTTCTGATTGGTCTGTGGTGCGGGACTGCGGGTTGGCAAAAAGGAAAATAAAAACACCAGTATCAATGCGCACTGCGCAGCTGCTGCACTGCTGTTGCCCTGCAACATACGTATCAATCACTAAACTCACCCCACACAGCCATCACGTTTTATAAATCCTCCTCTAAACCGCAATGAAGGAAAAAAACCCTTGTGATCACATGATGGCTGGGTGTAATCTTCTTCGTCAAGGATCATTCACAGTTTGCGGAGGAGCTGTAGCACAGTGGTTCCCAAAGTGGGGTCTGGGGACCCCCAGGGGTCCTTGAGGGAATTCCTGGGGGTCCCCAACTAAATGATAATAATAATATTCAAAGTGCTTTACAGAGCAATGGAGAGAAAATAAAAGCAAGGCATAAAAAGTAATAGCAGTAATGGAATACAGTGAGGGCATGAATAACAAAAAAGTTAAAAGATCAATACAAAGTGTAGAGTGTTCTTTTCTAATGGGGGTCCGTGGGGCTAGTTAGTGTTAATTTCTGTCCTTCCTGACATGCGCATATGATACTGATTTATAAGCCCACATGATGCAAACAATCTACATTAAACACACACACACATGCAAGCGCACACGCACACACACACGTGCGCAGCAATGCATCTGTCAGTGTCCGATTATGTAAAGGGGATAATCTGGGGGGAAATGAATGCAGTGATTTGTTCACAAACACACACGCACGCACGCACACGCACACGCACGCACACACACACACACAGACACACACACACACACACACACACACACACACACACACACACACACACACACACACACACACTACAGTGAAGGAGTTGCTGACAGTCATCATTGTGATGTCATACACAGCTGCCATTAACGGTCATCATAATGCTGTTATATGACATCATATCGTTGCCTTCTTAAACTAATGGCCTAAGTCATTTTTCTGAAAAAATTAAAAAAGATCCTAAACAAAACAAGGCCTATATATTTCTTAACCATTTCACCAAAAACATTCATAACCATTTATGACTATTACCATAAAAATAACACTGTCCGTTATGTAACATAAGAGGATTAAATAGAATTGAATACTGCACGATTAAACCTGACTTAGGCCAATTTACAGACAGAACCAGGGCAATTTTAATGCAGTCACGCAACGCAACGCGGATCGGCATGATCTGTTTCAATAAAGGACTTTGGCGATTTGACCAGAGGTGGCTGCAGTGTCATAATTTTTTTCATGTCAAGGACCCCCAAATTGACCCCCATTTGAACAAATATGCCAAGGAGCCCGATAAGAGAAGATTGTTACGGCTCTAGCAGTGATTTTCATATATATATATTGTAAAAATTAAAGTTAATTTGGTTCCATTTGTACACTCTCGGAGTTACAGACCCATAAGTCTATATGGTTCCTATAACTATCATTTAGCTTTAACCACTAGCCTCGGAAACCCAGACGTTTTTATTTCCAGGGAGAAAAAAAAGAGTCTGTGTCCGAGTCCACAGCGCAAACGTGATTTTTGATCGTCTGCACCTTTGTTAAATTGACGCACACACGCACACCCGTACACACACACACACACACACACACACACACACACACACACACACACACACACACACACACACACACACACACACACACACACACACACACACACACACACACACACACACACACACACACACACACACACACACACACACACACACACACACACACACACACACACACACACACACACCTCTCTCTCTCTCTCGCTCTAATTAATTAGTCTCATGTCAAGCAGCTGCGCACAGTTTCTCCCGGCGGATCCTGCCGGGAGCTGCCTATGCCATAGAAAGCATAGGTGAGTTCCAGGCTAGGGAACCACTGACTTAGGCCATTAGTTCAAGAAGGTGACGACATTTGATCTAATCAGAAGACAGCAATCCGATGATGTACGATGATTAGAGCCCCCCTCACTTCACACGGGTGTGATTTTTCTAAATCTGATAACCATTCATATGTTGGCGAAGAGCGCCATCTATCGTAAACCACTGAGAAGACCGTAGGTCCGTAGGACGTACGTTCTCCGCAGTCGATGTGTTAATTCTTGTTATTTCAAACTATTTTCAAAATGTTCCCCCAGAAATCTATTTGTTTCCCTGCAATACAGGGTGTTTTCTGCCATTTTTAATGCCGTCCTACAAACAATGTCGATGTCCTCCCTAGTATAGTGCAGTCAGAACACTAACAAATAGATATAATCTTTTAAAAATCAAATGCAAATACTAAATATTTATACTAAATAGTGTGAATATTAAATATTTGATGTGGTGTCCAGTCTCTGCTATAGACATTATTATACATATACAGTACATTACTCCCTGCTCAGTACATTAGAATACCAGTATATACATATCTACAGACAGACAGACAGACAGACAGACAGTGGGGGCCCCTCCTGGCTGCAGCTGAGGGCCCCGGTCTGTCTGTCTGTCTGTCTGCCAAGACCCGCCAGCTCACTACAGCATGAATGGAAAAGTACCAGCACACACACGCTGTGTGTGTGTGTGTGTGTGTGTGTGTGTGTGTGTGTGAGAGTGTGTGCGCGTGTGTGTGAGAGTGCGTGTGTGTGTGTGGTACCGGTTCTCAAACTATTCTGGCTCAGGTGACCCCTGTAAATATATTTTTCATCCACGGCACCACCTGAATTATATTCTTATTTTTTTAGAACCTTACATTTATGTCTTATTATTACGCGTACCTATGTCAATCTGTTCTACTAAGATACAGTATGCCACAGGGTGACGGATTATAACTCACGTTATTTAACGTTGTTTAACCACTTGAACCCCTGCATCATCCCTATATCCTGGGTGGAACATGGGACGCATTGTGAGCTTGTAAATCGGCTATTTTTGGTGAAGAGAATGCAGAAAGAAAGTATACAGTGAAACCCACTTGGGACCTCTCTGGTCTTGAACTCTGGTCTGGTGCTGCGATTCTTGCTCAAAATGCGAAATCTCGATTCTCCTCCACAAGAATTGATGGAGATCACGATTCTCCTTTTTTTCTCTCCATGAAAACATTTCTTGTCTTTAGTCTGTAGACGCATAATAGGTCGCATAGGTGTCTGCATCTAGATCACACAGCGTATAGGCTACTATCAGTCTAACAGTCATGAGTCCGACACCCTATACCCAAAACACAAACCCTAAACCTAACCTCACAGGAAGCCACGGGTTATAGTTTTATCCTGCCACGGGTTAGTTTTAACCGGGCCACGGATGTCTGGGAGCGACGGCGTCGTCTGACTAATGCCTGTGGGACTGTTAGCATGTCTAACCAACGTATGCACCCCCCCCCCCTCCCCGCAGGCTACATGGATAGATGACCAGGAGAAATGTGTGTCTCTGTCTTTGTCCCAGACCGTCCTGCATGCTAGCCAAGCCTGAGGCGCCACTATAACCCCGTCCCGCATGCTAGCCAAGCCTGAGGCGCTAACCGTCCAACCATCCAACCTGTCCTAGCCGCTCGCTAACAACAGAAAGCCTGTGTGTGTGGTGTGGTGGTGTGTGTTTGTTCCGCTTCCACGCATGCCTGCCCACAGATCCATGATAGTGTCTGTCACCCTGTCGGACTCCTTGCAGTACTCTGCGTGCCAGCACCGCGCCGCTCCGTTCTTCTCAGGGGTTCGGTCGCGCCCCTTTTATGTCCCCCCACATCTTTACCCATGGATGGACGTGGGACGGAGCTTGGATAAACAGCAGAGTTCTAATCTTCACATTGTTGAAGCTTTGGGAGATGTTAGGCTATTTTTGGCAAAGGGATTTGGTTTAGAGGGAACAAAAGGATGGGGGCCAGCGGTATAGATGGCCTGAGGGTAGATGTGTCCCTTATTGGGGCCGATGAGGGGACACACTTTGTTCCTTATTTAGTAACATAAAAGACGTGTCCCTTATTTAAGTGATGAGGGACACATGTTGTCCCTTATTTATTAACCCTCATAGCGCGGCACTGAGTGCCACGCTACGAGCTTGTAGGTCTGCTATTTTTTTTTTATCGTGAAAATGTGGCGCAAACCTTTGAATATATATACTTTCAGAGCGAACATTTTTAACTCAAATCTTTGCTTCTGGAAGGTCCCTGGAACAACATATTTTCAGATGGGGATCGGCGGCCAATTACATACGGTATTATATTTGGGGGTCCTTGACATGAAAATGTTTGAGAACGTCTGACATAGGAACATTTTTTAGAATCGTCCTCAAGTCTAAATGGGTTAAACTAAAATAAATGTCCTTTATCTCTGTGTGGAAGCTGCATTTCAAAGGGACAAATAAAAGATTCACCACCCGTGTGAAGTGAGGGGCGCTCTGAACATCCTACATCATCTCATTCTGTCTAATCACAATTTGCGTCCTCACTTTTCATACCCAATACATACTTTGCTTAGCCAATCAAATCATCGCTATGGCGTGCTCAGCCAATCAAATCATCGCTATGTGGTACACATATTGCTCAGCCAATCAAATCACCGCTATGGGTACACACGCACGCACACACAAAGCTGGGCATAGGAACAAAACAAAAAACACCTCTGGTGATAAAACGCGCCCCATATTTGCATACTGGGCCCTGATTGGTCCCTCATTACTTCAGAGCGAGTGAACTCCAATCATTCACAAGAATCACAACTGAGCGTTGTCAGACCAAAATCTGCAGGGGGCAATTTGTTTTTGCAATCGCAGATTGGTCTAGATTCCAGGCCAATGAAGCCATAGGTCGCTAATTTCGCCGGTGCCTCCCTTACGCCTTAACCCTAAACTTTTTGCCTATTTTTGTTTTGAAAAACATTTTACAAAGCTTCAAGTCCGTTTCAGCCATGCGTGGGTCAAACAGAGGGATACCCCCCCCCCCACCAGTGCAGAGACAGTGAAAGCACTCCAACAAACTACAGGGGACTGCATTCACTGAGAGACCATCCATACTCAGTGAAGGGATGTCCGGCTTGGCGTTGCACGTCCCTGTCAGGGATGATTGTCAACATAAACAGAGGAAAAGCCAACAGAAACAGTAGATACAGCCAGAGGGATGTCTTTCTGCAAATAAACCAGAATAATAATATACTTAATAGAGGGAAATTATGGCTAAAATATTTATTAGAAACCATGAGTTTGTATTTCTAGCTCATCTGGTTCAGAATTTAGAGCCAAATCAATTTTCTGGGTGCTAGCATTGTGGTGGCCATATTGGATATCATGGAAACTTCCAATACAAACAATTATGGTATTCATATCATTGATCAACCTGTGAAGTTTTGTGGAAATATCCCTCAGTTAAAAATGTTGCCCTATTCACCCGCATTATAGGATAATGGGTGCTAATATTGTGGTGGCCATATTGGATTTCCAGCAAAGAAATTGACCGGTGTGTCCATATAGGTTGTGATTCTATTGGGTCATAGATATTTCTGGTGGACAACCTTTGATGTTATGGCAAATGCAGGTATCAGAAAAAGGAGTGGTTTGCCCCCCTGGGTAATAGGTTGAAGTCCTGTCACTGAATGTGGATTCTATTATTTCATCCTACTATAAATGCGCCACGTATCTGTCTGCGTGTGTGCATGTGTGTGTAATGCACGTAACTCGAGAACCATTTGCCCCACCAACTTCAATTTTGCACTCTTCACACACAAGCACACAGCCACAGAGATTTCCAACTATGTGCTGTGTCAAATGCATCCAGGCCCCAAGTTACATGGTTCCTAAGTAGGCCGGTGGCCGACTGCGACAGTAAAACTACATCTCACTTTACGTCTCACTTAGAATAGAATCGAATCCACCTTGAGTTCTAGACCTGGAATTTTGTTATGCCTTTTTGACATAATCTTTCCTTTCTTCTGTAGTTGACACCCGAACTCAATCATGAATGTAATTAGCTTCAGCTGTATTGCTTACATCAATGTGTACTATAAGGTCAGCCTTATGCCGCTGTGTTGCTTACAGTTCATCACTGTGCACTATTACGTCAGCCGTAATGCATGCAACTTGCCATGTTGTTTAATCTGCTGTAATTATAGGGCTGCATTGAATATTTTTCAGCGATTATTTGGGGGCTTTTTGTCGTTATTAGTAAGTGGAGACAGAGACGGGTAGTGTCATACAGCAAAGATTTGGAACGGGACTCTGCGCTGTCAGGCTGCATTAGGAGCCTAGATAGGTGCCCGGACTGATATGGTGCATTCACACGGGTAGACGCAAGAATCACGTGTGGAGCAGCTAAATCAGTCGTCATGTCATACCAGAAGGCTTTCTTACCTTTATTTGTAGTTCTTACACCCCCACCAAAGAGGTCCAGGTGTTATTTTGTGCAAAAGTGCATTATTGGCTATTTCCCCTACCATAAGCCCTCAATGAATTGAATTGAATTGAATTGAATGGGGCATTGGGTTGTTGTGCTAATTGCCTAATTTGCTGATTTCCATCAATTGTTTTTGTATATATCCCCTCTTCATGTAATGTAAATAATAGTATCCCAATTAAGGGCACACTTTACTATATTTATTTCGATGGAAATTAGCGAATTAGCACAAAAACATAACCCCCATTGAGGGCTTATATTAGGGGAAATTCACTCGCTAAGAGTATTTAGAAGCATTCATATTTTAGATGCGCGGTCATGGGGAAGAGCTATTGAGCCACTAAACACAGTCACTTTATTTATCCAGCGCGATTTGAAATGGAATACTCTTAAAAAGGCCTAGAAAGGCCTCATCTACCACCTTCCTTTTTTTCAATACACTGAGGCTGAGCAATCGAACACGGAGCTGCCACTCGAGGGGAGCCAACTTTATAGTTTTATCATTAAATAGAGCTCTAATTAACACGTTAATAGCGTCGTTGGTGGTGTGGGGTCTTATTAAAAAGGCGTTAAAGAAGTCCTTAGTCAAGAATGAGTTAAAAAGGAAAGTCTTATGTCCTCTCTTAAATGAGTCAACCAACTGTGGTGCTCTCAGATGGGCGGGGAGGACGTTCCAACAGTTCGGGGTCGACCAAGCAGAAAGCCCGGTCATCCATGGTGCGCACGTTGGTCTTGATGGGTTTGTTGTGGCGGTTAGTGGCTTCCATTGACAATGAATGGTAGACAGTATCTTTGCATCTGTCCGTGTGAACGCAACATTAGGCCGGCCCCGGGCCAGAGTAAACCTAATAATGTGGATTATTTTGACGCCTCTAAAGAAAAACTAAACTGTTACGCCACCTAATACCTTCTGTGTTCCCGAAACAGCTCCGCCAACATGAAGATCGAAAACAGCTTGCCGCTCACCCAGCTGCCCGAGGCCCCGCCCCACATGGGCCTCCAGTTCACCGTGGCGACGGAGGAGGACTTTGATGACATCATGGCGATGAGTCAGCACATCTACGGCGGCCTGGACTACATCCCCACCCGCTACACCAGCTGGCTGCAGGAGCACAACCGCACGGTCATACTGGCCCGCAAGCACGGCAAAGTGGTGAGTTAGGCTATAGGCAATGCCTTGCTCAAGGCCCTGCCCAGCCTGTTTCGTGCGCAAGCGCCATTCACTTACTGTATGTTTGGGTGCCATGCATGGAAGGTTTAGCATGGAAGGTTTATTTCCAGGGGTGCCATATGGATGGAAGGTTTATTTCCAGGGTTGCCATAGATGGAAGGTTTATTTCCAGGGTTGCCCTGGTGGTCCAAAACCTTTTGACATGCCCCCCCCCCCCCCATGTGGTCCGCAGATCGCTCTGGAGTCGGTGTGCGTGATCGACGACGGCGAGACGGTGCTGGTGGAGGGTCTGCGCGTGGCCCCCCAGGAGCGGGGGAAGGGCGTGGCGGGGGTCCTGCTGCGCTTCTGCTCGCAGCTGGTCAAGTCCAAGTACCCCGAGGTCAAGGTCACCCGGCTGACCCGTGACGACCAGCTCGGACCCAAGGACTTCCAGAAGTACCGGCTCATCACCAAACAGGTACCGTCAGGACAGCCAAACGGTGTTCATATTTGTGACCCACGTAGACAAACACCAAGTCATTGGACTTTTCTTTTTGTTATCTTTTTTTTCCTCTGTCATATGAATCATAGCTTCAAATTAACATTGGTTGTTCCGTTTGACCCACCAGTTTTGACTGCGAATTTGCATAATTTTGCAGGGAACTGTGTCTTATTGTAAGCATTGCTAGCGGTTGCTAACTCTAACATTACACCTAGCTACATATCCGGTACATCCGACGTGGTACTTCAGAGTAAGGGTATACATATTATAATATACAAGCAATATAGATCTCAACAGAAAGAATACATGCTTTACAATATGGGATAGGACTGGGCTCAGTTAATAACATCACTGTCCTACCACCAGTCCGATCATTCATCCAATGCTATGTAATTCCTACAGTATATGATCTGTACACCTTCCTAGCTTGATGTAGCCAAAACACTCCCGAGGCGATCGACAACAACGGGAGGTATGATTAATTCTAACGCGACTATAGCGACGGGACCGCGATGGGCCGTCTAACACATAATCTTTGCTTAGAATTGGACGGAATGATTTAGATAAAGAGTTATTCAAGTTTTAAGATTTTCGGTCTTATCGGCTAAAATGGGGGGGAACATTTTCGATGACGTCCCACCGGAAAATAACATTGAATGTTGCGCAATAGACACTCCCAGCCTGTGGAGCGATGCGATTGGTTTTGATATCAATAAATCTCCGTCCTTTTATCAACCTCCGTCCTGAGTGCTGGTCATTACTAACTGATTGAACGGAGAACTCTGTCCTTGCCGCTCGCGGTGTTCACCATGAGCAGATGTACATTTATGCAATTTTTTGGCATATTGGAACCTAACTTTTAATCACACTTTGGTAGAAATACCTCCAAACATATATTATTTTATATCAAAATGAGGGGAAATAAAAATATTAACAGCACAAGCAAAACGTATGTCCAGTTGCAGCCATTTTTAAACAAATTGGAATTCTGTGTGGCAGGTCATCTGTGCCAAATTTCCCGACTATAGCTAACATGTTTAAGCATTTATTTCATATTTGCATAGGGATTTCAGCTCTTTTTTCAAACTTGCTCTATAGGCCTATGTGAAGAGTCTGCATGCCTGTGCCATTAACTCATTTTGGATTAAAAAGCAGGTTACAAATGATGGTCCACAGCATACATACTGAACTCTGCTTCTTCATGTTTAGTTCTGATTCTAGGGACAGCAAGCAGACCTTTCCCAGAGACCTCCGGGGAGATCTCAATGGTTCATGACATGATGATACGATGATACGATGATACGTGATACCACAAGATCAGAGATGTATTTTGTCCCAATAATATTCAAAACTTTATGGACCAACAGTAGTACTTTGAAATCAATGATTTGACATGGAGGGAGCCAACGTAAAGATCTATGAACTGGAGTGATATGATACGATACCATATCTCTGCTGTCGGGAAGAAACCACCTAACTCCAAAATGTTATTTTGAAAACAAAGCAATACAGCCTCATCAAAGTTGGTGTTGTGACTTTATATTATTGTTAATTACTTTCATGAGAGGGGGAGAGGTGGTGGAGGCAGCTGCTTTAGCAGACAGTTTGAGCGTCCAATGGAGTCAAGAGGTTTTGTCCCAAGTGCTTTTTACTACTTTTCATTGGTTAACACACAGATGTAAAGGGTGTTCAATAGCACTGATTATTGGAGGGGGAAAAAAATCTAAAACCTCAAAAATGAAGTTAGTTGTTTTCCTCCCGACAGCAACGGAATTGTGATATATGATGTTCATGATTCTGAATCAACTGCGTGCATAATTCTGGCCTTTCCTCTTTGCATTGCTGTATTGAAATGTAGATTGGAGCCGTTAATTTAAAACTTTCCCTTCCCAGAAATGTAGCAGTCAGAAGTATATGTGCAATTGCATGTCTGTGTGCATGTCTGTCAATTGTCTGTCATGTACTGTCCACCATTGTCTATGTAAAGTGTCTTGAGGCAATTTGTTGTGATTTGGCTCCATTTGAATTGAATTGACCAAAATAAACTAAACTAAACTCAACTAAACTCAACTCAACTAAACTAAACTAAACTAAACTAAACTAAACTAAACTAAACTAAACTAAACTCAACTAAACTAAACTAAACTCAACTCAACTCGACTCAACTCAACTGAACTGGATTGATAACTGAATTGAACTGAACTGGACTGAACTGAATTGAACTTATAACTGAACTGAACTGGATATCACTGACCTTCTTCCCCAGGGCATCCTGCTGGTTCGCTTCAGAGCTGAACAGCTGAAGAGTCGTCTGGCAGAGCTGAGTGCAGATGGAGACACGCTGACCACTCAGTCTGCACCTCCATCCTCCAGCCTCCAGGTGGCCCCGGTGAGGCTCGACGACACGGCCATTCAGCGCCTCTATCTCGCCAGGTCAGTGTCATTCATCCATTTAAAAAAAAGAAAAAAAAGAAAGAAAAAATAAGAAATTACTCAAGTCATTATATATCATACATCCATTTGCAGACCGCAGCCATGTTTCCATCAGAGTTTGGAAGCACTCGTTTTCAGTAAAGCAATGTCCTGCTGTCTCTTGCATTATGTGCTAATTCAAACAGGTGGTAGACAGGGAAGTTGAGTGATATCTAACGAGCACTTCCAAACTCCAGCACTTAGAAAAATAATCACCTCCAAGGACACAAAGTTGCTCATAACATGTATACAGTGGATTTTTATGAAACAAACACTTTGAGGATAGAAAGAGAATAATTCAAGCTTTCCGTACAGCTGTAATGTTGGTGAGTTTAACGTTGTGTAATACAATCAGAGAGGACTTTTCTGTTTGGATGAATGGGCTGCCATTGGAAGTTGCACCTAGGTAGCACCTTGCCATTAACTTATATGGCAAGATGGCCGCGGTCTGGAGAATTCTCTTGCATATTGTACCTTAGTGGGGCTTTCTATAGTGGCATTTGCAGTCTCTAGGAGAGGAGAGTGGGCTTACTGTCCCATTGGCTGTATAGGGCTAGTCTCCCATTGGCTTTAGAGTTATCAAACTCTGCCCGAACCCGACCTGGCCCGACAGGTACCGAGCCGGGCCCAAAAGTTATACCAATTAGTCGGGCCGGGCCGAGCCTCGGGCTCAGTGATTTTCTGTGATCTTTTCTTTCTTTTTTTTCCTAATTTCTCTATAACTCTGTAAGCTACAAGCAAGTGTATGATGACCACGCAATGTGTCCATTGCAGGCTACAGGCTATATGATTTAGAAAATGCTTAGTATTATAGTGCCGTCCGTCGGCGCGCCTCGTTATATGTGCCCAAAATAACAGATCTGTAAGCTGTCGAGACACACATGAGCGGTGCGTGGATGGTTTGTAAACTTTGTAGGCTATGTTTGTTCTTTTGTACTTGGACACCGAACGGGGACAATACTTGGACATAACTGCTTCACTTCAGAGGAAACTAAAGAGAGATGCTGCAGCTGCTATTCATGTTTAGGCTACTCACCACCACTGGAAATGGAATCCATTAGAATGATGGAAATGGAACATTAACAGCCTGACGTGAGTTACATAATCCTTTTAAGTCCGTTGAACTCCGTTCTTACTCTCACACAGAGACAGACACGGGCTTATCGGGCTTCGGGCCTAACATTATGGTAATTTTTAGGGTCGGGCTGAGCCTCGGGCCGACCCAGTTAGGGTAGAGTAGGGCCGGACTTTAATATTTGGGCCCGTTGAGAACTCTAATTGGCTTAGAGGCCAGCCAATCTTGACAATCCGCCACTAGACCACGTGACTAGACTAGAAAGTCTGATCATTGATCAGCTCTGAAAGCTGATAAAAAAGTATTGTATTTACATTTTAAGTTTAGATTTAGATTAGCTTCAAATATTATTTTATTTAACCCAGTTTAGCCTTAATTTATAGGAGGAATGGAGGATACGTCGGCTCACAAAACCTCACAACGCGGCATATTGTGAGCTTGGCTATTTCAACATTTTTGACAATCTTTTGACAAAAACTAAAACAGCTAAATATATTGGCAGATAAAATGTAATCACAATACCGGTCATAATGACTACATTGGGGAGAAAAGGGGGTTCGGGACAGGTCGATCTTAAAAACCACTGGAGAAAATGCATGTACTCTGAATGCCTTGAACCTGTCTCTGACTGGGGAAATAAATCAATAAACTTAACCCAAATGAATTACCATTGTTGAGACGCTGAATAGACTCCTTCTCTCTCTCTCTCTGAGGCCTCATTCACACGTATCAAACACAATCAGCCACAACAATGCTTTTCCAATGGGAGTCAAATGGTTTGGTCAAACCATGTGACCATGTGTGGTGGCCCAAAAAAACCCAAACTACCAAACATTTGCTTGATCAGTGTTTGACATGTGTGAATGAGGCCTGAGGGAGATTTGACTGGGCCGCTCACACTCGCAGTGTGTTGCTTGTTAACGACCGTCATTGTCTCATTGATTGACTATTGACTATTTGATCAATTCAAAATTTGTATGACCTCCCCCCCCATTGGACTCAAAGGAAAATTAGCTGACATTCCCTTGGACTGAGATTAGAATGGCATACGCTCCTATCTTCCTCCAGTGGTACACTTTGTTGAGTGGTGCAACTAATTACTCCAAAGAACAACAATGTCCCTATGTCCTAACCTATGTGACTATGTCCGTTTAGAGTACCAGTAGGGGCAAAAGTGGCGCTGTTGTGCCAGAAACAGAGAGAGAGAGATAGTGTTGCACTGTTGCCTGCTAATGAGAGAGAGAGAGATAGTGTTGCACTGTTGTCTGCTAATGAGAGAGAGAGAGAGAGAGGGGAGATGCACCACTCAGTTCACACATTTTTTTTAAACCGACCTGTCCCTATAAGCTATATAATATGAGAAATGTGGAACAGATGTTTTAATTAACCTCTGTATATACTGACCTTATGGCCTCCATGCAGCGACCTGATGCTGTCGCTGCTGCCCAACGGCACCATCGTCCAGGACTGGCAGCCGTTCAAGCCTCTGTCGTCCAACATGGACATCCTGCTGAAGAAGGACATCGACTGGCTGGTGGACGACCCGGCCCGGCCCAGCGTGGCCAGCCTGTGTACCTGGCCATTCAGGGTCCCTATTGGAGACCACTGGTAACTATACTATCCATCACTCTGTGCACCTGGCCATTCAGGGTCCCTATTGGAGACCACTGGTAACTATACTATCTATCACTCTGTGCACCTGGCCGTTCAGGGTCCCTATTGGAGACCACTGGTAACTATACTATCCATCACTCTGTGCACCTGGCCATTCAGGGTCCCTATTGGAGACCACTGGTAACTATACTATCTATCACTCTGTGCACCTGGCCATTCAGGGTCCCTATTGGAGACCACTGGTAACTATACTATCCATCACTCTGTGCACCTGGCCATTCAGGGTCCCTATTGGAGACCACTGGTAACTATACTATCCATCACTCTGTGCACCTGGCCATTCAGGGTTCCTATTGGAGACCACTGGTAACTATACTATCTATCACTCTGTGCACCTGGCCATTCAGGGTCCCTATTGGAGACCACTGGTAACTATACTATCTATCACTCTGTGCACCTGGCCGTTCAGGGTCCCTATTGGAGACCACTGGTAACTATACTATCTATCACTCTGTGTACCTGGCTGTTCAGGGTCCCTATTTGGGTGTAAAGGAATTTTCCAAACTTCCCACGTTACTAGTCTGGAATAAGGCATTCTAATGACTTCGCTGTTGGGCAGAAACATTTAAACATTTGTGTTTATCATTTAATTCTATACTTACATACATGACTTATGAACAAGAGTGTCTAGCTAAAGTGGGGGGAAATAGCTGATCTCCAATCTCACAATTATGTTGCGTGGTGATGGATTGTGAGCTTGCCGATCCACTATTTTCACGATAGTTCCCGACATCAGGTATTAGGTCTCAATTTCTGCCATTTCTTCAGGTACTACCTCAACATCGACATGTTCGGTAAGGACCTGGCTCTGGTTCGCCGGCAGTTCCTGTGTCACCTGCGTCGCCACACTGCCACTCTGAAAGGTACGACCATGTTTCATAGTTACATTGTTGCTGTCGGGAGGAAACCACAAAAATATTGAACCAAAAGATCATTAAAAAGCACTTCGGACAAAACCTCTTAACTCCATTGGACCCTCAAACTGTCTGCTAAAGCAGCTAACTCCACCGCCTCTCCCCCTCTCATGCAAGTAATTGACAATATATAAAGTCACAACACCAAGTTTGATGAGGCAGTATTGCTTTGTTTTCAAAATATAATATATAAATATATTTTTCATTTTCTGAAAAACATTTTGGAGTTAGGTGTTTTTTTCCGGAAGGCAGAGATATAAAAGTTCACAAGTGTAAGCTATCGTATCGTATATGTGTCCGTCCGTCAGTCAGTCCCCCCCCCCCCCCCCCCACACACACACACATTGTTTGCATATATATCCAGCATTAAACATGAATCTGTTGCCCCGCCTCCTGAAAGGTCACGTGATGTGCCAGATGTTCCTGGACCCGCCCCTGTGGAAGCCCATGGAGGAGTTTTGCAGCCGAGCGCTGGGGGTGGAGCTTGTGAAGGAGTACACAGAGCAGTGTGTGGTGGAGTCCGACCTGTGACACACCAGCGCCCACTAACGCCACCGCCATCGCTACTACACATCTATAGTCTCGCGTTGCCAGACTGTTGCCTCTCGCAATTTTACAAATGCTTCCGTCATACTGTTTGGAGCAACGGGAGCTCTGATCATGATCAAGCGATAAAGCGGAAGTGGAGACTTCCTCCCCACTTCCATTTCGTCTTTACAGTCGCGCAAATTTATCATAATATAAATAGAAATCACCTAAGCATATATAGCAAAAAAAATAAATGTAAAGATGTTTTAAAATATATTTCACGTCAACGGAAATGGCAGCTTCCTTACTCGGATTTTCGAGAGGTGTAGTTCCAGACTGTGGAATAGTTTGTCTGGCTACGCGAGACTACTACACATCCGACCTGTGACACCGAAAACACACAACGAAAAGCTTCCCCATCGGATCAAGACGCGAGGAGGACAAAACAACAACAACAACCCGGACGACAAAAAACAGAGGATGAAGAATGAAGATGAAGGATTTTTTGCTTTTTTCACAGACACCCGACTCGACCGCGTTTCACTGGAAACTAGACAAAACCATCCCGGAGACCTGGCGAAACAAAGAAATCGTGTCAAGACAAAAGATGTTTACTCGAACGTGCTTTTCCTTAACGATAACGACAAGTAACTCTTTAAAGGGGAGGGGGGAGGTCTTAAAACGAGTTAGCTTCAGTAATGCTTTCTCACACGTTTTCCATTCAGTTAACCTTCTTACTCCCACCAGCCGATATAACATCTCACGGTAGCATCGTCAGAAAGAGGCTATAAGCTCACGTTATTCTTTGGAGAAAGAAGAAAACACACAAAAACAGGTTCTTAGCTCGGCACATGTCCTTAAAGGCCTCTCCCTTTTTTTTGTAAATATTAATTATTATAAATACATAAATACAAAAATATATATATATACTTTTGGAGTTGGATGAATACGTCTGCACATCTCTTTAGGCACTTTATGAAAACCTCCATAATGTCATTCATGTTTTTGTTTAAACGCTTAGCACCTCAACCGCAAAATAATTCATTCAACATTATTTTCGTTTTTTAATGATTGAGAAGTTTCTTTTTTTTGTGGTTAAGTGGTTAAATGGTTAAGTTGAAGGGAAAGGGGTTGATAATATAAACTCAAGTAGGAGTGAGTAACAAATCCCAACATTGTCATAAATGTAAACATCTCGTATGTAGAACCTGGCGGCAAATCTCTCAGAAAGAGACAAAAATCTAAGTCAAAGAGTCTAATCCAAATGTTGACTCAAAGTCAAGACTTTTGACAGTCGAGCAAATAGTCTTAACTGAAGCTTTGGAAATGCTATTGTTATGTTATTGCTTTTTAACATTATACTGTAGTTATTTAGTTAATATTAACCTTTTATTAAGGCGTCTATGCTAATTCACTTCAGTCATGCCACTAATTTATTGCTATTTTAACTCAAATGCTGCATGACATTTTTAAGAGGTCATTTATTAACGTCTGAAGCTTTAGGAAACTCTTATTTTTTATTATTTTCATTATTATGCAATCAGACTTACTGTTACGGGAGCTTAAATGGCTTTTTTACCAATTGCATATCGGGCGTTTGCTAGACAGCTGTGCAGTCTAACACGTGGCTTAAATCGGTATCGATATTTATGTCATCATTAAGTCTGTCATTTGAAATCCTTGCCGGGGGAGAAAGAAAGAAAGAAACAGTTTCGTGATTGGGTTTCAAACATGTCACCATTGGATAAAGTTCAGTCGCGTTATTGCGTTATCGCGTCATACAGTCGAATCCAGGACACTACGTAGGGGAATACTTTCTCTTGGAAGCTTCATAGCCGACTTAAGACCCTTCATAAGAGCCTTCATAGTCTAAGACCCTTCAAAAGAGCCTTCATAGTTTAAGACCCTTCATAGCGTGTCCCGTTTAGCCTCATGCGTACTGCAAGGAAGTGGACGGTGTCACTTTAAACCACCATGTCCTCAAGATGACGCGACTTTTTTTTCTCCGAATTAACTCTAGAACTACGGACCCAAATATGAAGAGAAAGTGCTTTTCATTTTCTTTGATAAAGAACAAATGAAGGACACCACTTCAAAGAGACGGATTTAACAACATATTAAAAAAAAAAAACTAAAATCACTTTCACTTTTTTTCCCCTGAACGCCATATGAAGATCACATCTTTGGGAAAACAATCTTTTTTGAAAAAACAGACGCAAGACCAGCTGTTTCCCGATACCAACCCACCCCTTTTGTTTCGTTTTTTTTTCTTGTATTGTTCCTGTTCGGGCCAACAAGGAGAAATATTTTTTCACTTGAACTGAAGACGGCCTTTTTTAATTATTATTATTGTTTTGCGGCGATTGAGCGCTGACGACGAAGATGGCGGCGTTGAGGAAGATGCAAGCAGCCTGATCCCCTTGACAGGAGGAAGTATGCCAGCAGCACCCCCTACCTCCACCTCAATGCTACTACATATTCCACGCACGCACACACACACACACACACGCACACACACACACACACACACACACACACACACATCCCAACACAGCCATCAATGAGCAATCCTCGAAATCCATTTAAACGGCTCACAAGCAAGTACACCCTCACTGGTAGCATCTGAATTAGTTTTGTTTTGTTTTGTTTTTGTTTTTAAATCTCAAAGTCGAGACCGGAAACTTTTGGGTCCAACGCCCACACAGGTTCCCAACCTTTTCCCGGGTCAAATCAGTAGGGGCCCACTTGAACACATAGCGTTTGTGGCCACGGCAGCCAAATGACTATAATGATCAATCGATCGATTGTCTTGCGGCTTTTGATCAATGGAACTAACATAGAAGTTCCTATTTACTGGTATCACAACAAAACAAAAAAACAAATAATACCTGTTGATTTTCTTTACAATATTGCTTTAATAAAAACATAAATAGTGTTGCCAATTATTTGGCGATATCCGCATAGCTCACTGGTGGGCCCTGGTACGCAGGTTGGGAACCGCTGCTGCATTAGAGTCAAACACAAGTTGTTTGTCCACAATCACTGTGGCAAAGTATTTGTGTTTTTGGAGTCTATCCACTGGTTGACAAAGTGCTCCATCAAACCTCTAAAGTGTGTCGTGTAACTGCACTGAATGCTAGATTAGCATGTCTGCCTCCCGGTGCAGTGGTGACCCTGTCTGTGTCAGTGTTTTAGGTCGTCATTTCTGGCTCCCAAACAAAGAATAAAGATCGTCTCACACCACGTTGCTCGAGCTCAAATGTATAGGTTATTATAGTCTTTCCAATGAATGGCTGAATGATACGTTGTATTCCTCATTTGAACGTGGTCCGTCTGTCCCTAGCTGTCTCTGAACAGAAGTATATGTCAAAGCCTGCGTCTAAAACCATATGGCCGGCATGGGTCCACCACACACATGGGGCCGGCATAGGTCCACACATCACCAGCCCATGGGAGGCAGAGCGTTGTCAAATTAGGGTGTACCGAACCGTGATGCTGTGCACACACACGCACACACACACAAACACAGTCCATCTTAAAAAAATGTAAATCCGTTGCCTTTGATTGATTGCTCATTTTAAGGTTTGATGTTATAACTAATCTGTCTTATGGCAACAGAGGGACATTTTGGTTTCACAAACTCTCCTACTTCACCAGAACATTGGGACTTTTACATTGGGGTTTACGGGTGTGCCGTACGTGAAACGTGTGTGCGTAAACCGAACTGTAGTGTAAACCGACTGTCTGACAATATATATAAATGTGACCCGAGTGTTATTATGATGGTCTGTTTGGGAGACGTCGGTGGTCAGAAGAGCTGCTTCATGTGTGTTTGTGTTCGAGGGAAGCGTGAAGGAAGATGGAAGCAGGTCCTTCCAGCGGTGGAGAATAATAACGTTTAATGCATCAGAGCGGCCAAGGGGATGAGTAATGTTTTATATTACATTGCATGGCCTTGCAGGGCTGTAATACTTTATTGTTCTCAGTGACATGGCCTTGGGGCTGGAGACCTAAGCTATCACGGCTTGATCACAGATTGATTTCCTTCACAGAACCCGTATAAACGTTACTCTGCCCCCTTGAATACTTCCCAAGCACACAAACACAATGAAGAAACAATGTGTTAACGATGTGGTTTTGTTCATGGTGTGTCGGAACTCTCTTTTATGCAAAGCGAATAACGATGAGGTTAATGCTCTGTTGCTGCACGCATCAGGTCGGCGCGACACGGTACGACAAAACTCAGGAACGTCATGTGGCTGGATATCAGCATTTTGATTGGCTCAAAGAAAGAAAAGCTTCAAGCCATCCATTTGAACGTAATGGAACAAATCACCAGGGTTGGGAAATCGAGTTGCGTCAAATGAAAAGATGCATGGAAACAGTTCCCCCATGTAGCGCCGACCTGACCGTATTGACCGTCGTTTATGGATCAACGGTTACGTTTTCATTCACACTGTGGAGAGTGAAAACTCAACGGTACAACCGATGCCTTTCTCTGTTGGTTCCACTTGTGACCCCATTTCATACATTATCCTTTTCCATCTCTACTCTGGGACCCCCAAAACTGTAATGTAACATCCTCTGTGTTACTGTAAGTAAGACAGAGAGAGTATAGGGTACACATCAAACCAAATTGGTTCCACCACGTGTACACGCTCAGAGTTACAGACCTATAACAGTCCTGTTGGACTCCTGGCGGTCCCCAGACCCAGAAGGGATCTTGTTGACAACCACAGTTTAAATTGCAGCATATACATTCCTTACTATTGCAACGTATATTCTTTCCCCAGCAGAAATGTTCAAAGGCAGCAGATGTGCACATCGTTGCTATCGTCTCTGGTTTTGGTTTATCCACATTAGCAGCGTTTTGGTCACAAGCCTCACAACAGAGAAAAGCATGCGAAGAAATCAATCGATTCTACCAGTATTATGTCACGTTATCTACCAACGGTCATCGCCACGGTTAAGCAACTCTGCACAGATCAACAATCGACCCACCGTCAATAGTTTCCAATTATAAAACTTGTCAATAATTTGCCATGATCTAAAAGGGGACGAGCTGCTGTACATCGGTTCATAGCACCGATCCAAAGCAACAGGGGTTGGATTGATTTCTGCACGTTGCAGAACCAAGCGGTGGTATTTTGAGAGCCGTGTCACTTTGGAAGAACATCATTCATTGTATGAAGAACATTGAATAACATCATTGCGTGCTTGTTATTTTCTGTCCAGTCCTCTTTTCCATCTTCACTGTCCTTCACCTTTCTCCCTATCGAAAAGCAACATCACGTTCCTAATATGCACAAAGCATCGCTCTGCTTGCTTAGATGTTAGGATGCTGGCGGAAACCGTCCAGGATCTTGAGATGTTTCATCAGGATCGTAGATGTGGTGAGACCATCTTAGATGCTAAGATGTTGGGTTAATCATGATCTTATAGACGTTAAGGTGATGGGTTTATCACTATCTGAGATGTTAACCCATTGAGAGCCGAGGCCAATTAAATGCTTTCTAAATCAGTAGTTAATATTCAGTGTCTAATGAAACTTCCTCCCCCCCCCCCCCAAGTTCAAAATAGCGTAGTGTACAAGATCACAGCGTGGCACGAAGTGATGTGTTGTTAAGCTTGTATAGTTCTGCTATATTATTTAAATAGCCAACGACACAATCTAAAATGACATGCATGCTTTCCCCGGGTTTTAATGGGTTTCATAATTTTACCCTACTGTACCGTACTGTAACGCACATCCCTGAAGGCTCACGCTGGCGGCAGTGAGTGAAGAAACCAACATGGCTGCCGCCCAGCACAGTGAGGTGTACAACGAACCCCTTTTCCTCCCGTTTAGCTGAAAGAGCTTGATCCTCTCACCTTCTGGACACAAAGACAGTACAGTAGAGCTGTGTCACTGTACATCGTACGGTAACGTGAAACCTGCTCTGCTCAGGTTTCACCAACACTAGGCTCTCCGATCATGAATAATGACAGCATCGCAAGATAGATGAGAAGACAAGACACCCACCACGCACGCACACACACACACACACACACACACACACACACACACACACACACACACACACACACACACACACACACACACACACACACACACACACACACACACACACACACACACACACACACACACACACACACACACACACACTCCAACATTCAAACGGACTCTTGTCATCCCATAAATCCACCTCCCTTTGTCTCTGTGTGAAAGGAGAGCCTCCGGTCTGCAACCATCTGTCCAAGTTTTAGTAGGGGGGAGCGCTAGAACCCATTAAAACCGGGAAGGCAATTGTATCATTTTAGATTTGAGCTGAAGAAAAAAATATATATATTTATTTTTAATCTTTTAATCTTCCCTAGGGCTGGAACACAATATTTTGAGATGGGGGTCGGCGGCCAAATACATATATGTATATATACATTTGGGAGGTCCTTGACATGAAAAAGTTAAACATATTTTAGTTTTTCAGAAAACTGTTATAAGGTTTAGAAGACATTTGATTATAAACTGTTGTAGAATCGGCATAAGGTCTTCTTGTCTTCATGGTTTAAACTTTAAATCATTGGATTGGACAGTTTTGTTGGACACTTTCAGAGAAAGGAGTGCACGTACATAAAAGGAATGTGTTGGCTAGAGTTTGGTTAGGCTGTTACGTAACTAGTGGAGAATCTAATTAAGAGGATAAATGGCTTACACACACACACACACACACACACACAAACCTTTCGTCAATGAATGTGAACACATTCATTCATCCCTCATTCCTTTCTACTCTTTCTCCGTCATTCCCATTCATTTTTTTACCCAATGTGTTTTATTTGATTACATTTTCATTTTAGAAATCAACGGTCTGAACCTAAAAGGGAGGAAGTTGGAAAGAAAAGCTAATTGATTAAGATGTATGAAATACATTGTATAAATGATATGCATTTCCACATCATTCAAGGTGGATCCTTGAGTTTTAAACGAAACATTGCTCTACACTAGTATACTGTATACGCTCTTAACCAATGAGTTAGAACAGTTTGCAGATTGCAGCTTTTAAAGACAGCTTTTCCTCTCAACTCCCTTTTTTCTGAATCTCTTAAAACTTATTCTGCTGAAAGGCGGTGAGATAAAACAGACTAAATGTACAAAAAACAAAACAAACATGTCAATACCTCAATGTAGCGTGAACAAACACGCGTGTAAATGTTCTCGTTTTTTGTCATGATGTTTCTATGTAAAGCACAACTGGGCTCTGGTGTGCACTGTAGTCACGTGACCTCGAGTTCCTCAGCCTCTGCAACGGCACAGTCGGACATTATATAGGGCATAGTGGGTGTATTCTGGACCCACTGAAACCCAATCGGCCATTCATTTTTACCATAGAGATTTGCAAAAAATATTGATATAAATAATTTTAAGACTAGAATCTAGCCATCCAGGATCCTGGTGAATCATGACCATAATAATAATAATAATAATGGGGAAAATTAATTGGAGAGTTTTCAGTGGGTCCGGAAAACCACGCCCACTGCTATGCTCTATTGCGTTTGAGATTGGATTCGGCACCTTCGTACCACCTGACCTGCTCAATCTAGCGCTGTCACGATTACACATTTAAGTTGTGTGTGACGATTAATTCACACAGATCATTGCGATTAACGATTTAATTGTCATATCATTCAAATGACATAACCCTAACCCTTTAACCACTATAACTCGAAATACTTGAAATTTTAATATTTTTGAAACATTTTTAACACAAATCTTGTCTGGGGAGGGTCCCTGGCACAAAATAATTCCAGATGGGGGTCCTCGGGCCAAATGCATATTCACTTGGGGTCCTTGACGTGAAAGAGGTTAATTTGGGAACCACTGCATTATTAAGAACACGCAAAAAGCTTCATGCTAAGCAGAAGGCCTTAGCTTTTATAAGTCAGATGTATTACAATACAGCAAGACACACTTTGGTTTCCAGTTGTGCTGAGTCTTTGACCCAGAGCAGTATTGAACACATGCCATTGTTATTGTTGTGGAATGATTTTTTACTGTTCAGCCATCTGATGCGTGGGGGAAGAATTATGTGTAACACCAAGACATGGTCATTCAGTTGTCTGATACGTGGGGAGCATCATTAGGTGTATCACTCAGAACTGGTCATTCATTTGGCTGACACATGGGGGGCATCATTAGGTGTAACACCCACCCAGACACCCAAACATTGTTGGGGTATAATATGGCCTTGATAACGTTGCGTGATCAGTAGCGGAATAAGTACTCTTTGTAGTTACTTAAATCGTGACACCACGATGTGGTAATGATTCAAAAGCATTAATCAAATACAATTCATCATTGTCCATAATGGCCCCATTTTACAATCCAGTTAGTGGATGCATTGATGTGTTAATCACGTTGATGTTACAGCTGGAAAATGAGGGGCTGATTTTATTAATGTCATTTTCTGCTGTGTAGTCTAACCTAATGAGTCATTATTAATCACTTGATCATGCATTCAATTCTGCTACAAAAGCTGCCAAATAATTGTAGCAGAGTGAAGGAGGACTATATTTGCCTATGTAGTGGACTAGACATGCTGGGAAATTGAAATGCTCTGAGAAAATCTGAGTTGTACTGAAGCAACAGAGTACTTGAGTAAATATACTTTCCACCACTGACATTGTAGCCCCCAAGCACCCGTCTCTTTCCCCGTCATGCCAAAGACCTATCTAGTTGTCAGGTATCACATCCAAAGTATATACTTTAGATTATATCCAAAGTATACAGTATACTTTGTTACATCGCTGAATCTCCGTGAGCTTAACTGAAAGACCTTACAATTCCAAAATGGACGAGCCCCCTAATTGACACCATTGACAACATACAACAAAAAAACTGAATGATGGCAATAACTGATGTGCCTGATCACATGGGGCGTGGAGGTCGAAAGATCCGCCGTTGTAGTAGTGATCTAAAGAGATTGTCGCATATTATCAAATTTCGCAAAAAGGAGGCAACCCCCAAAAGATTTTTTGAAAAACACCAAGTTGCCGAAACACCTTTCAACACCACTAACGGGTCCAACTCAATGACCACACTGTAAAATCCAGAGACTTAACTCGGATACTGTACGAATCTGTACACTCACTGGGTTAAAAAGAAATGACACTGACTATTCTATTGTGCCGTTCAAAAAAAATCAACGTACTGTACATTGTTATGATTTTGCCTCAGGGTCACAAAGCTTCGGTAGCCACACCTCAACTCCCGTTTTACAAAAAAAATGTAAAAGGCTCTTTTGTGCTTAAGTGTCTGTCGATCGCGTTGGCTAACGGAAGTGTCCTCAGGTCACTCCTACGTGCCGACGCGCTCGTGAGACGAGTTTGACAACGAGCCTTATGCCGGGCCCGGGTACGAGTTGGTAGTGTTTTTAACGTTTTAAATGTTTTTTTAACGTTTATAACGTTGGTGGCGTTTTGAAAAGTGGCCCTTCCTTCGGTCCTTGATTTCCACCTCAGCTGTCGCACCGCTTCAGTCCAGAGCCTCACAATTAACGCCTGTGCACGCTGTACGTTTATTATATCGTGCACCGTAAAATGAAGAGGGAGAAAAAAAAAGAGAAAGAAAACGATTGCAATTAGCACCCGGATTTGCTGCTGCAGAAGAGTGGGGTATAAAAATAACCCAGGTTTGTCTGTTTTAGAAATCTTTGTCGGTTATGTTGAACTTTACCGGACGCATGGTTAAAATCTTACCACTGCTGATGTCATTGTGTTCATCGTGATGTCATTGATGATGTTGCTGTGTCCGTCGGCAGCATGAACGTTCACTTCTCTACTTTGTGAGGCTCTTCGCTGATTGGGCACAGCTGGCGCCTGTCGAGGGGATAAATAATAACATATTATGATGCCATTCAGAGGCATTTGGGGTTTTAACTGATTTCTTTTTTTTTTTTTTTAATATAAACCCAACTTTCCCGCTTATTCTCAAGCGGATGATTTGAGGAATGGTGTGTGAAAAAAAGAGAAAATATTTTTGTTATTTTTTATTTATTATCAATTAATTTTTTATTATTATGATTATTATTCCAGAAGAGACAACGCAGATGCTAATTGTTTTTTTGAGAAGAGATGCAAAACTATTTTAAATACAAATAATAACTTTTTAAAACAAACAAACGAAAAGGTGTTCGTCTGTTGAGAGATGTAATGGATGTGTTTCTGTTTCATTTGTTTCTTCATCCAGATGTGTGACTGTCTGTGAGGGGTGGGGGATGTGGAGGGAGTGTGTTGGGTTGGGCATTTGGAGAGGGTGGTCTTTGGCCTCTGATATACATATTCGGTGTGGCTAGGTTTACTTTGACAACACTTTCGACTCACTCGCTCATATTGTACGCAGGCGAAGACAACGATTTACAGCGGAGGTCTCCAGACGCGAATAACATCATTTTTGTTCCACCGAATACCAAACGGACAAAACTACTCTCAGTACTGAGGTTAATTTGGGAAGATACACAGTGGCATACAGCTATAGTACTATGTATCACAAATTCACAATACATTAGTAGCCTATTAACTAAGAGATTTAGTACTATGTATTGTATAACAATACTTTAGCTGTGATTGTGACGTGTAACATATTCACTGATTATTTTTTACAGTTTGTAAACACTACAACACTGACAACAGTTTGCATCAAAGTAATACACACACACACACACACACACACACACACACACACACACAAAGCAATTAAGTCATTATTTAAACCTCATTTGATTGACTATACTCCTTTCCTATTCCTGTAAAAAACACATATTGGGTTTTTTTCTCCCAATGGTGATTCTCCGCTGTAAAATTCCATGGACTGTTCGTGCAGTGGCAGAGTGTACCGCTAACCGCTAAAGGCCACTCGACAGTTCCTTACATAACGACTGCCGTTAATGAGTCATTAATGACTAATTAGACATGTGTTTGTATTGTGTTATGTAATGATGTATGACATAACAGGAGCTTCAAGGGCGGGGAGGATTTATAGAACAAATGCTGAGTGTTCATTTCAATGGTGGACAAATTAAATACTCTTTTAAACACTTCATAATATATTTTTGTAAGTAAGCACACTGCTGGCTAATTTTAAATTGACACTCAGAATTTGGAAGGCTTGTCATGGGAATGGGAACGGTAGTCGATAAAGCACTGCATACGATGCTCGGAGTAAACCTAGCCACAAAGACCTGACATGGAATTCAAAAAGCTATGTAATTTAAAGACCTGACATGGAATGACAAAATTCTAAAAGCTATGTAATTTAAAGACCTGACATGAAATGACCGATGTAATTTTCTGGCGACAAAGGTTAGTATTGTAAACCATTTTTAACTCTATAGGTTTTGTGCTTGCGTTTATATACATATAACTTCGTTGTATAGTGGACTTGTACATGTGTGCATTTTCAACATACCATTCCTCCCTAGTATATATATATATATACCATTTCCTTTGTAGTCTGGTTTAGTATTGTAGCTATCTCGAATACGACAAGGACCTTTTAACATTTACCGATATATTAACCATACTAAATGTATTATGCAACGGTATATCTATATTTGTGAAATTGTCGGAAACGGGAAAAACACCAATGGAAACCCAGTACTTTTGTGTGTAAACTGCTGTGACGTAGTTCTCTCTAAACTCTGTAATTATGGAAAAAGCATAGCTTTTTAGATAACTTTTCAGCTACTGTTGTGCAGTTTTTATTTTATTTTTTCTGTTGTAGCTTTTTCATTTAGTATTTTAACGGAGGGCTTGGTTGAGAGGACTAATATTGCACAATGAGACGCAAATTGTTAACGCAGAACTTTGCGAGCGTTTGGCGGCCTGCTGCTTGTCAGAAACTCTGTTGTTGACATTTGTTTCTTTTGTTTGTTTTTTTTCCCGCCACTTTGTTTCGTAATACTTTTTTTCCTGTTTTGAATGATTTGCTTTGTTACTGTAGGTGTCGTTTAAAAAAAAGAAAAAGCTCAGTAAGAAATGCATGCCTGGTTGTTACATTAGACTCTGTAGTCCAACAGATAGGTTTGTGTCTCAAAGAGAAAATAATTCCTACCGGGAAGGAGAGAAAAAAAAGACAAAAAGAACAAGAAAATAAAGGTGGGTTGGGTGACATGTGTTTGATTTACAAATCAGGACCAAAAAACAAAAACAAGCAAGACAAACTACAGTAAGACTAGCAAACATACCAACACATATCCTCACATGATTACAATTAGGGATGGAGCTCGTTATGTTTTATTGATAACGAGCACCTTATCGATCAGGCTTATCGAGCCAGGTTCTTTATATCGAGACCACTATCAAGCATTTTCTATTATTTTGTGGAAAATAATATTGACGTCAATAATATTGACAGTGTGTACCGTCACTTCAAAAGCGTCATTTTGTTTACCCGGGCAGTGCTGGTTGGCAGGTATCAATACACATTTAGACCGACATGTTGTGCCAGCATGGGTGATTCTCTCCTCTTGTCTTGATAGCTGTTATCAGGGTTTTTTTTTTCGGGTATCGGGTTTCGAGCTCCATCCCTAATTATAGTCAGTATAGTGGCTAGGAAAAATAACGTTAGGTAGGAATGACTATTATTATTTTGAAAAATAACGTTAGGTATAGGGAAGACACTACATTTGGCTTTGCTTTGCAGTTTCATACGTGCAGATGTGCAATGTAGCATATAGTAACATCTTATGCCAGCCTAGTTTACATCTGGCATTAGGAAGTGTCTTGTGTTTTTATTTGTGTCTACAGTCATTATACTCTTGTAATATTTTGCATCCTTTGACAAATTGAGAATCAACACATGTGCAGTATTTCTTCACCAAAAATGGTTGGATTTCACCAAAGCTGGTTAGTTTTCCAGTGTTCCACACATAACTCTGAAGTAGGGCTGGGCAATTATATAGTAATATATATATAGAAACTTTGATAGAGAAAAAAATATAGGTTAACCGAATACAAGAACATTTGAATAGATTTTAGCATCAACTAAATCAATTAGCCTCATCAACCACATAACCCTATATTAAGCTGTACAATATGGTGACGTACACAAAAAGCTGAACTACAAGCTCACAACCTGTCGCATTGTGAAGCGTTGTAATTAGCTTGTAGCTCTGCCTATTTTCACATTTCTTCTAAATAATTATTCGTTAATCGTAATCAAGGCAAAAGTTTGACCTAATGGTGACATTGATCTGAGGTCGTATCGCCCAGCTCTAATTTGCACCCGTTGACATCAGTTGATATAATAACGGCAACGGTAGGGAACACACCACAATTGTGGACTGTAGCGACGGTGTGGGACACATCACAAAAACCTACTTGTGGACTGTAGCGGCTTTTGAGCTTGTCGCGTCAGGGCCTTGATGTGACAGCTACGTTTGGAGGTCATCTTAGCATGAATTTTCCGCCACCACGGGTAACTCCATCTGTATAGGAAGACAAAGAAACAGGTTTTGTTTGGTAGTCTAGAGATGGCCAAACACCAGTACACTTCCAATCACCACATTTAAGGCCTTTTCAGACGGGGGGGGGGGGGGGGGGGGGGGGGAGCGACTGGCGCGCCTAGTAATTCATTTTCAATGAGAGGCGTGGCGTTTATTTTGGACGCGTGGAGAATTTGAGAGGCGATTTTAGACGCAAGAAATTGCAGCGCGTGTGCTTGTTTCGTGCAAGCGCCCGCCGGGCCGCTGTGGTGATCTTTTCTTTCACACCATACGTGTCCCGTAACACCTCGTGAGCAGACCTGTTGCTGATCCAGGTGACGACGCCTGCGTCGCTCGCTGCCCGTCTGAAAGGACCTTTACTACTTGTATCTAGCACACTATACTAGCTAGTGAACCTCCCTGTGTGACATTTCATTAAAGGGTCAATTATTAAAGGTGTAGGGCAACGGAAATGGTAGACATTTCATTTTTAAGTTTTAGCTTGAAATGCTGGCTCTGAAGTTTCTGAACCAATCAGAGCGTCGCATCTCTCCGGGCTATGGGGTCTCCAAGTCTGTGACTTCCTGCATGTGAATTTGGTTTGTAAACAGAGAGAGTGTCAGAGAGACATGTGTAAACAGTGTGTAAACAGAGAGAGTGTCAGAGAGACATGGGGAAAAGTCCGCGGATTGGACACAACCTATAGACATATTTTAGCGTGATGATTACGTTTAAAACAAGTACAATACATTGTCTGGATGTCATCGTGAATGAGATTAAAAACGGAGTAGTTCTTTAATTAAAACCAGCTGTGTGGAGGACAAGAAGCATGGTAATCAAATTGGTGAGCTTCATTTTTATTGGCTTTTATTGATGTGTATCTCTACACGTCATCACGCAGCACGTTTTCATTTTCAGGAAGTAATCAAAAACATATTTGTATGGACTTTTGATATAAATGAGAATTTGCCCATTTTTTTTGGCTTCCAAGGTATGCCCATATGATGACCACGGATATGGTCTAAAAGTGTGAAAAACATATTTTTTATTTCACTATGGTACGACTCCATCACATAGCCATGGAGAACTTGAAAAGCAGATTACTTTGGAATCAAACTTTGATCAATTGATTGAATAGTTAATTAACAATATTGTTAAGTGGTACGAGTACTCGAGTAGTACAGTCAAAGGTTGTGCTAAAAGGGTAACTGCAATCCTGCGGAATTTGCGAGTGTGGTTGGCTAAACATATATATTTTCTCTCTTTATAGTTGAATTAGAAGAGTCGATTTGGGTACATGTACATTCAAATGTATACAGAATGTCCAATCAGATGAGGTCAAAGCGCACACATGCACGATTTTAAAGATTTTAAAACTTTATGGTGGTTCTTGCAAATAAAACCACTCCACAAAATTGCTTTATACACAGAGGACAAATTATTACAAAATGCTGCGTTCAAGTTCAGGATAGTTCCGATAAACGTACTTCTCCTGAATGCTGCCTTTTCGGGTATATGGCATGAAAAGGAAATGGGATCATTTGCATTTCTTTATAGTAAATTTATAGTAGTAAATTCATGGTCTGGAGAGGGCAGTTTTGTGTTTGGTCCTACAGTCTTGAGTCCAAGACCCAACCCTAAACCTAACCTCACAGGAAGCCACAGGTGAGTTTTAACATGCCACATGTTACGGTAGTTTTAACCTGCCACGCATGACGGGAGCCATGTGATAATGATAATGATGATGTGTGCACGTGCCAATAACATATGGTGATCAGATTCACTCTACAGGTACCGGTGTATACATCTCCGAGGACCATTACCTTAGGGGTCGCGGGCTTGCATCCTTGAGAGGTTACTCTTAACTCTGACATGAATATCCAAGTTTTCCTTAGAATTAAATTAAGTTAACAGGTCAGGATGTTTGCGTTGAATGCGGGGGACAATTCAACAAAGCAAGAATGGTGTGAATACATATTAAAATGTTTGCCTCATCATACCACATCATGTTCTGGCGTAACACGTCTTCATCAGAGATAGATCACTGAAATGACAAAGAAAAGCACTGTATTCATATATATTATTATCACGTCCTGATTCAATTTTTTCTTTAGACAGATCATCCGGAGTCCGGATAATGTCATTATAGGTGAACATTTTCATAAATCATATATTTTTTTATTTCCTTTTTTACATGATTTGTCTGAATCCATCCTGAATGCAACAAGAATACAAGGACGTCCATTGTGGACCCACAGAAACAAACAGGGCTTTTCATCAAGGTTCTAGAGCAGCACAAAACCAATCGATGGCTTTGAGTCACACTGGAGGATGAGAAATGTACAGACAGACACACAGACAGACAGAAGTATAAAGTGTGTTTTCCAGGGCAGTCAAATCTGAGTCATCTGGGTTTCAACAAAATGGTGGTCAAGACGGAACTAGATGCTAACATGTGGGTTTGGGAGTTGTGTGAGGAATTATCAATCATTAAATCTCTTTAAGAGAGAGAGAGAGAGAGAGAGAGAGAGAGAGAGAGAGAGAGAGAGAGAGAGAGAGACCATCACAATCGATGGCCACACTGGTAGCTCGAGTTTGAGTTGCATAGTAGCGAAAGGATAGGAAAATAAGTTATAATCAGTTATAAACATCATTCAACAGGTGAGTCGTTGGTGACCAGGTGACAGTTTAGCTTGCACTGATTGGTCAGCTGCTGTATCCTCCTTACTGTGCTAATAATATACAATATTATGTCATGGCGGCACTGATTTGCCCATCAGCATGCCATGGGCATATTATGGTCACTTGTCCACTTCACCACTTTTCAACCTATCTTCATATAATAGGTCCTCACTAATAATCATGAAAAAAGGGCGCAATTATTTTCTACTCAGTCTGTGTCTCATAGGAGGGCTGTGGGCAGTTCAGAAACCGTCTTCCACTGACATCATCGACGGGGAATACAAGCCAATAGAAACTGCAGGCTTTCTAGTGCTGAAAAGTTGCAATGCGAAAATGGAAGCCATCGTTCTCACGATAATAAAAATCTAAACAATTTCGTAAAAAAATCTTGTTTAAAAAGCAAATCTGCCTAATGATGATGTCACTGGAAGACGGTTTTTAAACTGCCCACAGCCCTCCTATGAGACACAGACTGAGTAGAAAAAATCGTGCCATTTTCTATTGATTATTAGTGAAGACCCATTATATGAAGATAGGTTGAAAAGTGGTGAAGTTGTCCTTAGTTTCACTGAGATCCTTGACCCCCAAAACATAGACAAAACAAACATAGACACCTCGCTCATCAGTTCATTTAAGCGCAATATTGGCTGAGAATAGTGAAAATCGATTTTTCATTAATGGCAGCACTAATTCGCAGAAAAATGGTTGACCTAGGACACATTGCAGACTTTTTTTAACATATGGCTCATTCAAGTTAGACATATTCACTCATATTTCCAAATGTATAGCTGATACTGACTGAATATACTTTCTCCGATACTAGACCTGTACGTGCCCGTCGGCTACTTGAGAACGATGCAACCTAATTAATAATAATACCTGTCAACTTGTCATAGCACCTGTTTTAACTATCTGTCTGTGTCCCTTTTGTGCCCATACTGTATATAGAGGTGTCTGTATGTCTGCCTGTGTCTGAAGAGTGCTGCAAACTGACTGTGAAAAGTGGACTGGTATAGTTGAAGGATATGGGCATGGGACGTTTTCTACAAGTGAGGCAGTTATTTGTCAAGCGGAAAGTATATATCTTTGTGTTTCTGGGGATGATGTAGGACGTTCATATTTAAAAATGCAATGGTAGCAAGCCCCAAAATCATATTCTGCTACTACAGGATACTACTTTCAGACTAACGTGTCTATTCTTTGTGAATTCATATTTTATTGAATTCATATTTGCCATTACACAATTTTTCCAGAGCCTATACCAAACAAATTCATATTGTTAAATTGTCTTCCATGTTGTTTTTTCCGGTCAAGGAAGATGAAGAAATGAACAATTTGGCCCAATGCACAGGTATGGCCAACCGATAGTGCTCGTCTGAGGACCACCTGGACTATAGAGACAACATAATTTTTGACTTAGATTAACAACTAGGACATGTCTAACTAGAAAGACAACATCATTTTTGACTTAGATTTACAACTATAGGACATGTCTAACTAGAAAGACATCTTTTTTTTTGTTAGATTCACAACTAGGATTTGCCATTTAGAGGTTAGGTTTAGGAGTTATGGCTATAGAGTTACGGCACGCCGTGAGGTTATATAGATTGTAAACACACACACACACGTGTTTGTGCGCACGTGCGTGCATGCATGCATGTGTATATGCACGTGTGTGTGGTATGGATGGGGGAGGGCCGGGGATGTGGTAGAGTGGGGGGATGTGGGCGTGCGTGTACGTGCGTGTGTGTGTGTGTGTTACATAAGAGTGTGTCCTATAGCTCCCCCCACCCCCACACTCTGTCCTTCCAAACGACACGCGCCCTCCCGCATGCGTCCTCTGCAGTGCATGGTGCAGCAGAGCAACCCAGTGCATTTACGCCAAGTATACTGCATGTATTTAACGTAAATTACTTTTATAAAAGGCATTTATATGTGTCTCGTACGTATCAGAAACAAATACGGTATTGTATGTTTTACTACTAAGTTACTTTGTACACATTTAGACTACTATCGCAAAACATACATTATATTAACCACTGTATAGCTTGTATTTATATTACCCAGTGGTGGAAAAAGTACTCAAATGTTGTACTGCAATGTAGATGTCGCGTATTCCCGGCATCAAAATGTAGGCCTACTTGAGTACTAAAAGTAAAAGTACTCCTATTGCAGAAGGTCCTATTCGACAAGTTTGACAATCTTTTGAACATAGCGGATCTACAAGCTCGCAATGCCTTAAAATTAGTAACTAAAGTTTTCAAATAATTGTAAAAGTACACATTTTGGCTCTGAGAAGTAGGCTAGTGTAGTAGAAGTAATAGTATTGGAAATAATCAAGTAAAGTACAAAAGTGTACTTAAGTACAGTACTTAAGTAAATGTTGGCTACTTTCCACCACTGTGTATAGTACCCCGACGATCTCACAAGCTGCAAGCTCAGCTATTTTCTGAAAATGTTTTTAATTTGGTAGTAAGTACTAAGACTCCACTACATGTCAAGGAAACATAATTGTAAATTTTTCCTCAATTATTTTACAGACAAGTGATGAAGATGTAGATAAAAATAATAATAATAATTATTTACAATACATACGTAAACAAGTCAAGCCCTATTTTATACATTACATTCTAAAATCACATCACCATCGGCTGCATTCTTCTAAAATTTCATTTTGGTATACCAGTAAAGTACATTTTGCTACCTAAACTGTGGTACTTCTGCTCAGGTGAAATGTTGAATATAGACGTTTCATTCATTCATTTATAATTACATTTTATAAATACTATATATATATATATAGTGGTGATGATGCTTTGATTCAAAACATCAAAGTATGCCGACGTTTTCCCCCACTTTTCCTCTCATCCATCCCTGCATCCCTCCCTCCATCCATCCCTCCCTCCCTCCATCCCTCCCTCCATCCATCCATCCCTCCCTCCCTCCCTCCCTCCCTCCATCCCTCCCTCCATCCATCCATCCATCCATCCCTCCCTCCCTCCCTCCCTCCCTCCCTCCCTCCCTCCCTCCCTCCCTCCCTCCATCCATCCATCCATCCCTCCCTCCATCCATCCCTCCCTCCATCCATCCATCCCTCCATCCCTCCCTCCATCCCTCCCTCCCTCCCTCCATCCATCAATGCATCCATCCATCCTTGGCACAGATTCTCAGGGTATTGGGAGGATGGCAGCCTGGCATGTCAATGCCCGAGAGAGTCCTGCACGCGCACACACGTACACACACGTACACGCGCTCGCACACACACACACACACACACACACACACACACACACACACACACACACCCCTCCCCCCTCTCATTTGGCCGCCGAACACCAATCAGAAGAACCCCCTCCTCATAGAACAGAGAGGGGAGGGGCCAGGGGGGGAGCGGTTGAGTAAAATTCCACTGAAGACCTCTGGTGCATGTGCTGTCTGTGATGTAATACTGTGTTACCCAAACTATGGCTACCCCACAGTGGATCAAGAACACATTCCTATTAGAGATTCGGTACTAGGTAGTATAGCGCATATCGGAATCGGCCATAGCGGCCATAAAAAATAAATATTGTTAAATAATTAAAATTGCTAAATTCTACATTTAATTTGTGTACTTTATACTATCTCATGCAATAGTCATTCAGTAGTGAAAACAGACTGTGTCTGGAAAAAGCGTATTGATTGATTGAATACTGTATACTGTAATATATGTATTTGGCCGCTGACCCCCATCTGAAAATATGTTGTTCCAGGGATCTCACCAGAAGCAAAGACTTGACTTAAAACGTTTGCTCTGAAGGAATATATATATATTCAAAGATTTGCATCACATTTTCAAGACTGAATGAATGCTATAAACACCGGAAGGGGTTCCCGCCCCCAGAATGGGTTAGCAGGCTTTGGGCCAAGCCCCTATAGGGCCTAGGGCTTGTTTACATTTTGGTCCTGGCAGATATGACCCTGCAAATAATCGGAGATCGGCAATATAATTTCATAATCGTGCACCCCCAATCCGTATGGGTCACAAGTAAATAATAACGCTTTTCTTTTTCACTATACACATTTTTTTTATTATTGATTTTCAATAGAATTCCATGAGCCCTAAATGGACCCCGAATGGATCCCGAACCCCACCTCTCTTTGTGGAGTTTGCATGTTCTCCCCGTGTCCCCTAGAGGGCAGTGGTTCCCAAACCTTTTCATATCAAGGACCCCTAAATGGACACAAATTACTAATTAGCCCACGGACCCCCTACACACACACACACACACACACACACACACTTGCTTGTCCATCGTGTCCGATGATGTCCATCTTCTCCTATTTGTGAGTCTTCTGGTGGCTGTATAGTCCGATCCTGGATCCGCAGTCACGGTTGCAGACCAGGCATATGAAAGCGGTACTGGGGGGAACGAACACACACACACACACACACACACACACACACACACACACACACACACACACACACACACACACACAATAAAGATAATTTAATGTTTGTGTTGGCACATGTTTGTTCTACATCACTATTACATCGCCTACATCACCTTGGTGAGGATCGTTTTGCCTTTTATAGACAAAGTGTTTGACCGCTCTGTAGCCTACGGTTTACATTTCTGCCTAATACAGTATTCAATCAATCAATCAATCAATCAAAAAGGAGCAGACCAAGTACAGCCAAATCAGGTTTACACATTATTGAGTGGTTAAAAACTTAAAATACACATTGACATGAATCCAATTAAGCTATTAATTGAAAACGTAATAGGCTATCCCTGCTTCATCTATCTCTATAAGGGGAAGACCCCTGGTCTAGTGAAGTCTAACATTGTCACTGTCTTTGTCGCCCTCGTGTGTACAAAAAGTGAATCTATTTTTTTAATTCAATCATGCAAGTATTTTTGTTATATTTCATTGTAATGAATCTCCTTGTAATCTATACACATTAGATTATGACATGCAGCACATTTTCTGCAAATGTCAGCTTTCATTTCCTGCATGAATGCACTCAGCGAGTGTCATGATGATTAGATTAAATGTACAAATGGAACCAAATGGACCCTTTACGGGGCTGTAATGCTGAGTGTATTCCGACACAAATGACATTGAAGCACACCCTGCTTATAGTAGACCACTATAGCTGAATATAGGACTATATTCAGCTATAGTGTAGATTTCTGTCCTAACACAAACATTAAATGCCATTGACAATGAATGGAAAGTTTACATCATATGCAGACGTGTAAATTGACAATGAATGGAGAATTTACGTCATATGTAGATGAGCAAATGATGTACTGTACAATGATAAGAGCACCCCTCACTTCACACAGGTGTGATTTTTGAGGGCCTCCTATATACAGCTTTTGTCCCCACACCAGCGATGCGATTTTCAAATCCAGCTTTGTTGAGCCTCCATTATAACAGGATTGTCACAGTGCAGTATCTCCAAAAGCACCCGACGATGGTAAATCATTTGTGACTTTGTATGGCACCGCATTGAACATGTAGCTGGTTGTACTGCTAGCTAAAGGCTGTGAGCTGTGTTGTGTTGTGCTGTTCCCCTTCCGGAAGCCCCCCTTCCTGTTCAACCCGGAAACAATTCAAGCGCCGTATAATGGGGCCAGACGAGAGGCACATCTGCAGTCAACGCATTTGAATACTAGATGGCAGTCAAAGATTTAAGGCTCTGTTCCATATAGTGTACAGTGGTTCTCAAACATTTTCATTTCAAGGAACCAAATGTGGTTCCATCTCTAGTTACAGACCCATACAGGGCCATTTGGAACCCACTCAAGGACACTTTAGTGTTTCCAGTGAGCCAACATGCACATGTAGCAGCACCCTGACTTTGTTCGACCAGAATGGAACAGAGCCTTCATTAGTATCATCGATAACACCTGTGAAGGAAGTCGAAAGAGGCCCAGATGTAGGAAGAGTTATTTCCAAAATGGCGTACTTTGGAGGTTTGTAGCAAATGTCATGACATGCCGTCAAGTATAGAGATGTCCCGATCACGTTTTTTTGCTCCCGACACTTATGCCATATCACAATATAGTACGATCATGTTTTTTTGCTCCCGATCCGATTCCAATCATTTAAAAATGATGTCCGATCGGGCCGAACTGATCACGTGATCGGAAAGGGACAACCCTACTGTCTAGGCATGGTCTGATGTGCATGCAAATCAAATGACAAAAGAACAAAAAACAAAAACATTAACAAAAATATATATATATTACATACATAAGAAATAAAAAAAACAAGGGGGTAAACCCCTAAAATTAATTTAAAAAAAAAGACTACAAAATAAAAATATATAACCTTAAGAAAACAAAAAAACTAAACAAAAAATATATTTGGCTCTCAGGCTCTCCATCCTCGTTGCGAGGGGCGGGCAGATAATGTTGACAATTAGAGCTCCGGTAACAAAATAAAAACAAAATAAAAAAACTAATAAATAATACCAATTTACAAAAAAAAAAATATATGCTGAATATATTCAGCATGCACGGTTTCCTCTGAGCATAAACGGCGGGGAACTCTGGGTTTCTTTTCTCCCTCACCAAAACATGCACGTTATAGGGATACATTCTCAACATCACAGCTTTAAAAGCAGTGGGTGAAACTCGTTTTTGGCACAACTTACACGCACATTGCTTTTGCTTTGCGGTCGAGGGTGGTGTAGTGAAACTGCACCACCCTAACTCTCTCTCTCTGGTTAGAATGTCCTGTTAGATGCCGCTAGGGGGCTGAATGTCTTCAGCTTCAATGAGGTTATGTCAGATGCCTTTTTGTATGTGCCGGCTGTAATCGTATAATATTTTGTGAGCACTTCCTTCAGGTTTACCCCATATAGGGTTCAAAGTATCCAGTCCACAATAAACAGAGCAAATCAGGGTTTGTTTGGTTCACTGATGATCACCCGTGGTGGGAGGAGCACTCACAAGTTTAGTAACTTAGTTACTAACTAACTTACTCCACCCAATCACCTTAATGCTATTTAGGACCACATAGGCTTAACTCTTAGCGTTCCTTATACGTAGCGGTAGCAGTTAATGGCGATCGCTCCCTAGGTAGTCGGTTCCATGGTGGAATTGTATACAACAAAGCTAGTCCAACACTTAAGAAATATACCCCCTTTAAATTAAATAACCTGCACAACAATCAACAAAACATTTTTACCTCCCCAGTACCCGGGCGACAGAGTAAGGCCTCATTCACGCCTAAAAGACACCCGTCTTGTCCGTCCGTGTCATGTCCGTGTTTAATGCATTTAATGCATTTCCAATGGAAGTCACATGGTTTGACCAAACATTTTAGTTTGATGGCCGTGTTCTGCCCCCCTCCCCGCCATCAAACAGACATGTTTGGTCAAACCATGTGACTTCTATTGGAAATGGATTGGGGCGGTCATTAAACACAGACAAGACAGCTGTCTCAATAGTGTGAACGGGGCATAAGACGGGGGCCTAAGTGCTGGGGGGGTGGGCCTGAGCTGGGGGAGATAAAAAACGTCTGACATTGAAGTGTGGATGATCGGTGTTCTGTGTTCAGGGACTTAACATTTTGTCAAAGAACTCCAGCTCTTGCTTCGCTCTTCCATGGCGTCGCTTTTCCGTGATGGTTTTGCTGGCGGCGGAGATAAACAGTCGAAAACAAACCTGGAATACTGTGAGCTAATAATAGCTAATCTATTTGTCTCTGGGTGTTTTCCTATCATAATGGGCTGTAAACAAACAGTAAGATCAAAAACTAAAACTAAATAAAATCATCAAGAAGCTTGAAGGAACAGCAACAAATCCTGATTGCTGTATTATACCGTTCAATGCCTGTTGACACCAGCAGAGGGAGCACTACGTTAGCTTGAGATATTACTGAAACTAACTTAGTGCAGCTGGTTAACAATGTTGGGCTCGGGGACCACCAACGGTCCAAATGGGCCCTATACGGGACTAACTCTGAGAGTGTTACACGTGGAACCAAGTGAACCCTTACGGTTGGAGGGTCCATTTGGTTCCCTTTGTGCACTCTCAGAGTTCACATTAACACTGAGGGTGTTGATTGTATCAAGTAGTCCATGGACTAATATATATATATCAAAGTGAAGGTCCTTGAAATACAAAAAGGTTGAGAATCACTGTAGTCTGTGAGCTGACACGCAAGTGTGTCTCTGTGACGGTTCTATGTGCATTTTTTACCATGCATTACACAAAGTGTTTACCTCTAAATATCTACCTACCTATACCGTATATATACACAAAGGTGACTAGCGTGCCAATTATACTATTAGATTGCTTGCACTGTGGAAAATATGTAACATAAAATATGCCTAATCATGCATTCAACTGAGCCTTCGACTGAGCCTACCTACCAAACTTGGAAAACACCAACAACGATATGCAAGAGCCACCCAGGTGGGGGTAGTTATATGCCTAAACCTAACGTTGCCTCATGAAAAGTATGACTAAACCTAAGCGTAAATCTCACAAAAAGTATGCCTAAACCTAAGCCTAACCTCACGAAAAGTATGTCTAAACCTAACCTCACAAAAACTATTCCTATAAACCTAACCTGAAAAACCAAGCTCAACCTGGGGTATACGAATCACCTGAAAAAGAGGCTCTCGTGTCTATCTAGGAGCTGTATGAATGCACCATTTTCCTCAAAATGACTTCTCTCTGGGTGGTCCTCAGACGAACCCTCAATCGTCGCATCCAGTCATCCCGGTTCTCCATACATCTGGCCAGTTTGTTGGTACTTTGCGCTCCTGCATCCACGTATGTTAGTGTGGGACGTCCTCATGACCGGTGCATGTGTGTCGGTTCCCACAGCACTGGATGGCAGGTACTAGTGTCTTTAGCAGTGTCCTGCTAGATGTATTATTTTATAGCTCACCCTTGGCATTCCATCATACAGATTATTGTTGGTAGTGTGTGAACTCTTGCTGATATCAAGTACTGCATGGTGTACACCCGTCTAGAGGCTTCTGCAGGGTTGGCTTCAGGATCCAGCATTCACTGCCGTATAGGAGAGCAGACTCTAGGCGTTGCGTAGAAGAAGCCAAGTTTGATTGGACGGGAGGAGGTTGGCGGTTCCATAAGCTGCCCTATATATACCCAGCTCAGACACTCCCCATGTGACCGCCGTGCAGGCTTCCCTCGAAGTCCTCCACCTTGAAAGAAACCTGCAGCACCTTGTCTCCGACGCGGTGGCCGTTCAGCTTGGCGATGGCGTCGATGGCCTCGTCGTAGCTGTCCATGGTGACGAAGGCCAGGCCGCGGCACTTGCCCGTGCGGAAGTCGCGGATCACCTTGACGTCGGCGACGCCGCCGAACGGGCCGAACATCGCACGGATGAGCTCCTCGTCGGCGTCCTGCTCCAGGTTGTAGATGAAGATGCGTGGCACGGTCGCCCGGTGGTCCACGCCCCCTTGTTGGTGGTGGCCGTTGTTGCTGTGCTTGTTGTGGTGGACGGTGAAGCCCGGCCCCGCCGCTTTGTTGGCCTGGTCTTCCGAGCCGGAACGGAGCTGCTGCTGGGAGGCGGCCGCCGCCTCCCGCTGGGCCGCCACCATGGCCTTGATGCCCGGCCCGGGGCACAGGATGGGCTTGGAGATGCGGATCTTCTTCTGGGCGCTGGGCGGACGGTGGCCGTTGAGCTGTCGCGTGGCCTCCTCGGCCTGCGCTCGCTTGTCGAAGCGGACGAACGCGGCCCCCCGCGACCGGCCCGCCTCGTCCAGGAGCATGCGCGAGTGGATGATGCGGCCGTACGGTGCGAACAGCGCCTCAACGGCCTCGAGCGTCATGGTCTTGGGCAGGTCGCTGATGTATATGTTGGCGTCCTTGATGGCGTCGGAGCTGGGCCGCGCGTACGACACCTTGATGGTCTTGGTCTGCAGCCGGAGGCCATTGAGCGCGTCGATGGCTCGGCCCGCGTCGGCCGGGCTCACGAAGTTGACGAAGCCATACTGCAGGCTGTGACCTTTCACCTTGTCCATGATGACCTTGGCGGAGGCCACCGTGCCCACGCTGCTGAAGAGCGTGCGCAGCTCCTCTTCGGTGGTGCTCTGAGGGAGGTAGTTGATGATCAGGTTGGTCCGGACGTCCCCCCCTGCTGGCGTGCTGGAGTCATAGCAGCTCATGTAGAAATGTTTTTATCTCTTTGTAATTTGAGACCTTGTTGAGAGACGAACAAAGGGTTTTTTGCAAAAAAGTAGCGAATATATCGGATGCTCCCGTCGGTTGGCTACATATATGTGGCCGCGGAGACGTTACGTCACTGCTTCATTTCGACATTGTGTCGTAATTGATCAATCTCTCAATGTCTGGTCCCGGGGCCCACCAGGGGTCCAAAGTGACCCTTACAGGTCCGTAACTCTGAGAGTGTAACAAATGGACCCTTACAGGTCTGTAACTCTGAGAGTCTACAAATGGAACCAAATGGACGCTTACGGGTCTGTAACTCTGAGAGTGTAACAAATGAACCCTTACAGGTCTGTAACTCTGAGAGTGTAACAAATGAACCCTTACAGGTCTGCAACTCTGAGGGCCCTATTTTGCGTGTCTTAAGTACCAGGTCTTATAACTTAACTTAACTAATAAGTAAACAAATAATACAAATAATAATAAATCAGATATACTGCGTGGATGCAGTATTAACATTATTGTTATCATGTTATCGTGGAGCAATGTCCTACTCTTCTGTAGGTCTACCTGTCTGTAGGCTTCACAACACAAGACGTTAGGTTGATCCTTTGTAGATGTTTTTATTCCAAAGTTATGGTAGTGACAAAATGCCTGTTTTGCCTGTGCCTATGAGTGTCAACTTCTAATTGCACTTTCACGCTTTCAGCAACAGAGGGCGCCAAAGGACAAGCAGAGAGTAGGCCAACCCTGAAATAAGTCTCACAGCCATGAGCTGCAGTTTTTCGTTTGTTTGACACGAGTTCAGGGCAGAGCCATGTCTTATGTCTATATCTAAGGCTCTGGTCCAGGGGTGCCGGCGTGCCGCAGAATACTTTGATATTACTTTGATATTAATATTTGTAATGTATCAATGAAGATAACGTGATAATAACGAGGTTAGGCTCAACGGACAGTCACAGCTGCGCTGCGGGTCCCCAGTCTCCCCCTCCCCTCTCTCTCGACTCACGTTCCTTCTGTTTACAAGTGTTGAGTGCTGGCCTGGGCAGGAAGCGAAACGAACCAATCACGTCTTTTCTTTTCGAGTTGGAGTACTCACTGTTAAATGTTTATGTATATTACGACTGAGGGTGATTTGTTTCTGGCCTTTCAGATTTGTCTGGTTTCCATGGTTACTGTTAGTTTATTCACTGCTGGCAGGTAGGTTATTGTGTTTCAGGTGTTAAAACATGTTCATCCCTGGGTGGACTCAAACCACCAACCTTTCGGTTAACAGCCGAACGCGCTAACCGGTTGCGCCACAGAGACTGTGTTGCTTTGGACTAGACCAGTCTCCACCTAGCCTCGACTTTATTGAATAGCTTACATTATTAGGCAGAAACAGTACAGAGTATAGTCAAGCACTTAGTCTAAAAGGATATCTCACCGGAAAACTAGAAGTCCTTGATGTCTTGTTTCCATTCAGGTCCTGAGGTAGCCTACTCAATTCATAATCGAGACCTGAAAAATAACAAAATTCAAATAATCATAAAAAAGAAACATGTATTGTAGGCCTACAGGTTGGAGTGTATTACTGTGTGTGTGTTCGAAACTGGCCCCCGTATAATCTGAATCCCCCATTTCTCCCCTCACTGTAGGGCTAGGCTATATGTTTTTTCCCTTTATCTAAGATGATTTCCTCTTTATGGCTATATAAAAGTGGTATGTATGTCTCTAAATGTTATGATGAATTGAACAAGGTGGACCCTCTGCTTTATTTGGTCGTCCACTCACTGTAATTCTGCAAACTGTTAATCAATCAATCGAAACATCTTTAGGACGTTTGTATGCCTAAGACTTGTTTACATCAAGGTCCTCCATTTTCAATTCATCTGAACATTTAATGACGTAGGTACAATACACTTCTTGGAAATGCAATTATGGAATGCACGTGCTAATAAAGAATATACAAAATATTGCCTTTATATTAACTTGTAACTATTCAGTTGTTTTTTATTAGCATATGCAATTATGCATTCCATAGGGCTAGACCACACATGGGCATATGACATCAACTTGCGACCGGAGCAGTCCCTATTGAGTGAAAGATTCGCAATTTATGAAAGAAATATTTAAGGTGTTTTTTTATTTTAGTTATAGAGGGCAAGTATAATGTTTTAAGGCATATTTGTCTCATTAGCCAGGGATCCTTGAGTGTTGGTAGGGCCGGTGCGTTTCCACATTTTAGTATTGGTATCCCAATAATCATGGACACCATCAGACCATAGAGTCTATATGTCCCATACATTAAACGCATCAAACATTAGTTTGTTTTATCATCATGTAGCCTACCTTTAGTAGGATACACAAGACGCTACATTGAAACATTTGTAACTTTGGAACATTTGGTGTTTTTATTCCAAACTTGTTTTGGTTGAATCACGTCAACTTGTGTGAATCCTGGAAGTGCATTCCACTGTTTCAGCAACAGAGGGCGCCAAATGACAAGCAGAGGATGAGCCAGCCCTAATAACATGCAGTTGTAAGATTAATAATATACAAAAATAAACATTAAGACAGAACCTATTGAATACTGTTAATGTTATTAATGCCCATTGATTGATTGACTGACAGACTGATTGAAAATGTATTCACAGTATGTAGAATGGGTACAGTTCAAAGTAACGGAAGTACAGGTCAATGCAAAAACTGCTAAGAGGATAAAACCAGAAAAGTACTAAGACTTGTTTACATCAGGTTCCTCCATTTTCAATTCATCATTCGGCTCCATTTGAACGGCTCTCAGAGTTAAATTCACACCACAGATGTTTCAGGGAATCCACAGTGGCGGAAAAAGTAGGCCTATACTCTTTTTACTTAACTTAAGTAAAAGTATCAATACTGCAATATAATTACTCTATTACAAGTAAAGGTCCGGGACTCAATATTCACTTGAGTATGTAACATATTGGTATCAAATCGTACTTAAAGTACCAAAAGTAAAAGTACTAATTATGCATAATGTCCCATTTCACTCTTTCAAATGTATAATTTGCTCATGAACATAGCAGATCTACAAGCACATAGCAGATCTACAAGCGCATGATGCGTCACATCGTGAACACATTGTGAGCTTGTTATTTTCAAATGGCTGAAATGTATAGAAGGCTGAAGTGGTTAATGTATGTTTTGTAATAGTAATAATCGAATGATCGGAGCTTGGATCCGTAGTTTATTTCAACAAATAAGTGTTAAAAGTAATGCTACAGTATGTGCATCTGTATACGAATACGATATAAAAGTAGTGTTGCCTGAAGCCCATAAGCACAACATACCAGTGTTGTTTTTGTCGACTAAAACTAAGACGAAAAATGTTCGTCGACTACCTTTTTTCACTGACGGAAACTAAATGAAACTATTCAATATGACTAAGGTGACCTTCACACCAGAAAGCTTTACTGCGATTAAAATTAATGGACTAAAATCTTATGATATTTAGTCGACTATTTAGTAGACTAACACTAAAACATTCCAGGTGACTAAAATGTGACTAAAACTAAATGAAAACTATTCAATATCACTAAGGTGAACTTCACACCAGAAAGCTTTACTGCGATTAAAAACAATCCTGCTACACATTGTCGGAAAGTGCGCTTCGTTTGGCAGGTGTGAAGCATCATTCGAATCCTAATGCTCATCAAAGAACCAGATTCTACTCCGACCAAAAACGGGGGTTTCGCTTCGCTTCCAATCGCACTTGATTACGATTCGGTGCAGGTGGGAATGCAATCCGCAGCAAATAAAGGAAATGAAGAAAACAATGTGGCGAGTGAGAAGCTAAACACAGTTGGAGACGGAGAAGGCATATTTTATGCAGCGCAAAGATGTCCCGTTACCGTGGAAAGACCATAGAGCTATAAAGGATAGACGTAGTCGAATGAGGAGACTGAAGCCCTGGTCGAAATGAGGACGAGTACATTTATCAATTGCTTAAGGAAACACATAAAAACACTGCAGTGTAGCCTACAGAATATTCTGTCTGTCTGTGTGTGCGTAAACATGGAGTGCTGTCATTGTGTGGAGACTGGGGAGTAGGGACTTTCATCTCGATAAACATTTTGTGCTGCTGTCTGTTCTCAGTGCACTCAGCGCTGTGCCTCCATGCCCAAAAGAACAGTGCGTGGCTGCGTGCGTATAGTGAGAGAGAGAGAGCTAGGGGGAGAGAGAGAGAGAGAGAGGTCCAGTCCCTGACGGCACGACACATGCACGTGTGACGTTATCATTTTAACACCATAGATTTCACTGTGTATAGGGCTATAGTTTATGAATTGAACACATTGATAAGGTCCCTGCTGCGTTTCCAATTGCTGCGGATACACAGCGCAGTGTGAAGGCAAACCACAGCAAATTAAATATGCAAGAATCCCAACTTCTCCGCCCATTCGCATCGAGTCTACCGAAGTATTAGGTGAGAATGTGACCTAAATCAAAATTTGCTGCCAAAAACAACACTGCAACGTACGTCTCCTCCTGGCAATGTGTCCACATGGAGCCCCTTTGGATGAGCGGTATACAATGTGGTCTCTTGTTGTGCATGTAAGAGACGTGTTCAAATCCCAGGTAGACATACCAAAAAAACAGATTGTAGCTGTAAAAGTGAACATTAATGGTGCGACTAATTTCTATTAAGGCGTGTGTGTGTGTGTGTGTGTGTGTGTGTGCGCGCATGCTCATTTGAATAATGGTATTTTTTTGTTCTCTACAAATTAGCTTGTTTTATGTTTTTTTCCTTGCAGCCACTTGAACTTTGACCACAGAAATGAAAGAAATTAACATGATTATGTTTTATAGCTGCCATTAATATTCAAGTGCTCTTATAATGTCTGTCTGTCTGTCTGTCTGTCTGCCAGCTAAACATGTATCCTTTGTTGTAGAATAATGATAATAAAATTTCTTTAGTTAAAAAGCTCTTTCCTGAACAGAAATGAGCACTGCAAAAAGATAACACAAATGACACACTTAAAATATTACAATAGAAGAGAACAGTTTACAGAAGAAATAATAATAATAAACATTATTTATAGAGCACCTTTCATGTCATGAAAGGTGCTTTACAATAATAAGGTAACATAAGATTAACTAATACATTAAAATGGTAATATGTTATGTTGTTTTTTTCCAACAGATACGCAGAGCAATATACCACAATGGTGTCATTGATTGATTGATTGAACATTTACATTTTGTAGAATGGGTATATACAGTTCAAGGATGCATGGTACAGGTCAATGTCATGGCCAGATGTTGGAACACGAGACAAAAGGTTTACTTGTAACCACGTGGACTGTGGCTTTAAAGTTTAAAGGATGCCAGCTGTTATGATGACAACGGTCAATTTATTTTGTTGGTTTTGTCACATTTTTGATTTTCTTTTATTCTCAGTGGAGAGTGAGAGAAAGAGAGAGAGAGAGAGAGAGAGAGAGAGAGAGAGAGAGAGAGCGACAGAGAGAGACAGAGAAAGAGAGACAGAGATAGAGACAGAGAGAGAGACAGAGACAGAGAGAGAGACAGAGAGAGAGATGGTGATGATGTCTCCAGACTCTTCATCATGCATGGTTGAGCCATAGAGTTATATAAACTAGAGGGCAGACTGCCCCGCCTCCACCATTCATTGTAATGGAAGTTGTTCACTGGCATTTGAAGCACCCAGAAGAACGCTCTCCTCCCGCAATTTCTCAAAAATGTGGAAGTGCTATAAATGGCCTGACCGCGCCTGAATCCATTCACGAACGAGCCACGCGTAAACCTGCTGCGCGCTCTTTTGCTCGTGCTACACGCACGCCCGTCTGCAGTACCAGCTTTGGCCAGTACTATAGGGTATAGCGCGGCTTCAACGTTGGCCAGCCACTCTGGGGGGCTTGGGTTGAGAGAGCTATGGGGTCCCTGCTGGAATCCACCTAATGACAGACCACACCTCCCTCCCATCTCACTGGTCCCTGGAGCCATCCACCTAATGACAGACCAAACCTCCCTCCGATCTCACTGGTCCCTGGAACCCACATAATGACAGACCACACCTCCCTCCCATCTCACTGGTCCCTGGAGCCATCCACATAATGACAGTCCACACCTCCCTCTGATCTGATTGGCCACAGAGCCGGCATGGAGGGGACGAGACGATAGGCTCGGCGTGGCACAGCCAGTCACAACGTGTTGCTGATCATTCAGTATATGAAACATGACGTCAACTGTCAAGTGGAATTTTGGGGATATTTAAATAGGTTACAGTCCGTCCCCCCCCTCCCCCCCAGGCTGTGTTCAGTGTCCTGAGTGGATAAGGCATGTTCCCACGCAGTGTGGATGAGCTAAATACTTTAAAGGAATAATTCACCCTCCGTCCCATAAAAACGCCTTCATATAATGTGGCCATTTTTCTGATTCTTCCTAAGGGACCCCTTCGCTGAGAGAGACAGATGAAGCAGGGTCCCCCTTATAGCTTACATATTTACGGAGGAAACCTGCACATCATCGGGAACAATATAGGCGGGGTTCAGAGTCTTGCTCAAGGAAACTTCGACACTAACTCTGGGGGAGCCCACAGGGTTCCAACTGGGAACCTTGCGGTTCCATCCGGCCGCTCTACCCCTGAGCCACTGCCCCCATATTTGTGCATCCCAAAGGTCAAATTAGCCTTCGTGTTTTTGGGAGATAAACAATTACCGCGAGAACATATTTACAATATCACTTATTTGCCGATTATGTATAATTTTGCTGACCGGTTGAAACACTTTTAAGCCATTATAGGCGGGAACTCCTTTTTGTGTTTTATGTTATACTTTAGCTATTGAAAAATATCCGATCTACAAGCTCATAGCGTGGCACCGAGTGCCGCACTACGAGCTCGTAGATCTGATATTTTTGAAAAATTGTGAAAATGTGGCGCAAACCTTTGAATATATTCTTTCAGAGTGAGCATGTTTAACTCAAATCTTTGCTTCTGGGGGGATCCCTGGAACATATTTTCAGATGGTGGTCGGCGGCCAATTACATATATTTTAGGCCCGGGGTCCTTGACATGAAATATTGAGCACCACTGATATAGAAACATGAGGTTTTTCAGAAAATTGGCATGATATAGAAGACTTTCTTTTTTTTTTTTCGATGTCAGGCCTATAAAATAGGGTTAAACCATTATCAGCCATTCTTTTCTCTATAGTTACGGCACTTTGGCTTTGTTGGGTAGAGTTGTGAACAGAGTTTATTTTTCCTCGCTTTTTGCGTGAGTAGAGAGAGAGGCACGTTTATCGACAAGCTGTCACTAATGTCTCAGTGTGAGCTTTGACACGAGACCGGCTGGTCGCGCTGCCTGCTCACATCAACGTCCACACAGCGTGCACTCCCCTAGCTCCACACGACGCCATTGATTGATCCATTGAATAGTGAATACTTTATTAGTCATAAATGTAAACAACGCAGAGGTATACAGTCAAACGGGACCATTTGGTTCCATTTGTACACTCAGAGTTATAACATTCAAACTGGGGGTCCTTGAAATTAAACACGTTGAGAATCACTGCTAGAGCCGTAAAGATCTTCTCGGTTATATGTGATTATATGTAATTGGCCGCCGATCTGAAAATATGTTGTTCCAGGGACCTCGAACCCAGAAGATTTGAGATAAAAACGTTCGCTCTGAAAAAATATATATTCAAAGATTTGCGCCACATTTTCACGATTTATCAAAAATAGCAGACCTACAAGCTCATTTCATCATGATCTATGATGAAATGGTTGTGGCGATGATGAAAACGTGAAGTAAACAACATTCACTGAGGAGAAGATGGTTGGATGACATCATCTGTCAGACAACTCATCCATCAAACATCCCTGCTATCATCCATCCATCCATCTCTCTCTCGCTCTCTCTCTCTCTCCTCATTTCTCTCCATGTCATTCTTGTTCAGTTCACATGATTACGTGCATTTGCATCTTTAGCGCTTTAACTCTGTAACGACTGCATTTTGCGTGCGTGTTTGTGTGCGTGTGTGTGTGTGTGTGTGTGTGTGTGTGCATGCTCGTGGCTTGTGCTTGCGTGTGTGTGGTGTGAGCTTGTGTTTGTGCGTGCGTGCGTGTGTGCGTGCATGTGTCTAAACACATCACATACTAATGCACATTATGTGTCATCCACGCCCTGCAGGAGAGAGGTGAAGAGTTCACGCAGGATGATCGCCCCCTAGTGGTAATCACCGGGTGATAAAAAAAAAACGTGGGGCCCAGACGGTTAGCTCAACCGCCTGCGGCCTGGCAGGGCACCTAGGCTGCCAAGCCAGCTGGACGGCGTGCCGTGGGTTCGACTCCTGAGCCTTTGCCGCATCTCTTTCCCCTTTTCCTGTCTATATACTGTTCACTATCAATAAAGGCATAAAAAGCCCAAAAGCCCTATTAAAAAAACATTGTATAGAGGTATATTTCTCGTTTGAAATATGGCTTATAGTATGTAGATTGTTGGTGCCTTAACCCATTTAGACCTGACGATAACAAATGCCTTCTAAATCCTGACAGTTTTCTGAAAAACCCATGTTTCTATGTCAGTCGTTCTCACACTATTCCATGTCAAGGACCCCCAAAAATACAGGCTATATGTAATTGGCTGCCGACTTCCATCTGAAAATATGGTGTTCCAGGGACCAGTGTTGTTTTTGTCGACTAAAACTAAGGTGAAAAATGGTCGTTGACTACCTTTTTTCACTGACAAAAACTAAATGGAAACTAAACGAAAACTAAGCTATGACGACTAAAACTAAGACTACATATATTGACAATTTCGTCAACATAAAAACTAGACTAAAGTGTTAGGAAGGGACAAGAGATCCAGTATAAGTCATTTTTTTATTTTACACTTGGTTGCATGCTGAAAATATTCAGCAAGTGTGAAAACAGTCATTACGACAGCATCAAGGCCCGCCAAAATACATTTTAGTCGACTAAATCAACTGTAGATTTAGTCAACTAAAATCTTATGACATTTATGGCTCCATTTTCGTCACCGCTAAACCCCTTATCCCTAAACTTCTTTGCCTTTTTTACTATTTTGAAAAACATTCTTGAATAGTTCAACTAGCCAATCTACATTGACACATCATGAGCTTGTAGATTGGCCATTTTAACTATTCAAAAATGTTTTGCAAAATAGTAAAAAAAAGGCAAATAAGATTAGGGATAAGGGGTTTATAGCGGTGATGAAAATTGAGCCCCTAGTCTAAAAAAAACTAGACTAACACTAAGACATTCCAGGTGACTAAAACGTGACTCAAACTAAAATAAAACTATTCAAGAGAATATGATTAAAACTAAAATCAAAATTTGCTGCCAAAAACAACACTGCCAGGGACCCCCCCCACCCAAACTTAATGCTGGCGGAAATTGGGTTAACTCCACGCATGGCAAATCCCTCCCCACCCCTTCTATGGTGTGCTACAGGATAAGGTGAGCACCTTTCAGCTGTAGAATGCATACGGAGCAGTGGTACACAGACTCTCTTTCCTGCCAACTGCTATCAGACTCCATAATGCAAATGCATAAATACTGCCTCCCTCCAAATGGCCATATGGTCCTTGGATGGTCCTGGTCTTGTCTGGTTATGTTCACTTGTTGTTGTTTTTTCTTCCTGTTTGTCCAGTAGTTTTAGCTTTATTTATGTGTGACACATTATGCTGTTGTAAAATGCTTCAATTCCCCCTCTGGGATTAACCTATGGGATTAACCCATTCAGGACGGGAACCCCTTTTGGTGTTTTCAGCATTAGGTTATGCTTTAGCTATTGAAAAATAGCAGATCTACAAGCTCGTAGCGCGGCACCGAGTGCCACGCTACGAGCTTGTAGGTCTGCTGTTTTTGAAAAATCGTGAAAATGTGGCACAAATTTGGAATATATATACTTTCAGAGCGAACGTTTTTAACTCAATTCTTTGCTTCTGCATGGGAGGTCACTGCATGGAACAGCGTATTTTCAGATGGAGGTCGGTGGCCAAATCCTGCCACCCTAATTAAAACCCACGCCCCCCGTTTATCCGGCTGCCTCTGTCCGCCTACTCCTAATAAACCACACCGTTTGCCCACATCTCACCATGCACAACACCACCTACATCTCACCATGCACAACACCACCTACATCTCACCATGCACAACACCACCTACATCTCACCATGCACAACACCACCCACATCTCACCATGCACAACACCACCTACATCTCACCATGCACAACACCACCTACATCTCACCATGCACAACACCACCTACATCTCACCATGCACAACACCACCTACATCTCACCATGCACAACACCACCTACATCTCACCATGCACAACACCACCCACATCTCACCATGCACAACACCACCTACATCTCACCATGCACAACACCACCTACATCTCACCATGCACAACACCACCTACATCTCACCATGCACAACACCACCTACATCTCACCATGCACAACACCACCTACATCTCACCATGCACAACACCACCTACATCTCACCATGCACAACACCACCTACATCTCACCATGCACAACACCACCTACATCTCACCATGCACAACACCACCTACATCTCACCATGCACAACACCACCTACATCTCACCATGCACAACACCACCTACATCTCACCATGCACAACACCACCTACATCTCACCATGCACAACACCACCTACATCTCACCATGCACAACACCACCTACATCTCACCATGCACAACACCACCTACATCTCACCATGCACAACACCACCTACATCTCACCATGCACAACACCACCTACATCTCACCATGCACAACACCACCTACATCTCACCATGCACAACACCACCTACATCTCACCATGCACAACACCACCTACATCTCACCATGCAAAACACCACCTACATCTCACCATGCACAACACCACCTACATCTCACCATGCACAACACCACCTACATCTCACCATGCACAACACCACCTACATCTCACCATGCACAACACCACCTACATCTCACCATGCACAACACCACCTACATCTCACCATGCACAACACCACCTACATCTCACCATGCACAACACCACCTACATCTCACCATGCACAACACCACCTACATCTCACCATGCACAACACCACCTACATCTCACCATGCACAACACCACCTACATCTCACCATGCACAACACCACCTACATCTCACCATGCACAACACCACCTACATCTCACCATGCACAACACCACCTACATCTCACCATGCACAACACCACCCACATCTCACCATGCACAACACCACCTACATCTCACCATGCACAACACCACCCACATCTCACCATGCACAACACCACCTACATCTCACCATGCACAACACCACCTACATCTCACCATGCACAACACCACCTACATCTCACCATGCAAAACACCACCCACATCTCACCATGCACAACACCACCTACATCTCACCATGCACAACACCACCTACATCTCACCATGCACAACACCACCTACATCTCACCATGCACAACACCACCTACATCTCACCATGCACAACACCACCTACATCTCACCATGCACAACACCACCTACATCTCACCATGCACAACACCACCTACATCTCACCATGCACAACACCACCTACATCTCACCATGCACAACACCACCTACATCTCACCATGCACAACACCACCTACATCTCACCATGCACAAAACCACCTACATCTCACCATGCACAACACCACCTACATCTCACCATGCACAAAACCACCGGCATGCTTGTCCAGACATAACGCACTATACTTTGCATCCATGCAACTGTCATAATTATTGCACAGTTTCCATTTGTATGAAAAACCATGTTATTGCGCAACATTTCACAGCGACGCAAATTACATCACATTTTAGGCCACACCCCATTCCACTGCGCTCACGCACACACACACACACACACACACACACACGACGCAGCAGTATAGTATTGTACAGTACAGCACAGTACAGTACGGTGCAGAATGGTATAGTATTGTACAGTACAGCACAGTACAGTACAGTCTGCTACAGTACAGCACAGTATGGTACATTACGGAAAAGTATGGTACAGTACGGAAAGGTATAGTACAGTATAGTACCGTATGGTACAATACAGTATGGTGCAGTACAGTCTGCGACAGGACATTACAGTACAGTGTGGTACAACTCAACACAGCACAGTACAGTCTGCTACAGTACAATTTCCTGGGCCCTGGTAGGGGGCGGGACTGCGACGCTCTATACAACTAATACAGTACAGCAATAGTAATTAATAATGACTCACTGTATACGTTCAAATTAAAAAGAGATTATTTAGACATAAAGCTCAATGCAATAAACACAGTATCATTTGACCTCCGTTAGGAACTAGGTCTACGGCTCATGAAACATGCAGACAGTGGCATATGGCGTGCCAGGCCATGCATGCACGCGCACGCGCACGCACACGCACACACACACACACACACACACACACACACACACACACACACACACACACACGCGCACGCACGCACGCGCAGAGATCCATTACGGCCCTCTTTAGAAGAGCCAGGGGTCAACAGTTCACACATCTGCTGCCGTTGCCATGGCAACTAGCTGCGGCTGCCCCGATAGGCTGACGATGCCTCCCTGAAAGCTCCTATCTCCATATTAACACTTTTTCATTATATATATATAATATATATATAATTATATATATTGTGTAATTAGACAGACGACAGACAGAGGGTTATGGCGTCTTCAGGACAGGACAGTAGCGTATTCGTTGTACACACGGAGACACAATGGTGGCGTCGAACAACAACAACTTTGTTGTTGGTCTGATATTTTCTGCAAAAGCGTTTCCCACACTGTATACGGTTTGCTGCATGTCGAGGACGATTCTACCAATGGCGTTCTAAATGCTGAGAGTTTCCTGAAAAACCCAATTTACTCGGTGCCGCGCTACGAGCTTGTAGGTCTGCTATTTTTCAAAAGCTAAAGTATATAATGCTTAAAACACCAAAAGGGTGTGGTTTTTGTATGTACTATTTCTTAAAGGTGATATAGGCAAGTTTCCAGTGTTTGTACACAGAATTGATCGAGTGTTTCCAAACAAATTAAAATCTAGCTCCACCCCCCTCCCCCCGTCATTCTATTGGCTGAGCCAGGTCACTTCAGGCTATGGGGTTGTTGTTGCTGCTGGGAGGGACGCTATGGATATTGCGCTCGTATGGCTAAATATGACATTAAAAAATTATGAATTTCTATCGATATCATAGTTACAACAATGACATTGAGTTGACATGTTTTTTTAAGGGTAACTGTAGCGTAATCCCAATATCACAAGACTGACACGACGAGTCCCGCAAATGAGGAAGTAGGAAGTAGTGGAGCAGACTCACTGGCTCTCAATTCAATCATCTTTCATTTGTAATCGTGCATATAAAACATATTGCCCCTCAAATGCCCCAGCCACTACAGCATCGTTCATGTGAACTACTTTGTCCACGGTTATTCATCGCTATGATGATCAGCGACGGCTTGTCACCGTTGGCGAGCACGGGTTGAATGCAAGCTTCAAGCCGGCCGGACCACCAAACCATGCGCTATACATAGCGATTCTCATAATTTCAACAGGCTTACATATTACATCATAAACATACTATTTCACATGAACAATGGTGAAACTAAGATATGGGGATAATATTATACTTGCACATTGCAAGTATAATATTATCCCCATATCTTAGTTTCACCAATGCGATTTCATTGCAAGTTGCAATGAAATCGCATTGCGTTTTCATTATAATACTGCTGGGTCGAACACACTGGGTCGAGTCACAGCCTCGCGCTGCAATTGGCTAAGACTCCGCGTCACCCCCCACACAGACCCTCCTCCCAACACGACGCTTCCGTCCCGCGACATAAACAACAGTGGATATAAACAGATACAAACACATAGAGGGAGACAAAGGGAGAGTGTATGTCTACAGGGCAGCAGCTCAGCATCAAAATATAGGGGAAGATAGAGGGAATAAGGCCACAAATATAGATAGATAAATATGTTGATTTTTGGCTGAAAACTTGCCTATATCACCTTTAATACATATTGAACCTGTTGAAAGTAAAAGAACAAGAGCTCGTCACAACTCGTTATTCGTTTCCTGAAAAGTCAAGAGGTGAATCCCAATTCAGGGGGTTCACCCTATACAAGGTGCGGTACTAGGTAGGGTAGGGCACTACCCTGTGGAGGTGGCATAGTGCACACGCTCTGGGCATGTCTATGGTAATACATCAAATACGTGATAAAACACTGGAATATCTATAGGCCTATATAATGAAACTATGAGTAGCCTAGTATATACACTATGTCATTGTCTACATAAAATGCTATATCTAAATGACATAAGTTGAGCCTTTGCATACACGCCTGTAAGGTCGTCGAGGCTATAGGGCAGGTGCTACTATGCCGCTACGGGCTATAAGATGGAGTCTGAAAACGTGGGGTTTCAGACGATACGGCCCGAGTCTGCAGTTCTGATTGCAGTGGGTTCCAAACAGGATGGTGGGGAGGTGCATGTGCGTGCGTAAATGCGTGCGTTGCGTGGAGGTGATGTGAGGGAGGACAGTGTGTGTGTGTGTGTGTGTGTGTGGGCTGAAATATGGTGAAGAACTACAAATAGAATTTTCATTTGCAAACCTCTACTCCCTCATGGTGTCACATTCATACTACATAAAACATGTCCAAATTAAAACACACGCTCACTGTGACCTCATTACTACCGTGCGTGTGTGCGTGCATGCGTGTGCGTGCGAGAGAGAGAGAGAGAGACTCTTTTAAGGTAGCAGAGAAGTATAAAGGTGAACGTAATAAAGAAGAGAAGAGAATAAAAGTGTCATTAAAATCTCCCTATAGGCTGTTTAGTTTGTTTAATGTAAAATGCTGTTCATTGTTTATTACATCATGCTTATGCCAATGTTGTTTATTATGTTTTAATGGGGGGAAAATACAGGATTATGAGACAAACATTACTATTTAGGGCTGCAAATATAAATTAAATAATAATATGTATAAGCTCAAAACATGTCACAAAATCAGCTGTCATCAATTATGCGTTCTTTAAAAATCCTTTTAAAAGGGAAAATATACAGTAATTGTTTGCAAATAAACCAATTTATTCAATATAATTGTTGCACCTCAATTTCTTTGCTTTATTCTAATTTTGAAGAAATCATATTCTATCAGATGCTATAGTTTAATTTGTTATTACAAATTCAATTGTTTATAAAAGGCAGGACGTTTACAAATCTTAGAAAATGTAGGAACTAGGAATAGATGCCAAAAAAAAGATCCTTCTCAAATGAATGCCTTTTGATGTTTGAAGTGATTGCTTATAATAAAAAAATCACACTTATTTGAAGTGAGGGGAACTCTTATCATCATCATACATCATCACATTCCGGCCAATCACAATTTGGAGTACTCGCTTTCCTGTCATTCCGACCAATCACAATTGGCGTCCTCACTTTTTATCCTAAATACATACATTGCTCAGCCAATAAAATCATCGCTATGGGGTGATCAGCCAATCAAATCATCACATTCCATGCTACGCACACACAGACACACAAAGCTGTGCATAGGGAGCTATCATACATGTGCTGTGCATCATCACACATCACATTCCATGCTCAGCCAATCCAATCATTCCCGTGGTATACACACAGACACACAAAGCTGGGCATAGGGGGGGGTAGCACTCCTCAAAAAGATCCAATGATCTTTGAGGGGCGCTAGGCCAGTGTTGTTTTTGGCAGCACATTTTGATTTTAGCTTTATATAGTCTCTTGAATAATTTTCATTTAGTTTTTAGTCAGATTTTAGTCACCCGGAATGTTTTAGTGTCTAGTTTTAGTCGACTAAATGTCATAAGATCGACTAAACCTACCATTGATTTAGTCGACTAAAATGTGTTTTGGCGGGCCTTGATGCCGTCGTACTGGCATTTACATTTGCTGAAAATAGCAGATCTACAAGCTCACAACGCGTCGCAGCGCGACCAAGTGTAAAATGACTTATACTGGATCTCTTGTCCACTAGTCCCATCCTAACATTTTAGTTTTTATTTGCTGACAAAATTGTCAGTATATTTAGTCTTAGTTTTAGTCATCATAGCTTAGTTTTCATTTAGTATCCATTTAGTTTTCGTCAGTGAAACAAGGTAGTCGACGGACATTTTTCGTCATAGTTTTAACCAAATCAACACTGATTGTGTGGGAGATGTGCCAATTGGTTGAGCAGTGCATAATGATTGTGCCACGGGGGCTGGTGGTGTGGCTGATAGGGAGATGTCAGACATTGTGAAATGAGAGAGAGAGAAAGAGAGAGATACTCGAGATATACAAAAGCATATGAAAAATGTGAGGACGCACATTGTGACTGGCCAGATTAATGAGATGATGTATGTATGATGATATTATGATAAGAGCGCCCTCACTTCACACGGGTGTGATTTTAATTCCAGTAATTGCATGAAGAAATGAAGGAAGAAAGTAGTATTAGTGGAAAATAGCTTGTGTAGTCGTAGATCTGCTATTGTCACTATAGCTAAAAAAGTATTGTGTTCAATTAACACAGTGGGGTGTTAGAGGGTTCCAGGTGGTCGTCAGCTAAACGGTGAGAGAGTTGGTAACCAAGTGAACCCTTATAGATATTTAACTCAAACCGTAAGGTAAGGTCCATTATTGTCAAATATCTGTATTACTTAAGAAGTCTATACAATTAGAGAATGTAGAAGAATTGTTATTTTGATCAACGTTTGCCTGTTATTCCTCCTAATGGTACCAACATCAATACAGCATGGAATCGTAGACAAAACCTTATCTAACGATAACAACATATTGAGGCTAACATTGAGGTAAAATCTCATCAAATGGTGGTCCATGGCTCAAATGCTGAATAAATAATGGACATTGATATAAAGTGATGGTATCAGTGGGGGGTTGGGGGGGGGGGGAGTCCGTGGGGGCCAAATGCACATCAATCTGGGTGGTCCTTGGAAAGAAAAAAGAACAGTAGAGAATGAGAGTGAATTATAGGCAGTCGGTTTTGTGTGTCAATTATTCATGGTTATGTTTCTGCGAACACCCGGCCAACGAATAAAAACCACTCCACTTTATACCTGCTGCTATCCATTTGTGACTCTTGAGAGCGCGTACCAAAACGTTTGGTACACATGCTCTCGAGAGTTGAATTAGCGTATTGGTCAGTGGTCAGAGAGAGAGAGAGAGAGAGAGAGAGAGAGAGAGAGAGAGAGAGAGAGAGAGGGGGGGGGGGGGGGAGAGAGAGAGAGAGAGGCAGTCAGAAAGGAATGGGTCATCATTGTAAGCCCTGGACTCTTGTATGCTGTGATGCCTGGACTGGACATTATACTGCACTTAAAAAACTGGTGAGATATTACCTTTTAGGCTTATCTTTTTGTTTGGTTTCAGTGCTCATTTTTTCACAGATAATTCCGATTTAGTCTTATAGTCTTTTTGAATAACACGCCATTTGGTCATCACAGACGTATACTGGATTTAGATCTGAAATAATAATCACAGCCTTGTTCTTTTGCAGTGTAACATGTTGGTCATTGTTTGGAAGAAGACAAGACGACTTGTGAAATTACAATTATATATTTTAACATATTAACCCACTCAGGGCGGGAAGCCCTTTTGGTGTTTTAAGCATTATGTTATACTTTAGCTATTGAAAAATAGCAATCTACAAGCTCATAGCGCGACACTCGCAATTGTGAAAATGTGGTGCAAATCTTTGAATATATTCTTTCAGAGTGAACGCTTTTAACTCAAATTGTTGCTTCCGGGGGGGTCCCTGGAATAACATATTTTCAGATGGGGGTCGACGGCCAATTACAGATCATTTTTGGGGTCCTTGATGTGAAATATTGAGCACCACTGATATAGAAACATAGGTATTTCACAAAACTGTCAGGATTTAGATTGGACGTCATGTTGTTATTTTCATTGATTTATATAATTTAATTTGTAATATGTAATATGTATTGTATTTAAATTAATTTGTATCTTTCTATATTATCCACATTTCACATATATGCATGCAAGAAAGGGAGACCAAAATAAAGAAGATGATTATAAAAGAAAAAGGAATCTGATTTATTTTGGCCTTAACTCAACCATCCTTTTTTCAGCAGAAAAATATTATTATTATTATTGGCAGAAAGGAGATATTTAAACCGTTTTTGCACTAAGATTATCACTATTGATTTGATTTGAAACCTTGCGTCTCCAAATGTTATTTTTTAATTTTTTAAATAATTGCCTTTACTTCACCATAATACGAGCACGCTGGGCAAGACCTATATACACTTATAGACGCTGTCATTGTTTTTTTTTTGGGGGGGGGGGGGGGGTTTGGCGGAAGTTGCAGGATTGGCGGAAGTATACCGCTCGAGGAAATTACCTTGATTGCTTTACAAATCCGTTTACATTCCTCCGTGAATGAAACAAGTGTTGTGATTGGTCGGAAGTATATATAATATCGTATCCGGAGGAAATACATCTGACCGACGTTCCGAATTAACCGACACATAATGCGCCGATAGCGCCGTCACTGCCTTATAGGTTGTTGTGACCAGGCTTTTCTCTTCGTGTTTTCTTCTAAATGTTTTTTATAAGGTAAACTACACTGGCTTACCTTATGATTTGTCCCAACCCGACCCTTCGGTGTGGTTTGGGCTTTAGCATCATGTTGTACTTTATAGCTGTTGAAAAATAGCAGATCTACAAGCTCCTAGCGCGGCACTCAAGCTTGTAGGTCCGCTGTTTTTTTCCCCGAATAATCGTGAAAGTGTGGCGCAAATCTTTGAATATTCTTTTAGAGCGAACGTGTTTGAGCAACACTGAGACATTAGAAACATTAGGTTTTTCATAAAACTGTCAGGATTTAGTAGACATTTTGTGTATAGAATGGAGTTCAGTTCTAAAATGGGCTTAAGGCGTGGGAACCGAGCCTACCATACGAGACCAGAGGGCATGGGAGCAGTAGGAGCGGGACGGACGGACGGACGGACACACCATGACACCATCAGTTTCATGAGGATGGGGGGGGGGGGACGGGGGACGACGACGTCTCCTCCACTTTTGAGAAGGAAGAAAAAGTTAAAAGGTGTGACGATGAAAGTCTGAGGACTGTGTGGAGCTGCAGGGACCCGTCTGTGACATCACACAGGCTATATAAAGAGCGGGTGGCGATGCTGTAGTTGCAATGAAAAAATATATAATAATTTAAAACATCCGTCTGTCTATACACATTTGTATTATTATTTTTTTATCAGATTATTGGATCCAGATTTGCCTTGAAATCTGCAAATATATGAAAAAGAATACGCTGAAAATGCGCAAAGTTTAAGTCAGCCCCAAATCGCGGTTCCCTCCCCGGTTATGAAATGCCCACACTGAAAATATCAGATTTACAAAATATTCTTGATCGGCTATAGTTTCACTATTTATTTAATCATAAACAAGTAACCGTTTTGGTACATACAAGGTTTCAGGATGAACCCGTCCCTTATCCAGTACAGGTTAAACCCGGTGGTCTCTAGGACCTGGGAAGGGATTATTTTATGTTTTACAGTGTAGGGTAAGGGAGGTCGTGTGTGTGTGCGTGCGCGTGTGTGCATGCGTGGTCCCAGTGCGCGGTGCATTCACGGTTCAGTGCAGGGCGGAGCCTAACGCAATGTGACGGCACAACCTTTACTGTAAGCACCACAGCATGCACGCACGCGCACACGCACACGCACACACACACGCACCACAGCACATCATATCAGCGAGGCTGACCCAACCCTGAACCCAGCGCTAACACGGAGCAAATTAACATCAGCATCACTAAAGATAGATGCTTACCTCTCTCTCTCTCTCTGCCTCCCTCCCCTCTCTCATCCCTCTCTCTCTCCTCTCTCCTCTCTCCTCCCTCTCTCTCTCTCTCTCTCTCTCCCCCCCACCCTCTCTTCAGATCTCATATAAAGCCGTGCTGCCAGCCCAGGACATCAACTTGATGTCGGGTTGAGTTAGCTCACGCATGCATAGTAAAATATACCAGATATACTCTAGTAAATGTACCATATACAAAATATACTCTAGAATAAAGTGTATCATACAAAATACGATAGGAGGCCTTAAGCATTATATGTTATACTTTAGCTATTGAAAAATAGCAGATCTACAAGCGCGAATGCCGCTGAAAATGTGGCTCAAATCTTTGAATGTATATTCTTTCAGAGTGAACGTTTTTAACTCAAATCTTTGCTTCTGAGAGGTTCCTGGAACAACATATTTTCAGATGGGGGGGTCGGTGGCCAATTTTATATCATTTTTGGGGTCCTTGACATGAAATAGTGAGCACCACTGATACATACGTTTTTCAGAAGATTATTATTTAGAAGACTTTTTTTTCCCGCTGGGGTTATGTATCACACAAAATACATAGTAAAATAAATGTATCATACAAAATAGCCCTAATATTGTAAATGTGTCAAACAAAATAGCCCTAATATTGTAAATGTGTGAAACAAAATAGCCCTACTATTGTAAATGTGTCATACAAAATAGCCCTATTGTAAATGTGTCATACAAAATAGCCCTATTGTAAATGTGTCATACAAAATCATAAGACTAAATCGTCATTTAGTATGCCCAGGCCTAAACAAACATACCTACTTGGCTGGCATAGATATTTACACTCAAGTGCTCTTAAAATCTTTGGTGTTTTAACTAAGCATTATGTTATACTTTAGCTATTGAAAAATAGCAGATCCACAAGCTCAGGTCTGCTATTTTTTTTAAATCGTGAAAATGCGGCACAAACATTTGAATATAATATTCTTTCAGAAGACTTTTTTTTATTTCAATGTCAGGCCAAAATGGGTTAACAAACACTCCAAAGTCCATAGACTTGGCTCGTAATCGTCAAAAGCCACACATTGGAGGGGCTCAAAAAATATATAATCACAGTTTATTAGATAGCATATTATGTATAGACATGCAGCACTCTATAGTTTCATTCTATGGATATTCCACTGCTGTATTATAGTGTATTATAAGTATATTATCCAACCATGTGTTTCCTCATCAGATCTCTCTCCGTGTGTGAGTGTCCTAATGACGCTATATAGCACTCTTGCTGCTCCGCTTGTAGATCAGATCTCTATCAACGTGTGAGTGTCCTAATGACGCTAGCACTCTGCTAGCTCTGTGTAGCCCACTGGAAGACATTGCGTTTGGACACGCCTGACCGAGTCCAGCCTCGCCTTTGGATTCTGTCTCATTCCTCTGGTTGCAAACATAACAAAGAGCTAATCTTCCTCTCCTCATCCTCCTCCGCCGCAGCGCCATCTTCAGCGCTCATTGATTGATTGATTGATTGATTGATTGAATACTTTTTGTTAGTCAGAAATGTAAACGGGTTCCTGTAATGCTACTCTGTGATATTTTATTTATATATATATATATATATATATATATATATATATATATATATATATATATATACACACACATACACAGAAACAAGTTGGGGAAAAGGGGTCCGTTGCTCTCCCCAGGTTGGCAGGGGGAGTGAAGCGCCCAGGATTACAATATTAGACAATTGACACTGGATGAAAGAAAAGTGGGTTACAAAAATCACGGGATAAAAAATGTAAGAAAACAAAAAGAGCTTATTTCATAGAGCAGATGTTCTCAAACGTATTTGTCTATTAGGTCATCCCACGGCACATCCTGACCGACATTGTTGCTTTATAGCACCTTATGTCATATTAACGCTACGTATATGCAAATCTTTCCCTCTTAAGATTCAGTATTACCCGTATGTCACCATTAATAATGTCTCCATTATAGAACAGACTGAAAATAACTTTTATACTTTTAAATACGTTTAACCACAAGCTCACAAAGTGTCACAGTGCTGTGATCTTGTGATGTTGTAGATCGGCGATTTTTGGTCAAGAGAGTTGGGGTAGATGGAAAAATAACTCATCAAGTACAGAGTTGAATGTCTGAAAATACACGTTAGCATCAAGTCCAACATACTGTATTAACCCATTTAGACAAGCCAGATTAGAAAAAAACCTTTTCATGTCAAGGACACCCGGAATTATCTGTATTAGGCCACGGACCCCCATCTGTAAATATGCAATTCCAGGCACTCCCTAGAAGCAAAGATTTGAGTTAAAAACGTTTGCTCAGAAAGAATATATTCAAAGATTTGCGCCATGCACATTTTCACTTTACTATGACTAAAACTAAAAGCCAAAAACAACAGTGTTATGAACGTGCGTGCAGCACTATCGCCGCTGCTCCCATATCCAGTTAGAAGGCTGCTCCCCCGACACTGGTCTGCTATTTGAGTCTAGCTCTCCCACCGAGTGGTTCAGAAACTGTTGGGACGATCAAAAACACTATATGGGGTTCCTGTGTTACATTTAAATCGGTGACCTATGAGATACGAATATGGTTTCGACGGAAGCTATTTGAAATAGTCTCGCACAGCAGGGCCATGATGCAGGTTGCTTAAGCTACCAGTAAATTCCTGCCATGCTTCATCTGTCTCCGTCAGCCTGGGAAAAGCATTGAAGACCGACCACCCAGTCTTATAAATCAGCTCATCAGCATCTCCAGTCAGCCAGGTGCGTAATGGAGTGAGTGAGGAGGTATAAGGAACAGGATGACAGTATAGGAGGAAAGCTGAGGCAGCATCAGTGGAACATGTGTCTGCTCAGCACCATGGAACTCCTATAGACCTACGTATAGCCATGCAGTAACAGCACAGCATCTATCCTGTTCAACCATTTAGACCCCACGTCAAAAAATTTAAGTTTTCTAAATCCTGACAGTTTTCTGAAAACCCCTATGTTTCTACGTCAGTCGTTCTCAAACATGTTCATGTCAAGGACCGCCAAAGATATATGTAATTGCCGGCCGCCGACCCCCATCTGAAATGTGTTGTTCCAGGGACCACCCCCAGAAGCAAAGATTTGAGTTAAAAAACGTTGGCTCTGAATATAATATATATATAAAGATTTGCGCCACATTTCCACGATAAAAAAAAAAAGCAGATCTGATATTTTTCAATAGCTAAAAGTAGAACAGAATGCTTAAAACACCAAAAGCGGTTCCCGCCCGAAATGGGTTTTAAGCATGACCACAGCAGGCCACACTCTGACTCAGTGCATGGGTATATATAGGCCTATAGCATGGGGTGGCAGTGGCTCGGGGGGTAGAACTATATCCGATTTGTATGCAAATCAAGCCGTAATCACCAGCAGGTTATACTTATCAGTCGAAAGCAATGGGGAAACACGAAGGTGTCCGACTATTACTAACCCTAAACCTAACCCTATCTCACTTAACGCTAACCAGTCTTAACCAGCCACGTAAGTCCCCTAACCTCATATCAGTCTTAACCGGCCACGTAAGTCCCCTAACCTCATATCAGTCTTAACCGGCCACGTAAGTCCCCTAACCTCATATCAGTCTTAACCAGCCATGTAAGTCCCCTAACCTCATATCAGTCTTAACCAGCCACGTAAGTCCCCTAACCTCATATCAGTCTTAACCAGCCATGTAAGTCCCCTAACCTCATATCAGTCTTAACCGGCCACGTAAGTCCCCTAACCTCATATCAGTCCCCTGATCGATGTCACTGATAGCATCACGAAGGTACTGAAAGACCCACCCACCTCAGACATCAGCAACATTATGAAAATTACAAAAATAATATAATTGTCAGAGTGAAAATCACCCACTGTTTATTGTTCTATAGAATCTATAGTGTTTAAATAATAAAGGGATGTGGCTCCGGTGGGTCATTAGTTCAGAGTGTGTTCAACATACTGCATTTAAATGTTTGTGATGCTGCCAGAGGAGCTGTTCTCACGCATCACATCCTTTTAGCGGCCGTCCCTGTTCGACCGCACGTACGTGAGTGCGTGCGTGTGTGTGAGAGAGAGAGACAGAGAGACAGATATATCATCGCCCATAAGGTCCAAAACGGTTACTTACTTATATGATTACAATAAAAAAGCCTCTGATGCTTGTGTGTGACGCTATAGTGTGATCAAGTAGGGAGTTCATTTACAGAAAAACACACAGAAAGTTACAATACGTAAAATCGGACATAATAGGTTTTTGCCCGACAGCGACGATATACATAGACTGTGTGTGAGACTATTGGAGTGGAGTCTGATTTATATGCAATGTGTCGCATGGTCGGTCACACACACACACACACACACACACACACACACACACACACACACACACACACACACACACACACACACACACACACACACACACACACACACACACACACACACACTAACGTGCGAGATGAGTGTTTTTCTTTTTCTTTCTTCAAGCCATGAGTTGAAGAGGTGAGACGTCACTTCTCCTTAAGGTCACACAATACCGCCTAGCCTCGGCTAACGCGCGCACACACACACACACACACACACACACAAACACACACACACACACAAACACACACACACACACACACACACACGAGTCAGGACAGATACGGATCAGAAGAATCACCATGTTGTTTTTAACGGGCAAGGGTCGTCATTTTTTTAACAGTGCATGTTAGCACCACTGCTAATTAAGCAGATTGCTTCTTGTCACGATCTGATGAGGACCCAAAAGCAGGACAGCCAGGCAGGTATAGGCCTACTGTATAGTGATCAAAACCCACTGGTTGGGTGTTTTGCGGGAACCCCTTTTGGTGTTTTAAGCATTATGTTATTAACCTGACACAGTCTTCGGTGATTGGTTCATACCAACCAATCAGAATAGTAGGAAAGCAGATGACGTTGTCAATCATGTGGCTAACCATGCAGTGACATAGAAACATACGTTTTTTCAGAAAACTGTCTGTTTAGAAGGCATTTGTAGAATCGTCATCAGATCTAAATAGGTTAATAAACAATAGGCCTACAACTAAAGACTAACTATAACTACAGTAACTAAAGCAGAGTGACACCAAACAATGAACCGACAAGGACTGACTAGTGTTACAATACACAGGAGGGCTGATTACACATGAGAAACACCTGGGCAAGACATGAACACATATAGAACCATAACAACAACATAACATAGAAATACAACACTGGACTGGGACAAAAATTCGGCCCGGTCATTTTCGCGCAAATTTGGCCCAGACCGGCCCACCACCACAACCAGCACGCAGATAGCAGAAACTCTGTCGAGGCACACACAAACAAACAAGCCCTAATACCATCACTTTTATAGAACAACATAAATTATACAAACCAACAAACTACACAACCCTTTGTTGCTCTCTCAAGATAGAAGAGGGTTTATTTGTCACTCACTTTGCCTGCCTGTCTTTTATTTTTATCATATAACTTGAGCGGCCCCCCACGGTCGTAATATGACCGGTACGTCCTGTGGCCAGTCCACCCCTGCAAGACAGGCAACGTCTGTGATATGACAGTTCTGAGCTGTGAAACCCTTCAGTTGTATCAATGAGGTCAGTTTCAGCTCTGGTTCAATGTGGTGAAACCCTTCAGTTGTATCAATGAGGTCAGTTTCAGCTCTGGTTCAACCTGGTGAAACCCTTCAGTTGCTCCAACATGAATAAATCAACACCATGATTTAACAGACAGTATAGCCATGCTGACAAACCTTGTGAAGCCATTGTGTTTTTGAACACACACACACACACACACACACACACACACACACACACACACGGTTACATTGTTACTGCTGTGTTCATACATCACGCTGCACACCAGACCATCGTCCTCATGTTAATTATTCATTAGAAACACCTTAATTATTCAACATGCTCATTAGATAAAAGTTGAACAAAGTATAGAATCAATGTCTGACCCCCTTCACCCCCCACCAAGCCAAAGACACTGCACTGCATCCACGCCGGCCCTCACAGCAGTACAACAGGAAAGGAAAGGCCCTGGATGGAATCTACACAAGAATGCTACGAATGGCATCTGAATCAGAAATGTGGACCTCTATATGGGGACCTACTGTACTGTACCTACTGTCACAGACAAAGTCAGAGAGAGAATGAGGCTGGCACGGCACTGCGTCAGGCACCCAGAACTACAGAGGGGCGTCAGGCACCCAGAACTACAGAGGCAAGTAAATCGACTCTATATGGGGAGCCAACTCATGAGGGCAAAGCCAGGAGTGGAAAGAGGCGTGCCACCTACGCAGAAGACGCACTGCGCGGCGCGACAGCTTGGCTGACAACACTGCAGAGCTCAAGATCCTGACGTTGGATAGGAAGGTGTGGAGGGTGATCCAGGAGTCCTGGGTTGGTGTTGGTTACAGTGTTGTTTTTGTCAGCTAATTTTGATTTTAGTTTCAGTCAGAGTCTCTCTTCAATAGTTTTCATTTTGTTTCAGTCACATTTTAGTCACCTGGAATGTTTTAGTTTTAGTCTAGTTTTATTCGACTAAATATCGTAAAATTTTAGTCCACTAAATCTACAGTTGATTTAGTCAACTAAAATGTATTTTGGTCGTCCTTGATGCCGTCGTAGGTCGCAATGACATATTTTACACTTGCTGAAAATAGCTTGTAGCTTGTAGATCGGCTATTTTCAGCATGCAACCAAGTGTAAAATGACTTATACTGGATCTCTTGTCCACTAGTCCCTTCCTAGCATTCTAGTTTTTATCTGTTGACGGAATTGTCAATACATTTAGTCTTAGTTTTAGTCATCATAGCTTAGTTTTCAAAAAAGGTAGTCGAAAACAACACTGGTCGGCTAGACTATGAATAACACTTTACATTCACCCATTAACACACACATTCACACACCGATATACCAGAGGAAACCATGCAAGCACCAACGTGCTCATCGGGAGCAATTACAGGGGTTCAGAGTCTTGCTCAAGGACACCTATAAGCCAAATTCCAATACCCCAAATCTCTGCCACTCGCTCACTCACACTCGCTCCACTCCAGCGTGGTGGTGTTATGGTGAAATTGGTGACCTGCTGAAATATGTGACAATCGTGTAGACGTCACACAATAATGTCAACTGTGTCTGAATGTAAATCATTTCAGTATATTCATTAGCAGAGTTCAACCTATAACAGTACTCAGGCCACGTTTTTAACGACCTCTATGTAAGTTGTGTGAAGTCCACACTCCACAAGATGTTCACATATTTCGACATGCAGGTCACCAATGTCATCGTAATTTTGCCATGCTGGACAAGGTAAAGGTCAAGGTTTCTTGTCAAGGGTGTTGGACAGAGAGGGTGTTGGACAGAGAGGGTGGGGGGCATAAGGAGACATCACATCGCATTACAAGTAAGAATGAAGTACTTGTATCGTGCAGGCACGGCATATTTTGGGTGTGGGTATAGGTGTGGGGGGGGGGGGGGGTCCTGCCAGGTTGGAAGAGCTGCGTGGAGTGATCGAGTGGCCGAGATTTGGGGTATTTGGCTTTAGACTCAAACTCTGGGGGAGCCACTGCCGCCCGCAGACATGTTAGACATGTTATGACTATGAGCTATACTTTATGTGAAGAAAGTGAGTTTGGAAGCGCTCGTTTTCAATAAGGCAACGTCCTGCTGCCTTCTTGCATTATGAAAGGGTTGAAAACCACCGGTCGGGGTGGTGGTGGGGGGTATGCATGTACATGCTCTCTATATAACCCCCCCCCCCCCGTGTAAAACACAGAAGCACTTGAGATAAAAGCTGCTGTAGTAGAGAATATTCTACCTCAATCACGTGTGTGTGTGTGTGTGTGTGTGTGTGTGTGTGTGTGTGTGTGTGTGTGTGTGTGTGTGTGTGTGTGTGTGTGTGTGTGTGTGTGTGTGTGTGTGCAACTCGCTGGTGCAAAGTACCTAGAGTACATTTGTTCAAGTACCGTGCAGTACAAAACTGGAATATAGGAGAACCGAGCACTGAAAAAAATGTGGAGGAGAGGAAGAAGAAAAAGTTAAAACTTAATTTTATGAAAATGCCAACCTGTTTTGACCGGCTATAAGGTCTGCGTCAGGGCGACAACGTAAGTAAAAGTATCGATACTGCAATGTAGAAATACTTAATAGTTAGAAGTAAAAGTCTGGAGTAAAAAAAGAAAACAAAGAAAACTATCAAAGTTAACTCAAAATACCAAAAGTATAAAGTTCTCATATGCTGAATGTCCTGAAAATAGCAGATCTACAAACGTAAGTGAACTACAGGGGCAATTTAAAGGGGCATTCACTCATTTTCAACATTTCACTATGTCATTAATATACCTTAGAACTGGTGTTAAGGATTCTTTTCAGACCTCCAGAATGGGCAAACACAGAATGGGGTGACTTTTTATTATTTCCACACAACAGCTCCAAGGTATATTAATGTCATAGTAAAATGTTGAAAATGAGTGGTATTCCCCTTTAATTTAAATTGAGTGTAAATAAATTGATAGTGTACTTTTTACTTTTTAGTGTAGGTTACTCTGTAGATTAAAAAATACACACATTAACCATTTCAGCTCCCAACACTTCGCATTGACTTTGATGTTTTCACTTTTTACTTAATTTTTATACCCACTTACTTTACCTAAGTTTTAATACGGCACTTTTACTTAACAGAGCATTTCTACAGTGTGGTATTGACTATTGAAACTTTTACGGGTGTGTGTGTGTGTGTGTGTGTGTGTGTGTGTGAGCGCGCACGCGTGTGGAGGAGGTAGCTGTTAGTGTTCTGCAGTATAGCAGGCGGTCCCATTAGCATTTACATACGAGGTCACACACGCGCACACACACACACACACACACACACACACACAAGGTCAGGTGTGTGTGTGTGTGTGTGTGTGTGTGTGTGTGTGTGTATCACATTAAATAAAGATGCACATACAGCGCTGACCTGTACGTGACCTGTGCTGCACCCATATTATGAGACCCACTTAGAGGAGATCACACCGTCCATCCGTGAGTGCATGTGCATATGTGTGTGTGTGTGTGTGTGTGTGTGGGATCCATGGCATGGTTAATGTGAAAGGTCATCATTAAGAGTTAGAGTGCTGCTCGGTGTGTGTGTGTGTGTGTGTGTGTGTGTGTGTGTGCGTGTGCGTTTGCGTGTTTGTGCGTGCGTGCATTTGCATGTGTGTGGGCACAACAACAAAGACAGCGACAACATTGGACTGAGTTGAGATGACAAGGAAAGACGGCATGTCTTCCTGCTGCGGACCATTCTGTCTCTCACTCTGTGTTAAAAAAAATTGCCATTGATGAGTGCATTGTTGTTTTTACTTTGAAAGCGAGATTACAGGTTCTACCGTCTAAACTTAATCTCTCCATCTGATTTCCAGGCAATCATGCTCCTCACTGTATTCATCATGGCCATGAACAAATAGCTGAAACCATGTCCCACATCTTAAATGGTTGCCATGTTTACAGGGGCCTCTACAAGCAGGCATGACAGAATAGTGGATTTGATATCGAAAGATTCGAAAGACATCTCTTCCATTTTCAGGTCCTCCATCAGGTCCTCCATCACTCCATTCTACTGTGAAGCTGAGGATGTTTAACCTGTGTAATGATGATTCTGTGTTCTCTAACACTTTAGCCAACACCCCCTGATTGTTGTAAATGAAAACCATAGAGAGGTGTACACTGTACCTTTGACTACAGCCTGGAAGAAGCCTTTCTAACCAAAGTGCTGAAGTATCAGCAGTTAGTGCAGACCATCTCACAGCTAGGCTACAGATGGAAACTTGTAGTTTTTATCTTTGGCAGCCTAGGGCATGTGCATAAGTTGGTTGTGAGGGGCTTACGAATGGCCGGCCTTTCCAAAAGGAGAGCCAAGCAGTTAGCGAGGTACTGCTCAGTTTCAGGCATTATAGGAGGCCGCTCAATTTGGAGAAGGCGTTGTTTCCTTTATCCATGATTTAGGTCTGCTGTCCTGTGTCCGACATGTCAGCTGTACTGTATGAAACGATGCTTTGCCGTCCATGCATGTTATAACTGGCTGCTCTCCTATTGTCAAACTGCACTGGCAGTGTTTATGTCCTTTGTACAAGATATTCCTGTACTTGTGTGGTCATAAATAAACATTTGAAATGTGTGGGATCTATGGCATGGTTAATGTGAGAGGTCATCGCTAACAGTTAAGAGTGCTGCTCGGTGTGTGTGTGTGCGTGCGTGTGCGTGCGTGCGTGTATACTGTAAGTGAGTCCATTAGAAAGTGACCTCGCTGCTCGTTGTGACGAGCAGAGCTTCGCCGGGCCGGCCAGCGGCGAAATGGTCTGCACAAAGATTATGTTTTATTAAACCCTTCCAAAAATCCTTGATTATGCGTATATAAATATCCCTTTTTGTGATTTTGAGGTGAAATTTCGCGGAAGTTGCTAAACATTCAGGATTTTATGTGATTTTAATTTTCTATTTGTGTTAATAGTACAGGGAAACTCTTCACACACTAGAGAGCATGTCTGAGATAAGTGAAATTGACATGTAAATATGAAATAAATGCTTAAACAACTGTTAGAGACCACAGAAGTGAACCTTTCAAGCCTGTATTCTCGCGCTTATAAAGACATTACTCTATAAGCCATATGTCAATCTGAAGCTATGATTCCCTGCTTTCATATGTACAATCTACAAGCTTGCGACGCGTTGTGAGCCCGAGAATATACACACGGAGCAGCGCACACATCGCATTCACACCATGGAGCGAGGCACCAACCTGCATATCTCCAGGAGCAGTTTGGAGGTTCAGCCGCAGCCTGTTGCTCAAGGGCACAGTGGTGGACGTGGACCCTTCAGTATTGTCACATCAACACAGCTCTACAGGTGGAAGCAGTGGGAGGAATGCATTGTGTTCCGTTCTCTCTCTCTCTCCCTCACGGTGTAGTTTCTATGAGAAGAGAAAGGATAATATACCGAGGTCTGGTGAGAGCAGGGGAGAGAAGGAAAAGGAATACGACACTTTAACTAGAAGGTATAGAAACATGCAAAGGTATGTAGACACTTTCAAGGCTGTTCTCTCAAGCAGCGCCCTGAATTCTGTTTGTATAAAACACACACATTGTCTCTGTCGGGCGTAAACCTCACAACGTCCAAAACTGTTATGCTTTTCAGGATTCAAAATTTAAAAAAGCATCAAAAGTAGCAGATCTACTGTACAACGAGCTCACAAAAAAAACGCTTTGCGCCACATGTGACGCTGTAGTATGATCAAGTAGGACGTTAATTTACGACAAAAACACCCAAAGTTAGAATATGAATATAGGGTAGGTACCCTCACAAAAACATGCAGTAATGCTGGTCTCTAAACTGCCTCCCCCTGGCCAGCCGGGGCGCCTGATGGAGGGGAAAGGAACTGGTTGGAATAACGTGTTCCTTCCACGCGCTATGTCCAACCAGGGAAACTCCCCCCTGTCAGGTGTAAACGAATTCATTCATTTATTAGCACTTTTTCAAACATATAGTTATGCTTCACAGAAAATGCTTCACAGTTAAAAACAGCAAACATATCAGCAACAGAAAAAAACTAAACAAAACAAAAAAAAGGGAGGGGGAGAGGAGAGGGCAGGGCAGGGCAGATCAGAGCAGAGGAGAGGGCAGGGGAGGGCAGAGCAGAGGAGAGGGGGGGAGGGGAGGAGAGCAGAGGAGGGGAGGGGAGAGAGTAGGGGAGGGGAATGCAGAGGGGAGGGGAGGTGAGGAGAGGAGAGGAGAGGAGAGGAGAGGAGAGGAGAGGAGAGGAGAGGAGAGGAGAGGAGAGGAGAGGAGAGGAGAGGAGAGGAGGGGAGGGGAGGGGAGAGAGTAGGGGAGGGGAATG